>NW_005187456.1:2808785-2834752 GCF_000239375.1 Pundamilia nyererei
GTTTTTTTGCCCTTCTGGTTTCTCTGCAGTGGAGCAGAAGAATCCACTGCTGCAGCTAAAACAGTCTGGGGCCGGAATCGGCAGTGGTCGTGTAAAGCGTCGCTACAAGAGAAAAAACGCAGTCAGTCCTCTTAAAAAAGGAGCTTCTCCACTCAAGAAGCGTCCAACAACAAACAGCCCAGCCAAAAGCCTGCCACCTACTGGAAAATCACAGGAACCAATAAACAATCGAAAGGCAAGTTTGTCCTCTGCTCTATGCATATGATGCTGCCAACACGTGAAAACGTGTCATTTAGTTGACTTATCTTTAAAAATTGCAACTTCTTTTCATTCCCAGACTGAAAATGGTCCCTCAACATCAGTTTCGAAACCAGAGATCCCACCAGCTGTGGTTAAATTGGCTGCTCGTCCTCCTCCAGCACTGGCAGGAGCCTGTGACTTGACAGACATTAAAACACTACTACGGGAATGGGTTACCACCATAACAGGTACACAGATGTGTTATGATGGCGTTTCCTGTGGTGCTGTTGTTGTTGTTGATTTTTATGGGTTTCCAAAAGTGCATCTTTATCTATTTATTTTTTGTTTATTTTTTTAGAACCCATGGAGGAGGACATCTTGCAGGTGGTGAAATATTGCACTGACTTAATTGAGGACAAAGATTTGGAGAAGTTGGATTTGACTATGAAATACATGAAAAGGTTAGTTCTGTGGAGTGAAGATTCCTCAATTTAAACTGTCTTCCTCTTTCTTTGTTTTCAAGGTTTCACTTGCTTGTTACGCTTGAGCTTCGTTTTTTTTGTTTTTGTTTTTCCCTGCAGGCTCATGCAGCAGTCAGTGGAGTCTGTTTGGAGTATGGCTTTTGACTTCATCTTAGACAACGTGCAGGTGGTTTTGCAGCAGACTTACGGCAGCACCCTGAAGATAGCATGAAGAAAGACGGGGTGCTCTCCTCACTACATGCGATCGTTGTAAACAACACTTTTTTGATTTGTTAATTTCACAATACAAATCATGATGTCTAAATTCTGACTTATGAAAGATACAAATAATGGCTACACTTTTATGAGAAAGAGCCATGACAGTATTTTGAAGTATTTTGGACAAAGCGGTTGTTTTTATCACAGAACAATGATGATAGTAGCAGCTTTTTGGAAACTCACTTTCATTCACTCTTATTTTCCTACGACTCATTTTCATATGCAAGATTTTATTAAGGGCAAAAAAAGCATAAAGGGTATCTGTTTTTTGTAGCACTGCAAAACTTTCAGCTGGTATTAGATCGCATACTCCTGTGGTGACCTGAGCATTGGTGCTGTAGATCTGCTCCAGAGATCTGTTTCCAGAGACAGTTCAGGGTCATTTTGGGTTAGAGAGTCACAGAGAGTCAGATCTGGAGACGGCTTTCTGGCTCGATACCAACGAAGGCTGCTGTTAGATCTCTGAGTCGTAGCTGGACTCTGAGACAAACAATAACATCCGTTCCATCCAGGCCTGATTTCGAAATGTATTTTTTGTTTTCATTTTGGGTTTTTCCCCGTCTTGAGCGTTAGAATCTGGTATGTTAAATTTTCCTCGCTTGGATACGTGATCATGTTAAAACAAAAAGTATATTTCAGCAGTTTTACAAACCGCTTACCTTGTAGCATTCTTTATACATAAGACATTTTCAGAAATGATTGGAGAATTTTTTGGGGGGGTTTTCCCCATCATTGTTTTATCGGTGCTCTTTGCCACTAGCACTTATCTGTGAAGCATCTACTGCTGCGTGCAGCAGTGTTGCTTTTTTTTTTTTTTTTTTTTTCTCTCTCGTTTCTTGTTTCTTTCCAAAAAAAGAAGTGCCAAACGCTGTTATTATACTGTGTAAATAATGTTTTAAAGATCTTTGTCTAAAGTTTTAAAAGAAAAAAACATGTATGTAGAAAAATTACCTCTTGTATTGTTTACCGGTAGTGGATTCTTAGTAACTGTCTCTAAATTGTAACTCTTTAAATGTTTCTAAATGTTCCAACATGGAAGTCAGAAGCTGGCCAAAGCACTTGAGGTGAGGTTAACTGTTGATTCTCAGTAGCACTCTGATATAGGAGGATGTCGACAGGGGTCATGGCAATCAATGAGTAGCCTATGCATTTCTATTTTTTCTCACATAACAATGAGATGTCCCTTCAAGACCACGTAACATTAAATAAAGCATTTAGTGTTTATGCTGAATGTGCATAGGAAGAGGCGATCTGATTTTTAACTCTGTCACCCACAGTGTCTGATTCACACCCTCGAGACACTTTGTACAGCTTGCAGCTGTGTCGCAGTATTTGTGTGAGGTTTGACTTTAACAGCAGATGCAGCTGCTTGACTTGTGATCGCACCATGGAGGATAATTTGCTTGCAGTTAAAATGCGTGTTTTAAAAGATAATTCTGATATGCAAACCAAATCAATCGGTCATCTTTTGAAACTTGTTGAAATGAATGTAATTTAGAATGTGTGATTCACTTTCAAGACGTTGCTTCTCTTCACCTCTCACGTGTTTCCCGAGGGGAATGGCCAGAAGTTAAAATAAAAGAATAATAATAAATTGGCCTGTCTTGTCTAATCTGGCTCGTGCCTGAAGACCTGAAGCTGTGAAACTTGTTTGTAAGTTTTCTAAACCTTGGTAATAAACTGTAAATTCTGTATTCATTTATTTGTCTTTGCCTTTCTATAAACTGGCCTTCAAAAGGACTTTCAGCTGATAGAATATGGTTATGAAAATTATCTTCAGTGTCTCTTTTGTGTTATTCCCAGGTCTGACAGTGATGAGCATATAAATATGCTAGACATGTCTGTTAGAGATGTATATTATTTTGATGCCAAAAAACATTGAATTTAATAACTTATTTTGTATTGTTTAAATGGGATAAAGTTGACAAGCCACACCATTTTTTTTTGGGGGGGGGGAGATCTAGAGAAGGCATATAATAGGCTGGCAGGAGAGGAACTGTGGTACCTCACTAAAGAGTAAGTGGTAAAGAAGTATGTGAAGGTGGTGCAGGACAGTGAGACAGTGGTAAGGTGTGCAGCAGGAGTGAAAGATGGCTTGAAGATGGGGGATTATTATATGAAGAATTGATGATATCATCAATGAATATATAGGACAAAGGAGGCTGCTTTTGGAGCTGTAGCGGGTATAAGCCATGGCAACAGCTTTAATCTTCACATTTCGACTTGATTCTCAAAATAGAATTTCGATTCCCCCCCCTCCCCTCTTAAAATGCTATTTCAAGTCTTACCTCGAAATTTCGACGTCATTCATAATGTTTTGGTTTTGCATATAAACTACAAATATTCTTCAGCACGGGATTTACTGCAAACAATATATTTTTTCTTTAATACATCAGATGACAACTGAGCTTTTGGGTCGCTATAAACAAAAGCAGCAGTACAACGTGAAAAAATATAACACACACACACACACACACAAAATAAATTAATAAATAAAAATTAACCCGTAGTATTTCACGAGTTGCCCGGATGTACTTCCCACGACGTCAGACGGGCCCGCTGTGACGTTGTATCCGCAGAGAAACGTTTCGTGCGGGGGCTGAGGTGTTGACGAGCATCTGTCACTTTACTAGGTAATAATTTAATAGCAGCTTGGTTATACTTTATATTTTCGACAAAACGCACAGTTGACGTTCATTTAAAAAAAAAAGGATCAATACAACTGTTTCCAAAACTGTTGCTGTAACGTTTGTTAACAATGGCGGGGCTAATGCTAGCTAGTTAAGATAGCAAGCAAACGCAGACTGAGTTTATAGGGAGATTTTTGTTGAACTACTGGCGTGTAGAAGTACGTGTAGCTACGTTTCTTAGTTTGTATAAGTTAGCTGTAGATACGTAAGAGGTACCCAGTTACGGTCTGTGCCTGTACCAGCTAACTGTAGGCACCACCGGGCAGAAACAAGGTGTGCCCCCTGCCGTTACTGGCTTTGTCAGCGGCGTTAGCTAGCTAAAAGAGGAGCTCTCGGACCAGTTTCTGTGTAAGCAACGTTGCTAACGTTACATTGTTGTACATACTTGATCACATCAGCTCACAGTGTAGGGCTAAAACAGGGTTTTCCCCATTATAAAATTTGGGAACAAAGGCGATGTCGAGATTCCTTTCTCTTTATTTTGCGTCTTTGCGCAAAATAAAGCTTATAAATAAGTCGTATGAATAAGTGAACTATTTCCTAGTCGTCATGCGCTCCATCACGCTACCTTTGAACTTGTAGCCAGTGCAGTGTGGATGTCACATGACTGATACACATCAGCCACTGACATTTGCAGAAAGCTTGTATCAGCTGATATCGATATTAGGCACTGTGATGTTGTTATTGTCCTGCTGTCTGGTGTCATGTCTCACCATTGTTTATCTGCCCATTTTCAAACAGAGTCAGGCAGCCATGGCTAACCAATCAATGGAAATCATAGCAAAAGTTTTGGAGCAGTCAGCCAAGCTGGTGGAGGAGCAGGTGGATGCCCAGTTGGCCAAGCTGAATGAAATGGATGAAGATGATTTGGAGAGGCTGAAGGAAAGGCGATTAGAGGCACTAAAAAAGGCCCAAAAACAGAAGCAGGTGTGTGGGACACTTTATAATCACTGTAGCATTTTGCTGTGTTAATTTCTTAAAGCAGATAAAATAATTTGAATCACTGAGAAGATTCACTTCTTATCCGCACCATCAGCAGAACCTAGTCTAAAAAATGAAACTTTCGACACTACAATTTGTACTGAAGTCACTCAGTTCTTTGAAGGATCATAATAAAACACCTGGTGTCATGTTTATAGACTGCCTTGCTCTGAAGTTAGGCTACACAGCATTTGGGTCTATTATTCAAACCCTTTAAAGAGTGTTTTCATTGTACTCCACTATAATAGCTTTTCTTGTATTTGTAATCTTTTGTTTTGCTTTTCAGGAGTGGTTGTCTAAAGGTCATGGGGAGTACAGAGACATATCCAGTGAGAAAGACTTTTTCAGTGAAGTGAAAGACAGCAAGAATGTCGTGTGCCATTTCTACAGAAATTCAACCTTCAGGTAAGTCACTAAATGATGCAACAGGACCACGAATTAGAAATGTAATGTAGTCCAAAAAACAAAACAAACAATCAGAGGTAGTTTATAGAAAAGTAATATGTTCTGAAAATTGATTTTAATAAATAAATTCATTATCTTTTCAGACAAAATGACATTTCCTACGTGTGAAGTGTGTTTCAGTTACCTTTAACAATCAACATTGTGCCTTGTTTAGGGTCTTTTTTTTTTTTTTTTTTACTCAGTCGCCAAGATATTAATCTGTTGATGTCAGACATCTGAACTTGTCACTCTGTCCTTAGATGTAAGATCCTCGACAAACACTTGGCCATCTTGGCAAAGAAGCACGTTGAGACCAAATTCATCAAACTGAATGCAGAGAAGGCCCCATTTCTGACAGAGAGGCTGCGCATCAAAGTTATTCCGACTCTGGCTTTGCTTATTGATGGAAAAACAAAGGACTATGTGGTCGGATTCACTGACCTGGGAAACACGGACGAGTTCACCACAGAGATGCTCGAATGGAGACTTGGCTGTGCGGACATTATTAACTACAGGTGAGATGTGCGGTAGACTCACTCGAGCACCTTATGTGTTGTGAATGAAAACGTTTTATCTAACATGATCCCTTTTTCCTGTTTCTAGTGGCAACCTGAGGGAGCCCCCAACAGCGACACAGAGATCAGGAACAAAGTTCACAAAAGTGGAGAAGAAAACCATCAGAGGGCGAGGTTACGACTCGGATTCTGAAGATGACTGAAGAGGCTTGACAGTGTTCGGGTTTACTCTCTCAGGGCTACCTCATTACTAAAACTCCAGCAGACAGCCCACTTCCTTTTTTCCCTCTTAGTAATTTCTATTTTTTTAATTAACACAATCCACTGATTCATTTTATTTAACAAGCATGTTTGTTTCAGCCTTATTTAAGGACTTCTCCACCATGATTTATATTGGAATATCTGAGTAATAAAATGTATGGTTCATGAACAAGGGAGCACACTGAGCGACCACTAGCTGTTAGCTGTATTTTGTTTTTCTTGATTTACAGGTGTAATCATTTATTGTAGACAGCTGTCTCACGCACTTTCCTGTAACCTTTGTACGTCTCGTGTTGGAACCAAGTTCATGGTGCATGTGAGTGCCAAGATCATCTTTGAAGAGCAAAATAAATTTTTACATGACATTTCATGGTAGCATGAGTTTGACCTAACTAATGCAGACTTAATAAAAACAAGAAAAAGATGGGGGAAAAAAACTGCTTGTGTATTTTTTGTGTTACTTCTTCAGGGTTAGAGGCAGCGTATTTGCAAGAGTTGTATGTTGCCTTTATGGATGAAAATAATACATCCTTAAACTTACTGGATGCTTTTGTCTTCAGAACAGTCTAAATTCTTCATAGCATAGATTGAACATGGTGCTTGAAATATTCCTCAGAGATTTTGGTCTATATTCACAAGATTACACAGATGGAAGCATCAAAAGATTTGTGGACTGTGATCAACAACACTTGAGTAGGTTGTAGTGTTTAAATGATGCTCTGTTGGTACACAACCTTGGAGAAGGTTGTGTTGGAAAATCCCAGAATATAAGCAGTTTCTGAAATACTCAAGACTACACTGTCTGGCATAAACAACCATGGCACACTCAATCACCTTGAGGCATTCTGATACTGCAGCAGGATGTAATGACCATGTCTAAATGCATGGAGTTGCTGCCATGTGATTGGCTGATTAAATATTTGGATTAGCAAGCAGTGTACCATATGTACCTAATGAAGTGGCCAGTATAATTACTGGCAGTGTTTTTTTGTGAGCCTTTGTTCTTAGAAAACAAAATAGGTGGAGTTCCCATTTGCTGTTTTTGCCTTTAAACTGAAAACTATAACCATCTAAAAACATTTTATGGGCGTGGATTATTTGTAGCTGATGAGACTGGCTGGTGCTATGCTGAGCATGTTGAGCATTACTACAAAACTAAAAACCGCAACACAAAAGGGGGCCCTCGATTTCTATAAATAACTGTTTGGCAGTCTGATACAATTGAGGTGGTGAGCAAAAAAACTGGACTTGGGAATTAAGAAAGCAATTTTAAATTTAAACAATCTGAACCACCAACTGTTGTTGAATGATCTCAGAACCCAAATTACACTTTTTACCAAATTACTAGCTGTCTGTAAAATTAATATGCTGGTATTCAAATTGCTAAACTGTTGATATGTAGAAAAAAATAATAAAAATCAATCATGTTTTCTGGAAAAGTTTAATGAGTAATTCCTGAATTAACTCAAACTTAGAACAGTGGGTTTGCACAGAGTTGAATTTTAATGTCAGTATTCCTGCTTCATCAGGATGGCACTTTGCTCAATCATTTGAGAGACAGGTTGATGAGAACATTTAATCATATTCATCTGCAGCTCAGCATCAAAACACAGGAAACAGCAATCAAGAAGTCTGGTTGGTGCCACGGCTTTCTCTCACTGCAGAGAGAATGACAACAGGACATTTTCCAGGACATTCACACACGCAACAGTGGAGCTAAGATTCGATTGCCTTGTTGTCTACAGGTTGGAGGAGGTGGTGTACAATAAGTTCTCCTTTGCTGTTGATGTATGCATCGGCCATGTCATGCTCAGCAGGGAGCCCATAGGGAGTCTTTAGTGGCTGTATCCTGAAGGTATCAGAAAGAGATGGCAAAGGAGATATAACAGTATAGATATGTAGGCATCTCAGGCAACCTCAATTTGAAAAAAAACTAACCTTTTTTTAATAGTACTTTAAGAGTGATGTGTTACTACTTTTGGTTAATTAATCCTACCTTACAAGGTGCTTGACAAACTTCAGTTGGCTGTTGACTGCAGGAGTATTTTTATGAATTACGGGGACGTGAGCCTAAGTGCGAGACAAAGGCAGAGAAAATTATTCCAAAAGATAAAGGCTGTGAGCGTCTGCATGAGGTGACACTCTGTACAGATCATTTATCCTGATCAGAGCTCCTTCAGGGTACAAGTCACTGTTGAAAGATGCTGAAAGACGCAAAGAATTAAATGGAAATTCCTGAACTAAAGCTGACAGCAGTGTTTTGTTGTATGTACAAAAAAACCCAAAACAAAACAAAACATTGAACATGATCAGGTTACATTAAGTTAATCCAAAAGTAAAACAAAAACTATCTGTAGCCTTTACAAAAAGGGAACCCAGTTTGGGGTCCTGTACCATGACAGAAATTTTACCTTTTGAAGCCCGAGGTATTTTATTATCTCTTTCTCCCAGTATGGCCTTCGCAGCGCACTTTTGACCCGCGTCACTATGTGCAGCTTGTGCGGCTGGTCTGGATCGCCACCATATTTCTCGTGCTCTTTCGATCGCTCAGCAAAAATCTGTTAAGAAAATGCAGAATAAAGGATTATCATTATTCCATGGCAGGATTCATCTGTAATGACGGGCCTAAAGCAACACTAAAAATGCTGAGTAGCTAATAATCCACCTAAACCATTTTGTCTACTGGACCTGCTGGAATTATACCCAAACTTACTTAATCCAAATAAATATTAATGTAAAAGAATTATATTTTGACACAAGACGTTACATACTTTGAGTGTTGCTAATTACTTTACAAATGTACAACATTATAGATTCTAAATTTATTCTTACCTCTGGTGGGATTCTGGATTTGGAGAATTTGCTTCTTGCTGACACATACCATGCACAAGGTGACAAAACTGGAGCTTCTGTCAGGGTCTGTAACATATGCAAACAGAGAGAAGGTAAAAAGCAAAGCCCAGTATCAAGGAAACTGTGTTTACTTACATATGCAGAAAATCTAAAAAGTTCTGTAGAGTTGGGTCTCAGAGATAGATTGCTGTTACTGGTGGTAGATATTCTTTTCTTTAGGGAACAAAAGTTTTTTGGGTTTTTTTTTTAATGATTTAAAAATCTGATATTCTGACACATCAGCAGATATTTTGTTTTTATCTTTCAGATCCACAAAATATGAACAGATTTCCCTAACATTTGTCATGTGTAGTTATCCGTTTACTGATTTATGCTTTGCCTGACTCTGGTCAGGTTGTTGTATTTGTGTTACTCCAAACAGCTCATAGCAACAGGGAAGTTGGAGCACATTCCTCCCATATTAGCTTTTCATCTCTGGATCCCTGTTAAATCTAGAATTGGATATAAAATTCTTCCTCCTTACATACATCTGATACACCTGAGCACTTCCACTTGTCTCTTTTCACTCCCCTTCTGTTTACACACCACTGCACTAAGTCATTATTGCATACATACATTTTGCCTTCCCTCTCTCCCTTAGTCTGCTTTTTCCTACCTCTTTGCTTTTTTCCCCTCTCTCTTCTATTTCCTCTCATCACCCTCTCCAGTCACAGCATATGCCTGCCCCTCCATGAGGTGGTTCTGTCAGAGGTTTCTTCCTGTTAAAAGGGAGTTTTTCCTTCCCACCATCACAAAGTGCTTGTTCATGGGGGCTATTTGAACTCTAGAGTCTTTACCTTATGGCATAAAGCGCCTTGAGGCGACTTTTGTTGTGATTTGGCGCTATATAAATAAAATTGAATTGAATTAAAGCATATTGAAGCGATTTTGATGTGAACTGGTGCTATATATATAAAATAAACCTTAACGGAATCTTAGATGACAATATTAGTTCTAACTTTAATACTTGGAGCACTTTCTGCAGCAAATGTAGCCTAGTGCACATCACAGCTGACTGGATAGTGGTGCAGAGAAGCCCAGTGGCTTCACACAACAAGTGAGTTTCATTAATGCTGAGTTAGTTACAATGGCCTCGTTTTCTATTTTTTTTTACATAACCGAGCACGTATATGTATCCAGGACATTGGTCATTATATTTGAAAGTTTCGCGTCCTAAAATTCAGCACTGCAGTCATCTAGCAAACAAAATAAATAAATCCAGTAAACCTAGAAAAATCCAGTAACTATTCTCCAAGTCCCATCCCTGAATTGGGTTTCAGGTTTCAGGTTTAGCTGGATTTTTCCTCAAGCAGCGTTAAACTAAATGAGCCCTTATGTCAACTTCAAGATGTACGAAACACTTTGTAGACAGTTCAAGTCTGAAACATTAAAAAACGTGCAGTGATGTACCCACCTTGACTGATAAAAAGCTCAAACTGCGGCAGACAGCTGACATGTTGTGTTCCTTCTGCTGCTCTTTAGCTAACAGGGGCTACGAGACAAGGTTACAGCCTTGCTAACCGCTAAATAACACGGAACTCGAGCCTAACAAACCGCTATGAAAAACTGACCTATAATCATACCATATTTACCAAGTTCGCACATTTAAACATTAATTCGGCACTGAAAACAGCAGTGAAACAGGAGAGTCACGCTGCTGTCAAGCCCTCTCTCTCCGCCGTCTTAACCGGAAACGTCGGGGAGTTACATTAAAAGAGCACCGCCTCTTCGAGAGCACCGGAAATTTGCACATTGTTCCTACCCTAATTTTTCTAGTGTGATAAATATGTTGTTTGAATAAATTTGGACTTAATAAAAACTGAAAATACTTTAACTGTGTGTTTTTATAAAAAAAAAAATACATAACCATCAATTTTCTAACCAAAGTCATTACGTTTCTCCGGGAGTTGTTTTTATGGGGCACTCGTGGGTAGAGCTACTTCTGTCAGCTTCTTTCCTGTCACTGGTGAAACGTGACGTTTATTTAGAGTTGTATATGTCTTAAAAGACAGTTGAAAGACAGAACAATGACACAAAACCACCTGTCGGGAATGGAGGCGTCCGCCGTGTCTGTCTTGAAGCGAGCGGTGGAGCTGGACCAGAGCGAACGTTTCCAGGAGTCTCTCATCTGCTACCAGGAAGGCATCCAGCTGCTTATGGACGCGTTAAAAGGTCCTCCTTTAAAAATAAATAAATATTAATAATTACATATTTTAAACATTGCCCTGAATTACGCTGAACGTCTTTTTTTTAAATGTTCTCTTTGTCCTGTGAGCAGCTGTAAAAGATGACTCAAAGAGAGGACACTACAGAGAGAAGATAAAGGGCTACATGGACAGAGCAGAGCAAATCAAAGTTCATGTGAATCAGATGAAGGAAGGTAATTTGCCAGTAATGGAGCAAAAAAGGGCAAAGTGGGCCGGGCAAAGATGAATTACCCTGATCGACTGAGCCTCTTGTTTGCAGTGGTTTTGACTGTTAGACCTGTAGCACCTGTGTGTAATTGAGAGGGAGACAGGTGTAACAGTGGAGCTCCAAGGGGCAGAGGTAGATGTAGCGACCCCAAAAGGGAGCAAGAAGTAGAACTTTGTGGTAATTTTGACACAAGCAAGAACTCAAATCGGGTGAACAAGGTGCTTCAGTGTTGCATATGACCAAATTAATAATTTGCACAATCTTACTGACCCTGTGGATTTGGGTTGCTGAAGCCCACTTTGCCCTGTAATCCAGCTCTAGCTGAATATTGACTGTGCGATCTTCTCAACAACCAAAATCTTGTTTATTGTTTTGTTATATCCCTTACATTTATGTATAAATCTAATTATGTCTAGTATCTCTTATAGACAGGATCCTATTCCAGTGTAGGACTGTGCTGGTTAAGTTTTTAGATTTAGGGGAAAAATATATGGCAAGAGCCACAGCTAAAGAAGGGGGTTTTCAAAATTTGTGTTTCTCTTATCTTCCCTGATAGATGGGAAGTACCACGAGCAGATAAGAATATCAGAGGATGCTACTGGTTACAGCTATGAGGTTCTGTTCAAGCCATACATCAGCAGCGCTCTCACTGAAGTCTGGGTGGAGGACCCGTACATACGGCACACCCACCAAGTAAGAGTTTTGTCCTCATTAACTGGGGTTTTTATTCATTCCACTCTGTCATCAGTCTTTTATCTGGCTTTGTTCAGAGGTTGGAGCTTATCTTTAATGAGTTTATCCATTAATTTGATACCGATAGAATGATACTAGAGGACTAAGTCTGCAATACACGTATACATTTTCCGCCTTGGGTAGCAGGAGCAGCCGACGGGGGGGACATAATCTCTTTAACGTGTCCTGGTCTGCGCCAGGGTCTGTCTGTGGCCAGAAAGCCTTCAACATTTAGATGGCTGAAAGATTCATTGATTAATAGAACTATCACAGATTAGTTGAAGTTAAACAAACAAATGTTATAAAAATCTGTCTGGTAGGTTATGAAAAGACTGCTAAGCTGACTTTAATTAAACTTTTTGTAGAGGTCGTGTATGGGAAAAGGAGGAACACATTCAGTTATGATGTGGATGATGTGTTTGATAAAAGCCTGAACGCATATACTGAAAATCTTTTTTTTCTCTGATCATGTGTTGCAAGCTGCAAGCAAGCAGCTTTCTCCCCTTACTAGTTTGACTAGCACTTTATAATAAATAATTGTAATTTTATGTTTATGTTTTAAAAATCAGCCCTAAACTGTACCAACCTTATATAATATGCCAAACAAAGCCCTCGCCTTTCCTCTCACAAACAGTTGTACAACTTCCTTCGGTTCTGTGAGATGCTGCTAAAAGCCCCCTGCAAGGTGAACAAGATCCACCTCCTCACGTCGCAGGATGAAGTGAGTTACTCACACAATAGAGCTGCATTTTATAGTCAAAGCTGAGCAGCCACTGCTGTCTTCTCTGTTTAGTTTATACTGTCATTTCCCATCCCGCAGGCTGATAGTGGCCAGCAGAGCGGTGCTCTGGCCGAGTTGAAAGAGAGTCTCAGCGCTCACGGAGTGACTCTAGACCTGCAGTACTCCTCCACTATCCATGACCGGGAGATCAGGTACACCTGCAGATTTTCCTCATTTACAGCAGCCACATACGTGCAGCGTGAGGAAGTTCATCCTTGTGACATCTGATGTTCACTTCTACATTAACACTCCATTGCTCAAAATACGGTCTCTTTTATCCCAGTAAATTAAACCTGATTTTATTTTTAGGTTCGATAATGGTTGGATCATAAAAATTGGAAGAGGGTTGGATTACTTCAAGAGACCTAAAGTGAGACTACGCATTATATACTTATTAGTATTCATCTGTAAGTATGGAGTGGCTAAAGTGAACGAGATCTTTCTGTCGTTTGTCTCGCAGGGCCGATTCTCTGTTGGATACTGTGACTATGACCTCAGGCAGTGCCAGGAGACCACCGTAGACATTTTCCACACCAAACACACAAAAACTCTATGAGACTCACAAAGCTAAAATGATTTTTTTTTTTGCCAAGCCGTTTAATTTACTTACCTGCCTTCCAAACACAAGCAGATCTACAGTATTGTTGGATTTGCTTTAGCTTGCGGGTGTCTGGGGACTGACTTTTATAACAAGATGGGTTATTGTTTGATTTCTGCTGCACTGGAACGTCTTAAATTTCTGCTAACTGTACTGCCGCTGCTATTGGTGAATTTTTAAGTTCAGTTTTCAGTTCTTCAGTTTTCTATGATTTTTTTTTTCCGTTTTCTATGATATTTATGAAAAATATGGATATTTTTATCTTCTTCTTTTTTTTTTTAACTTCCACAGATTGTAATTCTACAGAGACCTTTTTTGGGGAAAATTAATTATTTCAAAACATTTTTTCTAGATTACTTTACACAATTAAAAATGTATTTTTGTTTAAATCAAATTTAAATTTAAAAATTCAAAACCAAAACATATTTAAAACGCATTAATAGTAAAATGTGTTACAGGATTGCCAACTTTAGGCCCTTTTTAAATGAATTGCTTATGATGGGTAATTGTACCTCTAGGTAATGAAACATTAGGCCCTTTTCAGTTGACTGGAAATGTATCGTCCTGATTCTATTAGTAGATTAAAGAAACCAAACATGGCCCTAAATATCGTTTTGTACTGAAAAATGAATAAAATGTAACAGATTTTAAACTATTTATAATACATAAATGCAGAATAAATATTAAAACTGACCAAAGTGTGCTGAAAGATTGTGAGATGTTTTCTTGTTTTCTACAGAATAGAAAAAGTCCAAGACACAGATAAAATGAAAACAGTGACCAAGAGGACGAGAGTGGGTAGAGTTACACAGAAAGGTGCACTTACAGAAAGTGTTTATGGTAATCAGCTGGTTGTTTTCCAGGTTATTATAGGGTTAGGGTGGAGGATTACTCTAAAACCTAGAATTAAAACATTTTATTGAACTAAAAAACAAAAACTAGACTTGGAAAAAAATTAAACTAACTGAAAAGATTTTGAGAACTTGGAAAACTGACTAAAAAATGGTAAATGGCCTGTATTTGTTTAGCGCTTTACTTAGTCCCTAAGGACCCCAAAGCGCTTTACACTACACTACATTCATCCACACTCTGGTGATGGCAGCTACATTGTAGCCACAGCCACCCTGGGGCGCACTGACAGAGGCGAGGCTGCCGGACACTGGCGCTACCGTGCCCTCTGACCACCACCAGTAGGCAACGGGTTTAGTGTCTTGCCCAAGGACACAATGACCGAGACTGTCGGAGCCGGGGCTCGAACTGGCAACCTTCTGATTACAAGACGAACTGCCAACTCCTGATATGTCAAATTTTATCGTAGCTTGTCTGATGAAGCGTTGACAGACAAGACTGAGTCCTCTGATTCAACTAAACATTTGCCAACAATAAAAATCTGACTTTAAAAAAAAAGAGCAGATGCCGGTCAGTGCAGATCAGACCTTGTCATAGTCTCCACACAGTCAGATTATATCCATCAAAAACCACTCATTCACTTATACACACTGTATTTGATTCAGACATAGGTCTTTACATCTGTAACAAGTTCACAAACATTGCAAATCCCATTCTGACTCTTATTACAACAAAGTCTAAGCTCAAGGCACATTCACCACCTGCTTCATAGCTTTCATACATATTACACGGATCAGCAGATCGAGCAGTCATGGAGCACTGAACTCATGATTCCTTAAAAACCTACATATTTCCACAATTATTGAATTCTGGATAAGGTTATTAAGACTTACAATTACCGGAGATGTACATGTTTAATATCTTTGACTGATTTTTATGTCCCAAAGCTATATTGTAGCCATAGCTTCTTCTGTTTCTGCTGGCTCTGTATTGGTGCAACATTTCATGCATGTAAGACACTGATGTCTAGTTAACGATTACCATCAAACTCTTATCTGAATCCAGAATCCCAAACTAAATACAGATAAGCTGCAGGGGAAAGCTTGTTCAGTGGTTTCAGATATCGGCCAATTGTTCTTGGGTGAATCAATGGAAACATCTTTCCAAAAAAAAGTCGTCTATAAAAGTGAAAAAATAAAAAACCCCAAAGAAAATACCCTCACATTTTTTTCACATTTGCTAGAATGAATGGTAACCCTCGTGACTTCAAACAGTGCTGTGATCGGATTATCTATCGGCCTTAATCTCGATATGCACAGCCCTCATCTGGCCTGTGAGAGGAAGAAATTATAATCCATCGCAACACCACATGAATCAGAGACTGCCATATACTGCTAAAAATCAGTACCTTTGCTTTCTTTCTGTCAGGGGGACAAATGCTGTGATGACAAAAGCAGAAAGTGCAATAAACGTGTATGATGCTTTATTATCTACAAACAGCCTCCCTATGATAGCAGATATTAGCCATAATCACATTACATCCCTATTATAAGATAAAAATAAGCCTGTGTGTGTATTCTCCTTTATGTGTAGATTATGGACAATAAATCTATGAATGAGGGAATTAAATAAAACCACATCCCAGACTGTTATGTCACTGTGGGCTCTTATCACGGTGCATGTGTCCCGTTGGCTGTAATCCAGATGTTACCCAGCTGGATGTGGGTTCTGGTGGGAGAGACGAGGATTTATCTGTAAGGAGACTCATTGGAGATGCTGCTCAGCCAAGCTTCCAGACACATGGATGCAGATGCAAGCGTTCGCATGCCAATTCCTACAGGCCCTCCCTCTCGCCGATTGTAGCCCAGTGGCCTAGATTAGCTCTCCCATCTCCCAGTACTGTCCTGTGTGAATGCGCAGGAAGTAGGACTCGCAGGAACAATGTGTCATCTCGTTGCTGCGAAACGAGGCGTCGTCTCGCAAATCGTGAAAAATGTGTGTGGGAGTTATAGAGGAGCAAAGGTCCCAGGCGAACATTTCAAAGACCGCACCTTCAGGACTGTGGCCAAACAGTCTTGGGTGAAAATGATGTGACGTGCTGGGAGGTGGCTGATTCCTGTTTGTTTTTATTTATTTATTTCATTTCTGAACGCTCACAGCACACCCATAGCCTCCGCTCTTTGATCATCGGAAAGGCGTGAGCGAGCCTGTGCAATATGTAAACAGCTCTATGAGCCATAATTCCTATATTCATGTCCTCTTTCCAGCTGGAGCTTTATTTTTTATTTTTTTACCCTCTACTCTCATTTCTGGGCCTAAAATCAGGTTAACGTTTTATAAGGAGCTTAGCACAGAGGGCCACAGTGTGCCACTAATGTAATAGAGTATCTCTCTCGCTCTCTTTCTCTCACTCTCTCTCTCTCACACACACACATTCTCATCTGTCCTCTTTTCTCTTGTGCATTTGCTCACCCTGTCAGGAAGTGACCTTCTCTCTCTCTCTCTCTCTCTCTCCCTTTCTTTCTTTTCTCCCAGCCTGTTTTTTTTCCCACCTCCCTCACTCCCTTCCCTCGGTATCTCCCTCCGTCTGCAGATGTGGTAAGTCTGAGGTTTAATCATTAAGGCAGGGACACAGCTGATACAAGACCGCTCCGTGAAGAGAGGAGGACGATCAGGAGGGACAAGTTGAGGTGCTTGGTTTTAGATTTTTGGTAAGTTCAGCCGTTGTGTTCTTTTTTTTCTTCCTCCTTCCCCATCTGGAGTGCGTGTGTGTTTTCCCCCAGGGAATGTCACCTGGTGGAGAAATGTTGCAGCGTTGTGGATCATTACGGCGTTGTGAAATCTTACAAGAATCTCTCTGCAATGTCAATAATCCACCGGATTATCCTCTGTTTCTCTGGGAGCTATAGTTCAGCTCAGTGAACGGTGAAACCGCAGGGAGCACTTCACTGCAGAGAGGAAATCAAGTCTGAGGTTTACATACTGTTTAAATCGATTTGCTTAAACTGATCGCAACTTTTTTGAGGATCGAGTGAAAAGGGTGTAATCGGTGACATGAGAGGTGCAGTGTGGACTTTGCTTGTTTGTCCATAACCTGGCACATCTTGTCTTATCAGGCAGTTATACAGCCTCATGCTCTGTTGACAACAGTTCCTTAGATACACCAGCACCCTGCAAAAGGTGGGATATACTAATGTCAGGCCGGTCTTCATGAAAAAAATTGGAACTGACTTTAGCATAGAGTAGCACGCCAACTCAGTCAGGATGTTTGTAAGATGGTAAAGCAGTGAAGGAAGATTTTAGCTTTTGCTTTGTTCATCATATGTGCTGTACAGTGCGATGCCATGCTTCAAATCCACGTTCTTGCTACTCTGCAGTACCTGGGGTGTTTTTTCTTGGCAATGCCACATGTAACATCGATTAAGACGTTGTTCATCTTGACAACAGACTGTCCTCACCCAGCCTTCCCAACTGATAATGAACAGTAATAAACCTTTGAACCTCGAGTCCATGTTTACTCCTGCAAAGACAACAAGCGAAGTGTTTTCCACTGAACACTTAACTGTCATCTGCTCTACACTTTTTTTTTTCTTTTAGGGATCAGACCGATGGAGTCTTTCTCGGGAGACGCAGAAGAAAGCGCAGAGGACGTCGCAGGTGAGGTGATCTGTCTCGTAGTTTAACCTGAGAGTGCTAACACATCGTCATGAAGTGAAATATGAAAGAGATGCTCATTGATAGAACGTCTCGAAAACAGAAAATAGAGAGTGTGTGAGAGCACGTGAGTTCTCCTTGTTCACGTGCGCGTGAAATGCTGTGACCTGGATCTGTCTCGGTCTCAATCTCTGTTAGGACGTAAAAGATCCAAGATCAAGGATCTGAAAACTCGTCTCTTTGGGAAAAGTAAGAGAGCAGGCGGAGAAGGAAATACCAAACTCAGCCAGTCAGCCAGTGACATCACTGCAGGAAAAGATCTCGGATCAGAAGAAGATTTGGTGTGAGTGTTTACGTGACACGAAGCCTTTCGAAAAATTCTCTTTCAGATTCACTTACTTGTCCTTACTTTGACTCGTCCTTCTTCTGGCTCCACTTAGATGCGCACAGGCCATCATGGGATCGCGGGCGCTGTCCCACGACAGCATCTTTCTGGATGACCTGGTCATGACAGAGCCTGAACCCACCAGGGTCTTATCTCAGGAGAACGTTCACAGCAAAATCAAAGCTCTCCAGGTACGGCACTTCTTTATTTTAGGCCTGTTGTTTAAACTTATGGTAACAGTGACTCTATTAAAATCCTTGTGCTGCGCTCTGTCATCACAGATGACGCTTCAGCAGCAGAAAATGCATTTGGGCCCACCTCCTATGGTCCTGCCGATGAGACGTCCACCAGATCTGAGCAGCCAGGAGTCACTTCCTCACAGTCCTCCTCATGATTCAGGAGAAGACAATACATCTCAGGAAACCCTTACAAAGGTGCATAATCCTGCTACTTAGATGATGCGTGGATTCAAAAGCAGGATTTGCATTTGTTTAAATTTAACAAGCAAGCATAAAGTGTTCTGATCATATGTTTTTATTCTCAGCATATCCCATAAAAAAGGCCAGCGCTGTACCCCCATTTTTTCCTATTATAGTTATAAGTGAAAAAAGTGGGGTTATAAATATATAGCATCATTTAAGAAAACAGTATATAGCACAGTAATCCCTAAAACAGCTGGTCGCTGTAAAACGTTTTATTTAAGCAGGAGAAACTGGTGCATATGTTGGGGACTATTTTAAGACACAGATTAATGCACGGTCTGGACACTCCTGAGGATTTACGGTGTACGTGGGATTGACTGGACAGAAACTTCAAGAGAGGAATCTGTCATCTGAAATGCTGTTTCCAAAAGTCGAATCAGTGATGGAGCCAGAGGGTTCTTATGTAAGGTGCACTGTGAAACTGTGTCCCTGCAAGCCTGGCCGCTCTTTGGCTCCACTCCATATAGAATATCAGATAGGTAATAGAGGTTATCAACAGCCATATGTGATACATTGACATAATAATCCAAAACACTGTATTTTGTAGTTCTTTCTCTTAGCCCATTGTTTGCAGGATTGTACAGCGATTTTGTTGGCCTTTTTTTCTTTGCAGGCGATATCTCAGCCAACATCTCGCACTCTCTCACCCATCCCCAAACCTGCACCTATCAAATCTCTTCCCTCGACTCCATCCCATGCTTTTCCTCTTTCCGTCCCCTCTGTTTCTCCTTCTGCTGCTGAGGTCCCGTCGGATTTTAGAACACCGGCTCAGTTCGCTTCCCGCTTAGACACTTCTGCCGCACGCCACCGAATGTCTATCAAACCCAGAAACCAGAGGGCCAGCACTAAGATGAAAGCTGCCGCGGTAAGTTGCTGTAGTTATTTCTCTCTCTTGTATGCTCTTTGTATAAGCAAATAGTGCACCGCCACTTCACTTTCCTGCCCTTCATATCTCTCGCTCTTTTTTTATTTATCTTCAGACTGTCTCTCAGTCTCATTTAGACACCATGAACAACATTGACCGACAAGAGCCTGTCAAAGAACTAAAACACCATCTTGGTGCTCAAGAAGAAGTAACAGTGGAAACAAAAGAAGAAGAAAAAGTTGCTGTTCCCATTGTACATCAGCGTCTTCCTTCAAAATGTGCAGAAGTGGCACCGGTCACATCAGAGGCGGTACCCAAACCAACAAGTCAAAGTTTCTCCAAACAGGACCACGTTCTTCCTGAGACTGTAGCCTCCCAAGTACCTCGAGTTAAACCTCGCAGACGTGTGGGTTCAGCATCTGGTGAACGTCCACACTCGTCCTTCATAGAGTCAGGACTGAAGGAACAAAGACAAGGGGATTTGGAGAAGCAACTAATGCCTCATGATGATAATGCCTCAGGAATGGCATTCAGGTGTTCCTCTGCTAGCCAGGAGGTTCAAGGTGATAGCGAACCCACAAGAGGAATTAAACGATATGCCCAAGGATCTGGCTCTTTCCACTTTTCTGTCACTGCATCGAAAAACAGAGATGGAGAAAGACCCCGATCGGGCAGTTTTTTGGGAGTTTTGGAACAAGCTGAAGCCAGGAACAGGATCAGTAGGGAAATGGAGGAGAAAAACAGGGAAAAGGAGGAAGTTAAAGAGCCAAGAGAGCATCCTTTTGCTTTAGGAAGGTTTCGTCAAGAAGGCGCACCACCTAAAACCTCAGCTGTTCCCTGGGACAGGAGTGACAGCTTCAAAAAGGTGGAATCAGTGACAGCATATAAAGATGCACCTGCAGACACAGGCGCTGCTGAGGCGGAGGAGATCGAGAGCAGCCAGGAAGAGGTGGAAGAGGCGGTGGAAGCAAAGGAGCCCCAGGAGGAACAAGGAAAAACAGCTTTCGGTGTCAAACTGCGCTCCACATCTCATTCACTTCGATTTCGGCTTGATACATCTTCTAACAGGCATTCAAAGTCAGCACTGGGTGAGGACCAAGGTGACCAAAAATGCCAAGAAATAAGTGAAAAAAAGTTGCAAGAAAATGCGTCTTGGATGCCATCCTCCTCTGGAGAGGTCAGACCAGCTGGTGAGTCTTTCAGAGCTCCTAACATTGTCATGTAGAAGGTTTGAAAGTACTTAAAATCGTTTTTAAAAAATGTCTTGCAAATTCAGAAAAATCCAGCTAAGTAAATTAGAACTAAAAGGAAAAAGCTAAAGAATTTAGGCAAAATGTGTAAAGTAAAAATAAAATAAAATAAAATAAAATAAAATGAAGACTAGATTGAAATAAATATGTAATAATATAGCATAACGCTGACATAATGTCAAAATATCACACTGGAATCACACTGATTATAGAAGCTGATGTTTAATTTGGAGATCTGCTTTAAATTTACACTGATAGTGAAGCAGCGTCTCACAGCCATTATCTCTTTGATTACAGAGTTAATATTACACAGATGTGCACCGTTGTTGCTGTTTAACATGGTAAATAATCACTCTAGGAAGATAAGATTTTTACTGATCACAGGGGAACTTTGTACTCATTAAGATACCACCCGGGCGAACTTTAACGGTAACAGTGCTGCCGAGCGTATCTAACAGATTTGTGTGTCTCCCTTAGATCAAACCCCATCTGGCTTCTCTCCTCCAGTCAAACATAATGCTCCATTTGCCAGCGAAACGTCCGACGTTCAGACGACGCCTGCAAACCTAAAAGAAGCAGAAGCTACACCCCGGGAGCCTCAACCTGCCCCGCAGGCGACCTCATCTGAGGTGTCCTGGATGGCTCTGGCCATGGAAAAAACCAAGAGCCTTCAACAGCTTTTCATTAGTAGATTCCCCAGAGATTTTGCAGGAAATTTACAGGCAAACATGCAATCTTCAGCACGACCGCAGGCACAAGCGCAGCCCACAAATCCAACAGAGACTTTTACACAAGTACGGACACAGACTGTGCAAGCTGCAAAGCAGCCATCGGCAGAAACGAATCAAAGCAGAAGCCAAGCACAGACTGTCAAAACATCGCCAGGATTTCTGCAACAGAAGGCATCTCCTGTGCTGTCCAATGCCTCCAGAGATCCACAAATGTCAAAACACACCAGTGAAGACCAGATGAACACAACTAAGTCTGCCTCACATTCAGTGGTAACCACCAATCCGTGGACAACCCATTCTCCTTTGCGCTCCCCTTCACAAACAGACACCTCGTTTCAGTTTGCACAAGGCAGCGCCACACAGTCTCTTGCGCAGTCTTACCTTTCCTCAGGCCAGCAGCAATCCTCCTGGAGCAATCGAGGTCTCCAGTCTGCCCAGCAGCTCAAGCCCACACCTTCAGCGCAGACTTCAGCTCCCGCAGCCTCGTCAGCTGTTGGTTCTGCTTCAGCTTTTGCCTCAGGAAGAGGGGAGAGAGAAGCCAGTGAGCAAAAAGAGGCTCCGCCACTCACAAGCCGAAGAGCATTTTGGTCTGGTTCTGTAAGCGAGAAGGCTGCTTTTTTAGAGAGACGGGGAGAGTGGACCACACCACCTGGACCCAAGGGGGTTTGTGGTACTTCTTTATAACTATCTTTCATATCATTTGCCATCCTCACAGTGCTGCCTGACCTCCCCTTGCTGTCTGTGGCAGTCAGATCAATGCCCATTTGAAAATATAAATGTTTAAAAAATCTCTAAGTCTCTATTTGGCAACTATAACAGTAGCCTAGCATGTGTCCGTCATTCATTTGGTGTCCTGGTGGCTACCAACATGTTGTTTTATTGCAATGGAACTGATGATTTTGACTGGGTTTATTAGCAGGTTAAATTTATGATTGTTTCTGGACTTTTTATGGCACTTTCTCACGGTGGTTGAAATGCAGGCCATGAACAGATAATAGGGATTTTTTGAACTGACAAGATTGTCCTGAATGTGTGTTCTTAGGTGGAATTGAGGAAAACGCATACAGACATGCAGGGATCAGGTGAATCCCCTACCTTGGCAAAAAACGCACCTGTGATCAAAGATACAGATGAAAGACAAGCAGTAAACCTTGCAGGTGTGTTTGCTCAGAGTGATAATAAATCATTGCTGTACAAACACCTTTTTAATATTCTTAATGAACCCATTTGACCTAGATTTTTTCTGCATTTCGTTTTTTAGAGTTAAGCCCCACCAACGTTGCAGAAAGGTCGCGTGAGGACAGATGGTCACGGAAAAATGCAGCGTCTTCTTCATCACCGTCATCATCACCCACACTGCCCTCGGTGCTGCAATCCATGTCTGACAGCGGTCAGCCGTCCTGGATGGAATTGGCCAAGAGGAAGTCAATGGCCTGGAGTGATAAGACCATGGACTAAGAAGGACACGAGTCGATGAAGAGCCCATCATAAAGACTAAAACCGCTTCTGTCAGACAGCCGGTTGTTTGATGCCGTTTTTATTTGGATTTAAGTGTTAATGTTTAATTACGGAAGAGGATTAGGGCTACTGGAAAAAAGAAAGTGGGCACGTCTTTTTTTCTTCTTTTCCAGAATTCTGAGGAAAAAGTCAGACCGTAAAGTAACAATTTTGAGGTAAAAGAATTTTGAGTAAAAAGTCAGAATTCTCACATTAAAGTCAGAATTCTGACTTTTGCCCACTTTTTTTCCCGGTGGCCCTAATCCTCCTATTTAATTGAGAGTGAAGGAAGCAGAATATCTTCTGAAAGTTCAACATGATCGCTGTTATTCAGTTAAGGACGAATATTTCATGTGATTGAGCATTTCACAGCTCTTAAAAGTTTATGTTAAATAATAAATTTGTAAGGACGAGTTTGTTGTTGTCATTGAATGACTTAAACTTCAAGTAAAACGAAATGGTCAAATTACATCGCAGTATAGTCATTCACTTGGTATCACCTGAATATCTCCTGAAATTGTCCATCAAACTGCTAAAAATAAACTTCTTATAACACACAGTATGTGGAGAGCGACAGTCAACGCTGAAAAATGTCCCGATCTACCTGTTAGATTAACCTCTTGTCTGCCGGTGTTTCCTGGACGTTTACTTCTTCACTAACTTAGTCCACAGCCCCACCTGCAGGCCAGATCTGAGACCTTGTACTAAGCTCTACAGCATTACAGCAAACATGGATTCAAAAATGGTATTTTTTTATTAAAAAGTCTGAAATCAACAGGTACCTTATTTTCACACTTAAAAAAAGATGGGTGTGATTTAAAAGTAATAAAAAATAAAAAGTCAATTAAAGCTGACATTTTCAGGACCTCTCATGGCCTTACACTGTTAACATGACTTATAATAACCCCGTACCATTATTAATAATTCATGTTAGCCCATGCTACACCCACACAGGTGAGTCATCTCCTGGGACTATGTGGGTGACGTCGCTGTCAGCCTTGTTTGTGCATAACATACATCAGAGATTCTCAGTGTGAACATTTAGACTTCCTAATGTCTGCTAGATAAATGAGGCTAGATTTGTGAGTTCATAAGTTTTAATGTATAAAACAACTTTTGAATTTTTTTTTTCAATTAGGCAGTTTATACTTTCAATCCTTTTTACAGCCATTTATTTTGTAATAATTGCAGCGTCAGATAATAAGAACAAGTACAGGACTTCTCTTTGACATCAGGAGACTGCAGAGTATGAAAAAGGTTATCTGATGTCACAGTTTTTACACTGGGATGTAACCCATAATGCACTGGGCTCCCAGGAGACAGCAGCTCAGCTGTGAAATTAGTGTTGTCTGGGGAAACGCAGAGTAACACATTTTTTTTTAATGAGCTTTACATTCTGAAATATTTAGCACACAGACTGGCCTTAAGTATAACTCTGTCACGACAATACATTTTCTGAATTTAAGGTTAAACAATTTAAAGGAAATTATTATTAGGCAGGGAATAACAAACCCAACTGATGCTGATACAATCTTGTAGTTAAAGTGGGAGATGAAAAAGAAGCCAACAAGTATTGTTAGCTATAGGTTATAAATACTCTACTCCAAAATCTTGTGCACCTGGTTGTCAGACAATCATGCCAGTATTTTCAGCTTTAATGGAGAATCTATAGTGGAAAAAAAGAATCCGCTCTACCTGGATTTGATTTTCATCCCCACATGGCTCTGTTATCTGGCTGCCACATAACGACCCTGGAGAAGCTATTTCTTTTTCTACAGGACTCAGCTATGTTTGCTGGCACAAAACAGTTTTCTTTGCGTCACACAAACCCAGTCAGGTTGCGTGTTCTTCCAGGTAAGTTTTGCAAAAGTTCTGTTCCCAGTCATCAGTCATGTGTCCTCTGTGTGGCACCTGAATATCATCATAATTATAAAACTCACTGCCAAGGTAATCACAACCTTAATCATCCTGCAGCCCAGGCACTAACAATACAACTGACTCACTCACGTCAGTCTGCGATTCAGTTCTGCACCATGCCAGCCACCCACAACAACAACACAACTCACCTGTGCATTAGACTCCAGATAATTATAGGACATTAACTGATGTAACAACAGTTCACTGTCACTTGTTAGCAGAAGAGCAGATTGAAAGAGTAAAAAAAGTAAGAACTTCAGAACATGAAGTCAGACTTCCACGTTTGAAGGAATGAACTTTAAATGATTCTTTTCTCTTTGTATTACTCGGATTCAGACCTCCTATAGGTCCACTCTAAATGCTGAATATAGTTACTTGTTTTAATATTAGAGTACAGCTTCTGTCTTTAACACCAAGTGAAGTCACCAGCAAAAGAGCACATGTTCTTTAGCAAAGATTAAACAAAGACAAGGTTAAATAAAACCTGATGTAACATCCACTTCTATTGTGAGTTAAAGAGTGTTTGTGTCTTATTTACTGTGAAGTAACCGGGACATCCAGAGCCAGTTTGGCTCCCTCACTCGTTTTTTCCCAGGGTGAATGTAGCTGTTGATTATAATGTGGATTTGGGGTCCTGTGGGTTAATAAAATTATGACAAATGACACATCCAGGAAACCTTCTTTTACACAGTCATTGTCTCAGCCATGTGTATAAAGAGTAATATCACTCCTAGCTATAGTTTGACAAAATCAATATCTTTGAATTAGAGAGACGGTGCCATGTTTGTTTATTACTAGAGATGGCACGATACCACTTTTTTATGTCCGATACCGATATCATAAATTTGAATATTGTCCGATACCGATATGAATCCAATATAGTGTGTTTTTTAATTAAAACTGTTTTTTTAATATCTTGCTGCATTTTGTATAAGTTCAGATTCAAGTTTTAAAAAAACAAACAAACACTAAAGCTATTCTGTTATACCTGTATGCAAAAAATACACTGCACCCAAAATATTTCATAGTTCAGCAATACTGATCAATC
>NW_005187456.1:2835228-2845750 GCF_000239375.1 Pundamilia nyererei
ATATCCGTTGTTAAGCTTAACGCTGGAATGCTTTACAAACATTCAGAGATGAACTTACACACTTGCTTTACTTCTCTCTGGGATAACTTCCTCAGAGATGAAATGCTGGTTTGGTAGCGAGGCTACAAATACACACAGCCGCTCTATCACATGAGCACACTGCTCCGACTTGCTACGGTTATGAGCAGAGTTGCGCCATGTCGCAAGTTTTGTGAGGTGCTTTTTTGATATTTAATGGATCGATTACATTTTTTATTTCTCTCCGATATCCGATCCAGTAATTTAGTTTATCTGACCAATACCGATACTTAATATCGAATCGGTACATCTCTATTTATTACTGTTTAATTCTTGATGAATACATTCATATTCCTTTTTTTCCCTTTTAACAATTCAAAAACTGAACATTAGCCACCTTTGTAGATCCAAAGCACCTGGCATTTCTTCAGCTTTGCGGAGACTGTGGTGGTAAAGTGGGCCATCTAAAAATCTGAAGGTTTGTGGTTTGATCCCTGGCTCCTCCTATCTGCATGCTGAAGTATCCTCTGGGAAAATGCTGAACCCCGAATTGCCCCCGATGCATCCATCAGAGTGCGAGTGCAAATGTTAGACAAGGGTTAGGAAAAACCTGCTTGTAGGAATCTGTGTGTGATTGGGTGAATGAGGGTTGCAGTGCTCAGTCACAGTAAATAGGTGCTATATCAGGCCATTCATCAGATGTACTAAAAACTTGAATTACTTTCCTCCTACATGGTTTAATATTTTACTCTCTTTTCTCAGGCAGTTCGATTGTGCTGTTGTAATGACTAATGTGACTAAAACATTGCCACTGCAAACTATACTAGTTCATAATGCAAACTGATATGTGACTTTAGTATTCCAAATGTCCACGTAATCCACTCATCCCTGAGGTAATGGGCTACTACAACAGGACTAATGAAATAAAATCCACGCCATGCAGGCAGTATTGTAAAGATTTTATTAAAAACACATACTTTACAACAAAGCTACATCTCTATTAAAAAAAAATCCAGTCACAATTATATTTTGGTGTGGGTGCATCCAGATATAAAAAACAGTCCATCTTCCCGCAAATGTAGTTTCCATTGCTACCGTTACTGCTTTATCCACGTACAATGGATAAAAAAAAAATATATATATATATATATATAAAAACAATTTTTAAATAGTGTAAGGAAGGCAAAAAAGAAATTACTGTAAAAAAACAAACTTGACAGCAAAACAAAAATAAAAACAAATAACCACTGTATCTTTATTAAACTTATGCTTAACCAGGAAGTAAAACTAGAAAGTAGGAATCTCTTCTGCGAGTCCTGGATCTTTTTCAGCACAGGCACCTTTTTACAACGACAAACGTACTTAACCCAAAAAATCCATCACCACACGTAAGACAATTCAAGAGAACTAGGACAAGAATCACATACAATCATATTAATAACAATCAATAATAATATGATTTCATGCAGCTGCACATCACCTGCACTATACACCATCACCCGCAGGGTACAATTATACTCATACAGTATATTTACACTACTAAATGAATCAACAACATCTTTGTTCCTTCCAGGTGACCAAACAGGCACCAACTTCTTTATCTTCATTTTTACCGTTTTCAAGAAAAGATCAAAAGACAGAAATGTTTCAGATGACTACAGTGGTGTTGCTATGGGAGCTTCGATCCTACGAGAGAAAAGTGAAAAAGGTGAAATTAGAATTTAAGATGAGGTTACGCACACAGGTAGAGAAAAGCACCAAGACATTAGAAGAAAATAAAAAATGAAAGTAGTTAAGACTAAATGAATGGCACTTCATCCACACCCTCAGGTCTATTTGTAATCTTTACAAATCAGTCTTTTGCTTAATTTGCAATTAATTAACAACCCCTAAATGCAGTTCTGTGAAATTGCCCGCTTTTATAGTTTTCTCATAGTTTTGCATAAAACCTCTTCAAACCATTTCATACACTGAATCATTTCAGTGTATGAAATGTATCCATTTTCTGTGTCCTCGGTCAGGATTCTAAACATATTTCAGTTAAAATACAATAACTCTGGAGTTGTTGTAGGATCACAGTGGTGCACTGACTGATACTGCCAACCTAAAGGTGTGGCTGGGATATTAAAAGCCATGCAAGATAAAAGAAGAAAAAAACAACACACCACTGGGTCAGAGTGTGTCACTAGCTGTGTGTGGATCTTACAGAAAGGCGGTCGTAGTTCTGGTTGTTACTGCGTGGAGGCTGAATGTCGATGGAGTGGTAGCTGGGAGGCAACTCTGACCAGTCCCTCCCTTTTCCTCCTTTTCTTCTCATAATGTCCTCTTCATCTGAGCTCCAGGACCCGTTGCGGTGCAGGGGAGGTGAGTAGCTCCTCTGCCTACGAGGAGCTCTGCTTTGTAGCTCATCCATGAGGTCATCGCGACTTCGGGCACGGTGCCTGGACGAACTCCCTCTCTCGTTCCTTGAACTCCTGTGAGATGCTCTTCCCCGCCTGTTGTCCCTATCCGAATCATCAATGTAATCACGCAGGATTCCCCGCCTGGGAGGAGACGCACTTCTGTATCTGTCTCTTGATCCACGACTGTTGCGGTGGAGACCACCTGCTGAGCGGTTTGTACTCCCACTGGACTGGCTGGATATCCTGAGAGCCCCCCTAGCTCCATCTCCACCACCAGGGCCCCTGCGTGAAGAAAAGCTGGGTACACGCTGGATAATAGGAGGCAGGGTGATCACTCTTCTCTCCATCCCTCTCGTCCCCATCTCATCCAGAGCTGACAACACACTCGGAGGCCTTGGTGTGTAGGAAACTTGTGGAGGAGCATGCTGAGCCTGTAATGGAGGCACATTCTGGACAGCATGAGGAGCCATCCCTGGTGCAATGACATCAAGCCCTCTCACTTGATTCTCGAAGTATTCCAACACCTGGTTGTTACCATGAATGCTGCCACGCACACTGCTGTTGCCATAGTGTAAAGGAGGAGGTGGCGGCTGCTGCTGTAGGCCCATGGGTGACAGCTGCATGGGAGCCATGGCAAAGTTGTGCTTGTTTGGGTAGTCTGAGTATGAATCTGAAACCAAACTGACAGCGATTAAGAAGATAAACAACAACTGTTGAACCTACATGAACTCAAGTTATTCTCTGGACATTTGAAGGGAGGAGTATTGTTTAGAGGAGTATTGCCAAATTTGTACACAAACAAGGAATTTGTCGCAGTGTCATGATGCAAAAAACAGTGGTACAGAAATAGAACATATGGTATTTGCAGTATATGTATATATATATATTACAAAAACACAGAAAAGGAATATATACTAACTACCTAGAGATACAGATATACAGAGTACAACTAGAAAATAAGAAATAAGTAAGCCTACGATTAAGTGCTTTAACTGAATCTGGTGTGCAATGTTGTTATAGGCTGACTAAATAAGGTTGTTATTGTAGCATATAGTCCAACAGCCTGGGGAAAGAAACTATTCTCATGCCGTGAGATGTCTGTTCTGCAAGGTGCATGAGTGCACAGGGAAGGCAGGGGTGGGCCCAATTACATTAAGAGATTTGATTGAGCAATCCAGTGTCAGTAATGAAAATGAACGAATGGGCTGCTGTCAGCGCTTGTAGGGCCGGTGCATATGTGTTGCATGTAAACGTTTTACAATGAAAGGCATTGTGACCACTGAAATGCTCACATGAAGTGTTGAACCAGTATTAAACACAGACTGTATAAAAAAGACAAAGCCAGTACAGAAGATTCTTAAACCAGTATTCTTTCTATTGGCCAGCAGGGGGCAACTCCTCTGACTGCAAAGAGAAATCAGACTGTATATGATTTTACCGAATAACTATTCTTGCTTTATTGCCTTAGTAAACATTTTTCTGTTTACGTGCTCAATCACTTGTTTCAACACTTCCTGAATACAACATGAAGTTTATTTTGTGATTTATCATCAGCTTTAAAGTAAAAGAGAAGATGAAGCAGAATATGTTTCAGGTCAGGGCTAAATTATCACGATGCATGTTGTACGAACATGCAGTGCCCTCCGTTTCTGACTAATATCAAATCCAGATTTAAAAAAATACAAACAGGTGTGAAAAAGCAAGAGTGCACAAACCAATGAGGGAGCTTTGAATCGTCTTTTATGTACAGTCTATGGTTTTAACGCTGTTACAGTAACACAGATACAGACAGGGCAGCATAAGCAGATTCCAAAAATTGAGGCTTCTTGCAAAAAAAGAGTTCACGTGCTGGAAACACACCACATTACAACCAGAGGTAAAATAAATAAATAAATAATAATAAGGGCATGACTGCAATACAAGCCTGCTTCAAAGGTTTCTATTGCAGGTCTGCTACCTTCACCAGCTGAAGTGAATAAAAGCTCTGATGCCCATATTCAGAATTCCACATTGTTTGGGGGTTTATTTTACGTCATTGCAAATAAAGGATTAAGGACAAGTCTTATTGTGCTTTCCCTCACTCACCTGAATACAGAATGGGAACGCCCTGGGAGGAAGCATTGGAGCTGATGGGAGCATAAATGGGCTGACCATTCATCCAGGGTAACATAGCTTTCCGAGCTTCTTTCAGCATCTTGTGCTCCATCACAGCTGAAGTCAAAGCACATGGAGCAAGCAGTTCAAAAAGACTGATATAGGTACTTAACCAGCAGATACTGATTTACAGCAGAGGGTAATAATAATACTGCTTGTTTTTAAAGTACACTGGACCATCTCAGTAAATATTCTGTCTTAAAACAAACTGAGGGGAATTTCAGCTTACATTTCTTTACTAATGTATTTCCTCTTTTGTAGCATGCCGTGAGAAGGGCACATAATTACAATGTGTTTGCAGAGTGCATATTTCACATATTTTCAAGAGCACACAGGGCTGCGCACACACACAGGATTATATGAAACACAATGACACATCTGGCAGCTGCGGCGACCTTCAAAAGAACAGTGCTGCATACCATTTACAATTCATGTCCTCGTCAAACATTTAGAAATTTTTCTCTATGGATTTTAAATTTGTTTGATCTATATCTACTCATAATAACTCTCTTTATCTTAGACTACAGGCTTACTTAAAAATAATTAATCAGTTTAAAATTGCAAAATGGTTTATGCAGTAATAATGAGATACGGCGTATGGGTTCTCTCCATGCACTGTGGTTTCCTCCGATGGTACAAATACATGTTTATTAAAAACTTGTGAAACATTAAACTTTTAACTAATGCCTGATTTAGACTTCTGCAGGGAGCCATTGCAGAGATCTACGTAAGTCGCCGACGTCATTGCCCACATTTATAATTTTAAGTGGCTATGTGTTATTTACCATGTAGTCGTATCCCAGTGTTTTATATACAGTGTTGGGGAGTAACGGGATACATGTACCAGCGTTACGTATTTCAAATAAAAAATATGAGTAACTGTATTCCGTTACAGTTACCGTTTAAATAGGTGGTAATCAGAATACAGTTACTTTGTGGAAATAAATAGAATACACGGCGGTCATTTCTTGTTTCATATGTTAGCCTATGCCCACTCTATGCCTTCTCCAATTTAGGTGATTAAAAACAGTTGGGTGCAGGTTTAGCTCAGTTGGATGAGCATGTAATCATATGTCGTATAGCTGAGAGAGGCTGGCCTGGGTTTGAGTGCAACCTGCGGACTTTTTTTACTCAGTTTCCATTCAGGATTAATACATTTGCTCTGATTCTGATTGCTGGAAATCCAAACAAAACACACAATAACAGGCTCTAATGTAAGCGTCCTGTTAATGTTGGTGGCGTCAGTTACATGGACCCAGAGCCAGCATTTCTTACTTGGACACCACATCATAACAAGAATGGGATGGGTGAAACTTCAGTATCTTCGGTGTACTATTGCTGTGTGATTTTTATCACTATTAATGAAGGCTACTCGCCACCAAGCTAACACTGTTAGCTGGCGTTGGCTGAGGTTAGTCCATAGACTGCAGACTGTTAGGCCGTTTCTAAATACTCAAGTACGCAAGTCTGTACTCGCCTTTTCGCTAGTCTGGACTTCGGAAGTTCACACAGGAGTCCGGACTTCCTGAGAACGCAGCGCGATCGTTCTACAATTGGAACGGCAGTGTACTTGATGAGCTATGACGTAGATTTCCAGCTGAAGCCTATTCAGCTGCAGTATTTCTACTTTGCCACATAGTTACATGTTTGAATACTTTTCTGGCAACAGAAGTTTCTTTCTCATGATTTAGTGAAGTGAATCTTCCACATGTAGAGCTACAGCTAAAAATGTACAATCCAAAAAAGCATTTCTTCTACCTTTTTCTGGACAGCAGCATGTCCGAGGGCAACAAGGGCAGCGGACGTAGCAGCAACAATTCTGCGGGCAGCACTGACAGCAGCATATGCAAAAGAGCATGATGAGCAGGAGACCACCGATGATGATTAACAGGACCGTCAGCCAGTCTGGAGCAAGTGACAGTAAAACATAATTACTGACAACATTACTGATATAGCAGTATATTTTACATTTTACTACCTCAAATAACTTGACTTGAAGCGACTGAGGGGACTTACGGAAAACGATGAGCTTGACTTCACGATCCGAGTCCCCTGTTGTGTCACCGGGAGCATCAATGGTGCAAAAATACACACCGTTATCCCACCACATCACCTCAGTGATGACCAGATCAGCAGCTGTTGTCAGAAAACATCACATTAGTCTGAAATGTGAAAGAAATTGAAATACATTTAGACTGTACTGCAGCATTATAGTTATGATGTAATCAAACATACTGTTTCGAATTGTAATTCTGCGGTTCCTGTATTCCGCACCCAGGATGGGCTCATTGATGCCCCGTTTCTGGATGACAGTACGAACGGTGCGCTGGCGGTCCGGGCAGTCATTGGAGGGGTCCTGACCGAGCTGCAGAGCTGCCTGATAGGCTTTAGGAAAAAAAGGAAATTATTTAAATAGGAATATAAGTACATAGTTTCTTTCTAACTCTTTGCACTGTACAATTACAGCTACAATATGCTGCTTAAACCACTTAAAAACAGTCTGATAGGAATTAAAAATATGAAGGAAAATTAAACAGTACACACAAAGATTAAAAACACACAGCTGATGCCTCAAACCTGTGTAAAATTAAAAAAATACAATTTTTATTTAAATTTTTATGAAAATATGCATAATGCAGAGCCTTGCAGGCTGAAATTAGACATGTCTGTAATTCTGTATGTGTTGGTGTGAAAAGGAATGCAAGGATCGGGTGTGTCTATATGCACACCACACTGAAACAGGGCAAACACAATGGAACCACTGCACGCTTGTCATGATCTCTGGTATGGACCCTGGGATTTTCAGCGGTGTCGAGTTGTGGGTTTTTTGTTTTTGTATTCTTTGATATTCATAATGGTTTCCCCTCTATTTGTATTTGTATTTTCTTGGTCTCTTTATGTTTTCTTGTTTTGTGCTTCTTAAGCACATGCTGGAGGTTAACTCCTGTTTTACTTGAAGATTAGTTTTGTTCCCTGTCTGTCCTCCCCTGATACCCTGGTTGCTTTCACCTTTTGTTGATTAGTTTTCACATCTCACTTCTCATCTGTGTCCCATCCCCCATCAGTCCTCTGTGTATATAATCCTGATTACACTTTTTCTTTTATTGTGCTGTCACTGTATCCCTGGGGTTGTTCCCTGGAAACTTTGCATGTCATTTGTTATCTCGCTGTGGATTTTGTACTTTGAATTTAACCATGAACCTAAAAAGGTTGTTTTTTGTTTTCTTAGGTTTTGCATTTGGGTCCTTTACTAACAACCGTAGTAATACTTAGCCCAAAGTTAAAACTCAGATATGCAATGTTTGGATCCACTGTGCACCTTTCTGTTTGTCAAAATATTTTTGAAAATTACTGTTGACTTATTTGAAATGTTGTCCAGCTGAATTAAATTTTAATTAGTAACTTTTTGAATAACTTGTGTCGTGTTCAGGGTGCTCCCCACCTCTCACCCGGGGCTCAAGGCTCTCACAACCAGGGCCCTATACTACAAAGCAAGATCAACATACCTAAGTTATCTTTCTGTTATCTGGAGTCACTTAAACTAACACTGGCAATCTGGATAAGCATTCAGTGAATCTGGTTATCAGCTCACTAAGTAAACCCATCGTTTCCCCTGCTTGCTGACGTGAAAGTGGCAGCATCTGACTAACCCCACTGATGGGTACCGGGAGCAGAGCGGCTAATGTTGAATGGAAGATGAAAACAATAATATTAGAAACATATTATTTATCAAAGTTATTACATTTTTATATTTTCTAATTAGTTTTTATTTTTATTTCATTTTTAATTCATTTCAGTGTCAGTTAACTTGCAGAGCGGGCTTGTCTCAGATTAGTTTTTAATTATTGAAAATGTTTTATATATATATATGAAAATAGGGAAAACATACTGTTTGATAACATTTTGAAAAATTGACTTACCTTTTTGTGCACAGATAGCTACAACTGATTTACTTTGCTGTTAAGACTGGTGTGTATCAGGATCTAAGTCAATATTGAATACATTTTTGGTAAATTATGAAAGACTTGCATATTTGAATCCTTTGGTCTACAATAATAGAAACACAGGACTCTGAGACCAGAAAAGGGAGCTCATATCCTGAATCCTGTACGGCAAAGATTGGAGCAACAAAAGGAAAGAAAAAGGGGTCAAAGTTTCAGTTAAATATTAAACAAGGTGATCCACAGGAGTCATTCATCCAGTCGGGCTGAAGACTAGAACTGTAAAAGCAGAAATTACTGCCTCGCTGGTATACGCCTTCACCAGCAAGTCACGTTGCAGTTTTTGTCAACACAAAATTATAAAAGTATTTTAACTGAAGATCGAAGGTGATTCTAATAAAACAAACGCTGTGGCCATTACAAAGCTGGAAAGTGCTTCAGGCGTGGATGCTGACAAAATGAAACTACAAACTATGAACACACCAACAAAGCATGAAAAGAGTCTAATCTGTTAATATCTGCTCATTTTAAAGTACGTGTATCAACAACGTACCATCCTCTTCTTCCACCTGTAGCCTCACCTGTGGAGTAGTAATCCAGTACGGGGTCTTTACAGAAGGATTTGAACTTCCAGGAGACCAGGACGTCCTGCTGGTTCGCTGAGGTTGAGTAGTCACAGCGCAGAATCACAGAGGCAAACAGCATCGTCCTCCTCTCCGTCTCTGGAACATTCACTGTAACGGACAGCAGCTCTGACACAGGAAGGGAGAACGGTGAGATTGGACTTTAAAAACTTAAACAGCAACAACTGATTTGACACACACACAATTGGAATTGATATTCCATCAGCCAAAAAAAAGACCTCGTGCGATGGCTGCTGAGTGATGGATTGAAAAGAATCTGACCAAACTGGTTAACAGTTTACGCTTGAAATGCTTAACTGTGCGCAGATTGTACTCTATTATTACAAGTAATAACAGCCTTCAGTCACGATCTATAATGGCAAGTTTTGGAAAACAAGCTGATGACAAAAAACATCTGCTGATGGACAAATGTATCAGTTAAAGTTAAAGGTAAAAACTTTCTCCTCAGTTATCCTTGAACGATGCCAGCTTTACTCAGTAGATTGATATCTCAAAATACAAGTCCCCAATCAGTTATTTTCCACAGTTTATTATCTTTGTTATAAACTAAAATTTCTTGATGCACTAAATGTTAGGAACTATGTGAAAAATGTCTTTAAACCATTTCTGCAGTTAATATTGCGAGTCTTCTTTTTAGAGATTGTTCAATCCAAAACTTAATATCTTCTCATCACAGAACCATTTTTAAACTGAAGAAGACACTTGCTAATAATAATAATATGAATATGAATTTATCTCCTCACTATAATAATAATAATAATAATAATAATAATAATAATAATAATAATAATAATAATAATAATAATGGACTGCATTTATATAGCGCTTTTTGAGAACCTCAAAGCGCTGTTCAATTCCACTATTCATTCACTCTCACATTCACACACTGGTGGAGGCTACAGTTGTAGCCACAGCTGTCCTGGGGCAGACTGACAGAAGCCAGGCTGCCATATCGCGCCATCGGCCCCTCTGGCCAACACACTATGCAAATAATGAATACTGAATACATGATACTGAATTACAGGTTGTAGATTTTCTGGTTCCCACATGTCAGGCTAACGTGTAAATGAGCAAAACCCAGTAGGAAGATACTTAGGAGCAGAGACTATGTTCATATTTCTACTTATAGTTGAAGTTGCTTCTTTTATTAAGTTTGAGCTGAAAAGTGTTTGTGATCAGTGAGCTCTTAAAAGTATTTGGTACTTTTTTCCTTTAAATCATAGCTGCGTTAACAATCTATGGCACAAAATACTACAGTTCCTTTTTTTTTTTTTTTTTTTTTTTTTAAATGACATCAGAAACAGCAGTATGCGACATTACGTGATGGCAGAGCTTCAGTTCATCCTTTGTCATTTTTTTTTTT
>NW_005187456.1:2851081-2876893 GCF_000239375.1 Pundamilia nyererei
TTTCTAGTGCCAGTAAGAAGGCGAGCCGCAGCATTCTGAACGAGTTACAGCCTTCGAAGAGAGAAGGCTTGGAGACCACAGAGAATTACAATAATCTAACCTGGAGGTCACAAAAGCATGGATAAGTTTTTCCAGGTCCCTGTGTGGTATATAATTTCAGCCATAAGCACTCTTGCCAAACAGGTAATTTTTAAATTTTATTAATAAAATCCCTTCATAGATCCTGTTGAACACAGTCTATTAGCCCATATGAACATCTTGGCACTACAGAAAAAGGCGAACCAGTGGTTTAAGGTTAGAATAATCGGATTTTAAAAGTTTAAAATGGTCTGTATCTGTTATTTTGACTCATTAATCCAAATAAGTCCTCAATTATAGATGACAGACCGCTGTTAGTAAATTATTATTATTAATAAACTGTTAGCTGAAAGTTCCTTTCCTTTAAAAGTCAATAAAAACTCAAAAGAGAGGGGTTAACATAAACGTCGCTTTGGCCCTCTTTTGTTTACAGCAACTTAAACAAACCCCCACGGAAAAGTAGTGGAGCGGTCACGTGACCACAGGTCGGCCTTGTCCTGTTTACACCTGCCAATAATTAACTTTTAAAAATTACTGCTAGTTTCGACTTTTTTGCTTTAGTCGACACACATCTCCATTTAGAGCGACATGTATGAGGAAGAAAGTGCGTTTGCTGGAGAAACCTTTAAAGCCTCACCTGTTGGCAGGCGAACCAGCAGAAGCGCCATCAGGATCATATTTCGCATCTTGCTGCTCTGTATCCTCCCGCGGAAGCTCGACTTCTTTTACCGACTGAAAATCCACAAAAATCTGGAATGTTTGTAGGAAACCGCCTCGCACGCGCCGCTGCACATACTAACGAGACTTCAGTTAAGCTACAACGTCAGCCCGCTCGGCTGTGCGGCTTGTTTGCGATGAGAGGCGAGTAGTTACAACGTAACAACCGACAACCTTCCAGTAAAGAGGCGAATCATCCCCCTCCCCGCTGGCCCGTTCCTCCACACTGCTCCAGGTGACATCAGTGGCCCCGCCCCCTTTGGCAGGTGCCGCAACAAGGAAAGAGAAAGAAAGAAATAGGACGATACCGAGATAAGCTTAATATACGTTGTATGACACTGGATACTGTTGCTCATGTGAAAAATAAAGCCACATAGCTTAAGCAGATAACTCATAGACAACTGGAGAGGAAGAGCTGGAGAGGAAATGGGCAAATTTAGAGCAAATATAGAAGATCATCCTTTAGCCTAGAGAATCAGTTTGCTGCTTTATAAGAAAGAACTCCGTAAAGCTAGAACATCTTACTATTCATCATTAATTGAAGAAAATAAGAACAACCCTAGGTTTCTCTTCAGCACTGTAGCCAGGCTGACAAAAAGTCAGAGCACTGTTGAGCCAACTCTTTAATGTTAACTAGTAATGACTTCATTAACTTCTTCACAAATAAAATTTTAACCATTAGAGAAAAAATTACTCATAATCATCTCACAGATGTATTATCTGCAGCTACTGTCAGCACCACTGACATTCATTTAGTCTTTTTCTCCAAATGATCTTTCTGAGTTAATTTCAGTAATTACTTCCTCCAAACTATCAACATGTCTTTTAGACACCATTCCTACAAGACTGCTCAAAGAAGTCCTGCCATTAATTAATGCTTCAATGCTTCAAGCTATCTCTAATAATCAGCTACATACCAAGGGCCTTCAAGCTGGCTGTAGTTAAACCGTTGCTTAAAAGGCCATGTCTTGACCCAGTGGTCAATCTTCATTCCTTTCATATCATAAATTCATGAAAGAGTAGCTGTCAAAGATCTCATAGATCATCTGCAGAGGAATGGCTTATTTGAAGAGTTTCAGTCAGGTTTCAGAGCCCATCACAGCACAGAAACAGCTTTAGTGAAGGTCACAAATGATCTTCTTATGGCCTCTGACAGTGGACTCATCTCTGTCCTGCTAGACCTCAGTGCAGCTTTCGATACTGTTGACCATAATATACTATTAGAACGATTAGAGCACGCTGTAAGTAATACAGGTACTGCTCTGCAGTTGTTTGTATTATATCTATCTAACAGACTCCTCTTCACACACTGAGGTTAATTATGGAGTTCCACAGGGTTCAGTGCTAGGACCAATTCTACTTACATTATACATGCTTCCCTTAGGCAGTATCGTCAGAAGGCATAGCATACATTTTCACTGCTAGGAATGTCTTAAAGACATAAAGAGCTGGATGGCCGCTAACTTTTTGCTCCTTAATTCAGATAAAGCTAAGGTTATTGTACTCGGCCCTAAAAATCTTAGAAACATGGTATCTAACCTGATTCTTACTTTGGATGACATTACCTTGGCATCCAGTAACACTGTGAGTGACCTTGGAGTCATTTTTGACCAGGACATGTCCTTCAATGCACATATTAAACAAATATGTAGGACTGCTTTTTTCCATTTGCGCAACATCTCTAAAATGAGAAATATCCTGTCTGAGAGTGATGCTGAAAAACTAGTTCATGCATTTATTACTTCTAGGCTGCACTACTGTAATTCATTATTATCACAATGTCCTAAAATCTCTCCGAAAAGCCTTCAGTTTATCCAAAATGCTGCAGCAAGAGTTACTGACAGGGACTAGAAAGAGAGAGCAGATTTCTCCTATATTGGCTTCCCTTCATTGGCTTCCTGTTAAATCCAGAATTGAATTCAAAATCCTGCTCCTCACACACAGGCCCCATCCTATCTTAATGACCTTATAGTACCATATGACCCCATTAGAGCACTTCACTCTTGCACTGCAGGCTTACTTGTTGTTCCTGGAGTATTTAAAAGTAGAATGGAAGGGAGAGCCTTCAGTTTTCAGGCCCCTCTTCTGTGGAACCGGCTTCCAGTTTGCAATCTCTGCATCGAATCATACTTATTAATCTCTGCCTCTCTTCCACAGCATGTCCTTTATCCCGCCTTCCTTCTCTAACCCCAACCGGTCGCAGCAGATGGCCCCACCCCTCCCTGAGCCTGGTTCTGCCAGAGGTTTCTTCCTGTTAAAAGGGAGTTTTTCCTTCCCACTGTCGCCAAAATGCTTGCTCATGGGAAGTCATATGATTTTTGGGTGTTTCTCTGTACGTATTATTGTAGGGTATACCTTACAATATAAAGCACCTTGAGGCGACTGTTGTTGTGATTTGGTGCTGTATAAATAAAACTGAATTGAATTGAATTGAATTATACTCACCTCAGCTGATCATCCTAATCATTAGGATGCTACTTCATATAATATAATATATAAAGCATCATAAAAAGAAGTTTACAAATGCAGTAATGATCACTGATTCATTATTGACTGAGCTGTGGATTATCCTCTGATATTACTAATAATTGGAGTGGGGGATAATTGAGAATATATGATGGTGATAATATCTAAATCACCCAGCACCTAAGAAATGAATGTAAGAGAGAGGAAAAGGAGAAAAGAAAAAAAATACTAGGATATGTGACTTGCTATAACTATTGGCCCAGTTTACATATTATGGTGGTTATATACTTCCTGTCCACTTTTTTAGTTATACCTGTTGCAAATATCAGCCGCTCAGTGCATTTAGGTATGTAGGTCAAGACAACCTGCCGAAGTTCAAACTAAGTATCAGAGTGCGGGACGTATTTCAGAAACTGTTGATCTACTGGGATTTTCCTGCACAATCTCTAAGGTTTATCAGAGATATAAAATATCCGGTGAACAGCAGTTCTCGATGAGAAAATACCCTGTTGATGTCAGAGGTCAGAGGAGAATGGCCAGATTGCTTCATGATATCCTTATACAATACAATACTTTACTGTATTACATTATACTATTTACACCATAGATGGAGGCATTCTTTATGTTAAAGTTAAGATCCATGATGGGAGTTTTAAGTCTGTTTTCCCTCACTGTATAAAAGGGAGCTTGGATACTGTGTAAAGTGAGTGAGGGAGAAGCAGGTCGGTTCCATTCCATTTATCGTTTATGGCATGCAGCCAGAGTGTAAAGTTCACAGATGAGCCATGTTGTAGAAGCATTTGAGCTCTTTGAATGATGTTTACTTTTCCTTTTGAGGATGTACACCACTGCAGACTTCATGGTAAAAACAGAAGACAAGCGTGCCTGAGGTGGACTCAAGTGCTGAGCTCAGCTCATTCAAGTGTGCTTGAAATTCAGTGAAAAACAAAGCTTCATGAATAAAGAGCTTTAAAAATGTTCCTGGCTTCACTCTGAAGCTCACTACATGCTAATTTTTCAATTCCTTCTTTATCAGTACCTGCTGAGGACATGAAGTACCTTTGTCTTTGTGAGTCTCCAGTGTATACAAAACATTTACACTGTTATTTGCGGCCCGTGTTATATTACATTACCAAATGTTATCCAGTTATGGTTTTGTCTGCACTTTTTTTTCTTTCATTTTGTTCTAACGTAAAGAAATACTCACAGTGAGAATGACAAAAAATAGAGACAAAACATATCCACAAACAAGCAAAATCATTCTACACAACACAAAATAACTTTACACAAAGGAAAAGGAGCAGAAAGACACACAAACCCTGAAACTGTTTATATTAGTCCCACACATGCCTCATATGAGCACCACTGTGTGTATTTTTATACTGAATGTTGTCAGTGTTTACTCAGCTCTGTATATTTAATAAGCTCTGATAAGAAAAACACAGGCTTCATCCAAGGTACACATGCATTATCAGACTCAATGAGCACTCAAAGATCAAATTCTGTGGTGACAATAGAAATTTACATTATAATAAGTGACACTGCTTACATGATGATATAAAGTGCATTTACTCAAATACAATACTTAATATAAGAGGGTATTTCTACGTTGTGCTACTTTGTACTTTTTATCTTCTTATAATGATGATCCAGTGATACAATGTATTATTATTATAATACAAATAATGACTTTATCTGTCTGTCTGTCTGGAGGTGAAGTGTGATTCTCAAGTGAAAGTGAAAAAATTCTTTCAGCACTATGGAAAACAGCTCATTCAAAACAAATCAGTTTCCAGGCTCTCGTGTAGCACCACTTTACATGTATTAAATCTGAATTTATTGAACACTGGCTGCACATGCCAGACACATGCCTGATTAAATGCTTTAGATTCATTGACTGCAGGTTTAAAACCACATAAATATGCCTGAAAGAGCAATAAAATGCAAATATCAATTAAAATCAGAAAACTGTGACGTGAGTGAAAATATATGTGTAAGAAAACATATCAACTTAATTTTTATATGCGAAGGTTAACATCCATCCATTCGCTTATCCTTTTCAGGGTCGCGGGGGGCGCTGGAGCCTATCCCAGCTGTCATAGGGCGAGAGGCAGGGTACACCCTGGACAGGTCGCCAGTCTGTTGCAGGGCCAAACAACCATTTGCACTCACATTCATTCGCACATTCACACCTAGTGACAATTTGGATTATCCAATTAACCTAGCCCCACAAGCTGCATGTCTTTGGACGGTGGGAGAAAGCCAGAGTACCCGGAGAGAACCCACGCAAACACGGGGAGAACATGCAAACTCCACACAGAAAGACCCCGGCCTGATGTTGGAATTGAACTCAGGACCTTCTTGCTGTGCGGCAACAGTGCTAACCACCGTGCCGCGAAGGTTAACAATGAATGAATAATTTAGGGATCAGATATACACATGCTGAGTGATGATACATTAGTGTTGAATGCAATTTTCTGTCAGGCTGGAGTACTTTCTGTTTTGTTGGTGAATTGGTATAATCTCATCTACTTTTTAGAGTAACTAGTACTGTAAAAAAGTCTGGAGCCACCCTCCTTCAAGGCGCATTCTAGTAATTTTTAAGAATAAAAAAGTGACTGGAATCAAGAATAAGCCAATTTTGTCTAAACATAACAGAAAACTAAGCAAAACATATAATTTCTTTCAATTTCTTTAGTTAAATCTATGAAAAATGTCAAACAGACAAATAATTACCAGACCTGAAAAGTATATAAAAGAGATAAACAGCATCTGAAAGTCATACCCTTAAGAAATAGGAAAGACCTGACATGGGAACTGATTTGCAAATCTGGACCTCGAGTCTACTTTTTATTGAAGCCTCAACAGAAACAGTCCCAGTCAAAGGGTGGCCGTCTAGAAGCCACCTTAAAGGAAGGGAAATGGGCTGGGCAACAACTGGACTGAAAATCAGTGGCAACAGGTCTTATGAAGTGATAAATCAAACAATGCTGGTTCAAATCAACTGATAGGTCAGGAGAGAGGTGCAATAGTGAGTTTTTACAGCCAGCTGTAAAATACAGATTGAAACTCTGTCATCGTTTGGGCTGGACTGATAACATCTGAAGCGGGTGCCAGTGCTGTGGATCTTGACAAAAATGATAGAAATCAACCATCTGTTTGAGTCTGTCTCGCTGTACAGAACCATCTGGAGAACATCTGGCTTAATTTTTCAGCATGACAATGATCTCAAACACGCCGCAAATGCAGTAAAAGCATACCTCAATAGAAAAACACTATCAGTCATGGATTGGCATCCTCAGAAATCGAACCTCAACATTACTGAAGCAGTGTGGGATCACCTTGACAGAGAACAGAATAAAAGACAGCCAAAGAAGAAGAAGCTTTAGATGTCCTTCGAGAAGCCTGGAGAACGATTGCTGACGACTGCTTAAAGAAATGAAAAGAAAGTTTGTCTAAGAGAGTTCAGGCTGTGGTGAAGAAAAACGTTGTTGACTTTGGCGATTATAAGAATTGTACATACTCTGTTTTGTCATTTATGTTTGCACATTTCATTAAATCACTGCTCCTGTTTCCCATTTTTCCTAGCAATATATAAAGACAAGTTATTCATTATGTAAATAAACCAACCCCAACTCCAACTCCAATCCTTTGACCGGTTTAAATGAGTCAAAGTTCAACAGGATGCGCCAAAAATCTGATGTCAGTATTACAAACAGCAGTTTCCCTTTAAAATGATCAGACATACCTGTTGTGTTTCTGAAGACTTCGCCATTTTGGGTTGGGAGTGTTTTTTTCAGTATTCTCCGATATTTTACAGAGCAAAGACTAAACTGACTAACCAAAAGAAAGAGGAGACTATAGCAAAGTTTTCTTTATTTAAAAAGTTATTAAGCAGTGCAATTGCAATCTGTAGTACAAATTCAAGGCGCAGTATTTCCAGGAACACAGGTAACAACAGGCAAAGGCAAAAATACAAAGTGAACCTGAGCTGCAGAGTAGTAGAGAAGTATGGAGGCTGAAGGCTGCTTGGTTGCTGTTCTAAAATTTTTGAATAACAAAAAAATAAAATACAAAATCTGTCCTTGGCACCAGTGTGAGTCCAGTTACATCATTGAAATACAAAGTAAGACAAATTAAAAAACAAAAAAACAAATAAAATATGATATGCATGTACAAAAACACAAATATTAAATCCACTTTTTCCTCAGGATTCATTACTGACGTTTTTCAGTGATGTTATTTCAGTGAGATGAGCCTGACTTGCTGTGGTTGGAGCTGTAACAGTTAGCATCTCCTGCGCAGCTGCAGGACAGTTTTAATGCACAGGCTGGCAGCGCTGTGCTGGGTCCAGGCTGGAGACCCTGTCACACTATGAGTGAGTCCCTGCTCAGTGCAGTGCTCTGTTAGGGAAACATACCAAGAGCAACATATTAGGAACTTCACTTTCATGCTCATGCAGGGTTAGCACAGCCTGGGGACAGAGCTTTGTAACCATGCACAGAAATCATGCAATACTGCAGTGGTTGCCACCTTGCTCATAGAGGAAGAAAGACTTTGGGATATTTAGAAAGCCAGAAAGCCTGTGTGTAATGGTTGCATGCTAGGCTGTGTTATAGAGGAATAATGCGCTTTCATTCATTATCAAAAATTAGGTTAGAAAAGCCACTGCTACATAAAGTCGTGTAGAAACAACACAAAATGATTTAGTGTTGACACCACAAATCTAAAATCCACAATACATATTATGTACATAACACTGAGAGACATTATTAAAGATATATAAAAGATATTAAAGGACAAGGCAGATGTTTTTTTCTCTATATTTCTTACTGTCAACAAATCTCATGTAAAGCTCAAACCAGCAGTGTTAGTTTACGCACACAGTGCTTCTGTAAACGTTGAAACCAGCTTTAGCAGATTTTGGGAAAGCATAGCTTATAACATTTATCGGCTATTTTGTTTTATAAACCAGCTCAAAAGCTTGTTAACACAAATATATAATCACAGGGAAGCAACTCACTGATTTAAATGACTTTAAACATTGCGTGATAGTGTTTCTTGCTTTAACCTAATAGGAAGGTAACAGTAACTCATATAATGTTTGGTTACAACCAAGGTATGCAGAAGAGCCTTTCTGAAAACGCTACACGTTGAACCTTGAAGCAGATCAACTGCAACAGCCACTCTTGTCAGCTAAGAACAGGAAACTGAGGCTACAACTCACACGTGCTCACTAAAATTGGACGGAGAAAACATTGTCTTGAATGATGAATCTTCATTTCTGATACGACATTCAGATGGCAGAGATGGAATTTGTTGTAAACATAAAAAGACAGATCTATCCTGGTTTATATCAACAGTTCAGGACATGGTGATGGTGTAGTGGTGTGGGGAAAGTTTTCTTGGCACACTTGAAGAGCATTATGTAAATGCTAGTCTACCTGACTGTGTATTGTTGTTGACCATGTCCATCTTTTTATGGCCACTTTGCACATCTTTTGATGGGTGCTTCAGAAGTGTATAGTGGAATATTGTTTTTAAATTTATATAAGAGATAAACAGCTGAATGCTTATTTATACAGCAGTCAGCCTTGAAGTTACATAATAGGTCAACCGGACAGTTGTTTCCAACCATGTGATAAAAGCAAGTGAGTTGCTCCCTTTTAGCTCAGTTTTGGTCTCCACCAAGTCTTGAGGGATATACTTGGTTGTCTGTTTCATAACTGCTCCACTTACTATGAAAGAAAGTGTGCTAACTCTGCTGCTTTAGTACTGAACATATAACACTATGTGTGTGGACTATAAAATAATAAGAGTGATCTGAAAAACAATAAAACACTGACCTGATTGCAGAGCTGTGGGCTACTACAAAGCTACTGCTAATTAATTGGGGGTTTGTCCATGAATCCGTTTCAGTTCGGAATAACCTGGAAACAAACAATAGGTCCCAACTCGACTCCAATTATATCGATATATAAAGTTCACCTGGAAACATTTTTACTTACTATTTTTTTTCATAGCATCATGATGATGAATGTGGGATTAAGTCAGGATGAACGATAGTTTTTAAACTACATAAACCTTTTGAGGACATTAATTGACAGAAAGGAATAATTCATGACTTGATTACACAGACAGTTGTTTCTAGACTGACACATTGCTGGTTTTATGCTTTTTACAGTATTTGCTGACAGTAAGACGAAAATAGGATATCACCAGATTTGTCCTGCAACAGTTTACAGGATTTCAAGGCTCTTTTTCCTGAAGAACAGAAGAGGAAGTCCTTGTTCCTGCTATAAGTAACTCACCAGATTTCTGCTCCTTTCTCTCTCCTCTCTGCCCCCTTGCAGTGTGTGGGACATTCCCTGGTTGGGGCGGGTGTAAGAGAAGGGCTTCATGGCTGCCTCTGTGGTCCTGTACCTCTCTGATCTGGGAGGTTCTGCTGTGCGGTACCGCTCTGTAGTTTGGTCAGCCCTGCGGTATCTCTCAGCCTCGAGCTCAGAGTACGGAGGCAAAGAGTCCTCATCTTCTGGGCGGTTGCTAGGTGACCGGCTGTAATAACTATCGCTGCCCTTTCCTCTGGAGCTGCCTTTAGAAGGAGTGTCACTGTCCTCGTCCATCCTCCCAGCACCTCTGTCCCTTCCCCGGCCCCTCGTTTTACTCTCAAGCATTCTGTTGAGCAAGGTGTCATCATAGGCTCTGCTTTGGGGCAGTCGAGACGGGCGATCACTGTCCCACGTGTCCCTTCTCTTTTGCAGTACTGGTGACGGACTGCGGCGCCCCCAGCCATCATGTTCATTTCTATAGGAGCGCCTGGGAGGGCTGTAATCCCGCTCATAAGGCCGGTCTGATGGCGCACCCCGACGTCCATGTGCGCTATAAGACCGAGCGAATTCCTCCAGCTCATCCAGAGAGCCCGTGCGCCCTCTTCTGCCCAACGTCTTTCTCTGCAGGTTCTCCGATCGGCAGTTCCACCTACAGCGAGAAGCAGCCCACGCTATACATGTTAATAACAGAACAAACAAAACTGGAGAAAACATTTATCTCACCAAGCAGCAACCTCCAGGGCTGACAAATGAAGCCAATTTAGAAAACCCTTGTAGACTCCCATGTTAGCTACTTTTAGCTGATCCCTTATTCTCAATGGGTCACTACAGCGGGATGCTCTGCACGTTTGACAGAGGAATTTGTGTCTCCTCCCAGGATCAAACCAGGGATCTTTCATTTGTTGGGCAAAAGTGTAAACCACTACACTAAAAGCCATTACTGCAGACAATGTTTACATCCTGGTTTAATTTTGCTTTTTAACAGCTCTTTCAGCAATTTTTTAAAATGGTAATTACCTGTATTAACGTTCTATTCATGAATAGTTTTGGTGAGAGAAAATAGTCGTAGAGTAATATGTCACTTTCAGGAGGTTTACATTTGGACTGCTTTTACTTACAAAGGGGGAAAAAACGTGCAGCCACGTTTGCTGCAGGTGATGCAGTGAAGTACATTGAACAGTGGATCAATTATAATTTATTGTTTCTACTGGCAAAATTACATTCCTTAGTAATAATTTGTGGTTGACAAAAAAGTATTTCAGCCATTTTTTATGGTGTTATTGTGTTTTGCCTATGAATATCTTTGGATTCACTTTGTTTCAAGCAACATAAAGACGTCACCATGACACATCTACTGTCAAATGTTTTCTGGCATTAAACAGTAAACACAACAACCTGATAGAAACTCTTCAGAGGGAAGCATCTCTCCACCTTACCTGCGGTCCAGTTCATCATCTGAGTGGTTAATTCTGTCTTGTCTGAGTCTTCGGCTTTGTGTAGGTGGAGCTGCTCTCCGCACCGACAGGTCATCGAGGTCTGCGATAGGTGGAAGTGCTTTCATCTGGACCGCCTGAAAGGTGTTTCTGAAGTCTGTAGTCCCTCCATCATGAAGCGAGCTGAGCTCTGATATGCTCCTGGCTGCTGGGACAGACACATCACTAACATGATATTTGCTGTTTATACTAATAAAGTCATTTTGAATGAACAGCGGGTGGTATAAAGGTATGAATGCATTCAAGGAAGAATAGGATCAGACGATGTTTTTTATTTTTCTAATTAAAAAAAGAATCATTAGGGAACAAATTAACATTAATATGACAAATGCACGATCTGTCTTTGTTATTACTATTATTATTATTATGAACACAGGAACTGCAGTGTATCCCAGACATTCCACAGTGATGCCATTAATGCTCCATACATGTGCTCATATTTCCAGCCTCTATGTGGGATTCAGCTGATCTATTTTGTACAATTGTGAAAAATAATCTACACCTTTAGATTTTTATTATCATGGGGCGATCGTGGCTCAAGAGTTGGCAGTTTGTCTTGTAACCGGAAGGTTGCCAGTTCGAGCCCCGGCTTGGACAGTCAATGAGTCCTTGGGCAAGACACTTCACCTACCGCCTACTGGTGATGGCCAGAGGGGCCGATGGCGCGATATGGCAGCCTCGCTTCTGTCAGTCTGCCCCAGGGCAGCTGTGGCTACAACTGTAGCTGCCTCCACCAGTGTGTGAATGTGAGAGTGAATGAATAGTGGTATTGTAAAGCGCTTTGAGGGCCCCGAAAAGCGCTATATAAATCCAATCCATTATTATTATTATTATTAAGGTTATAAATTTCAGGACAATGTAAAAAAAACTAATTTGGTCCTTCTCAGGTTCTAAAATTACCTCAGATGAACAACAACACGTGACATATTACACTGTATTGTTATTTATTTAGCAAAAAACTAACCCATAAAGCAGAGCAGTTTGTGAGAAAAATATGTACACCCTTACTGCCTCCGTAGTCATTAACAGTGCATCGTTCCACCGTGAGAAAGATTATTTACAAATTTAATCTTCCCAAGTGGCCTTTCCAGCAAATTCACCCTAAGTTCACACTGCTCAGACCCTCTCGCTCTACAGGCCCCAGTCAGCATGTTAAACGTTGGAAGTCCAGACTGTAGAATTAGAAACAGACTGAACAAGTATGACATGCTTGGACGGGCTGCCAGGTACAAGCATCTTCTCTCTAAAAGCAATATTCTTGTGGAAAGGTTTGGAAAATTGCTTCTAAATAAACCTCTAGACTTTTAGAACAATGTTCTTTGTACACATGATGCCATGGTACTGGGACTTTACCCAGCCTTTTTTTATTCTTTCCTTTATAATGATGATTTAAGTTCAAGTTTATACAGATTTAGTCTTGAGTTTTATTCATTTATGTTTATGTTTACTTGTATTTCCAGGTTTTGGTTTCTTATCTTTGAAACTCATCTTGCGTGTTTGTCTCATCGCTGTGTCTTGCGTGTGAGTCTGTTTGTGTCATTTGTGTTTACGTCTCCCTCGCTCAACGTGTGTCTCGCTCCCTCAAATTCAAATTCAAATTCAAATTCAAATTCAAATTTTATTTGTCACGTACACAGTCATACACAGTACGATATGTAGTGAAATGCTTGGACAACTGCTCGTGACCCTCTGTTCCCTGTACCTAGTCAGTCTGCATCATAGTGTGTGTTTCTCGTACTTCCTGTTTTACTTTGATAGTCTCCAGTATTGTCTGCAACATGTTTTGTCCCCTGTCTCATCAATTAGATTAGGTCCAGCTGTGTTCCCCAGGTGTTTCCTCTTCGCCCTGATTCCCTCTTGTGTGTATATATTGTCTGTGTCCCCCTCTGTCCAGTGTTGTGATCTCCCTTAATGCTGTGTGTTCTGGCTGTCAGTTTAGTTTCTAGTTTCTCCCAGTTTGGTTTCATGTCCTTTGTATTTCCAGCAATACAGCTGAGTTTTGAGCTCAGTCGTGCTTGAGAGTCTGCATTTTGGCTTTTCAATCCTGCCTGCCTCATACAGCCATTATGACAGATGGAACCAAAGCGGAGTTGTCTGGCTTTAAAGCGTCACGTTTGGAGAAAAGCAAATCAGCATATATCAGCACAAACACCTCATAGCAGCTGTGAAGCACTCTGGTGGAGAGGTGGTGATTTTTCACTTGGTTGCAATATTACAAAGGAAATTCTACACAGACAGGCTTTTTTTTTTTTTTTGGCTTTAGCTGAGTCGACAAAACCTAAATCCCACGTTGGAGATAACAGGTATCATGATGGTGGATTTCTCTGTAACGCCTCTGTGTGCACTCCCATAAAAAGGGGCGTTTCACAGATCATAAAACTCACTCCTACACAAAACAATCCCTGTGTGTGTCACTTACTCCAGACAGAGACATTATCACATAATAATGACTACTTAACTCATCTGTTAAGTACGGCTTAACAAATTACATATTTCCCCAGAAGAGTCTTTATTCCACTTGAACCATGCAGCAAAATAAAAGAATCCGTTAAAATGACAATTTTAAGCCAAAACTCTGAACATAACCTGGTTCTAACCAGACTATATGTTCAGTATACGTTACCATGGTGATTTAGCAAGGTAGAAAAAGAGACACATACAACTCTGACTTGACAAAGCTGAGAAAAGAAGATGTGCTTCACATTTCATATTTTCACATGACTGTGTGTTTTCAAACTCATGAAAAAGCATGACTCCACAAGTTAACCTTGCAATTTGTGAATGAGAAAAAAGGGACAGATGTTGTTTTTTTCAAATATGAAAGGATTAGACGGCAACTAGTAAGATTTAATTCCCACAAACCATGCACATAAAGCACGTACATACATATAAACACACACACTGCCACACAGATTAAAGAAACTAGCCTAATCTGTGCAGGCTTACATTTGAATGCTGCCATCTTGCTGCGTGGAAACTGAGCCAGCTCCTTCTCTATGTAGTACAGAACTTTTATTGAGTCCTGGGCTGGACTGGCTTTGAGCCGGTAACCACTGCGCACTGTGAATGTCAACACACACACACACACACACACCTATAGATAGATTGAGAAAAACAAAACCATGCAAGGACGCACACAAACACTCTTGAGTGTGCAAAGTATACGAGACAAAACAACCTTATGTGTTAATAACGGATTAAATTCAAAAAAAGGAAAAAGAGAAGAACATTTCTTCAGACATTCAGACATTCAGACTTTTCACTGTAGAGACAAGGATGATGGATGAAATGAAGGTTAGTCGTGTCAGTGTTTGATGAAGAGAAAAAGGCAGCTGTCACTGACGTTTCTATGTAAGACTATAAATAACGTTAATAACATACACCACTTGTTCAAATAGTCCTCAGAGAAGGTTTTAGAGCTCAAAAGCAGTGATAAAGAAGAGTGAATACTGAGCTCGTCAATATTGTTTTTGCCTCTCCAAAAGCGTTAAAAACAGTTATTGAACTTTCAACACTAGAACCCCTGATCGCAGTCATTTTGACCCCATCCTCCAACAGTACCAGCAAAGAAGTCATTTCCAAAGAAATCAGTTAAGTTGTTCATTTTCATCTATTTTTTGAATAATAATAATAATAATAATAATAATAATAATAATAGCAGTAAGATTTGACAAAGTATTTAATCGGTTTTGGGGTTTTAATAATTTTGATTATTTTATTACAAATCACAAAGGTGAAATTAGAATTTTAAAATCCATCAATAAACTATGAGCACAATAAACAACACGTAACTACCATATGCAAATATTAAATATATATTGCATACAGGCAGCCTATAACTTATTTTGAAATTTTACCTGTAAAATTACAAAATAATTCTCATCTTTCAGGAACCATTTGAATTCTTCCTCTACTACTCACCTCCAGACAGGTTATTCTCCACTGAGGGGATCGAGTTGATCTTTGTGTCCGTGTAAGAGGAAGAGGCCACAGGGACCACAGTAGGTATACCAGGAATGTAATAGGGATACACAGGGACCTGAGCAGCAGGCTGTCTGCTCTTTGCCATCTTCCCCGCTTCATACACTGCATAAACAACACACTTTCATTGTTGATGTTAAAGAACGGGGATATTCAATTAAAAAAAGGACATTCATTTTTTTAAAGAGGATGCAGGACAGTCATTGGGTTGTTTGTGTTACTCACGGTGTCGTGGGCAGCAGCAGGTGTCAGGGCAGCAGCAGCAGCGAACGTAGCAGCAGCAGGAGTGAGGACAGCACTGGCACCAGCAGATCCCCAACAACAGCAGGAGCAAGATGCTGCCCAGGACTACAGATCCCACAAACGCCCATTCTGATTTACATACATACAAAAAAAAAGGTAACAGTCAATGATTAAACACTCTGAACAGTGATTTAACATCACTACACCAAAGTGAGAAGTTCAACCAGTGGAGGTCAGCAAAACCAAGATTTTCACATAACAGTCATATCTAGTGGTAACTAGATGCAACTGAAATATGGCCACAACCATTAAAATAAGTCAGACTGGGCCAAACTCAAAAGGATTTGTGCAGTTTGTGACAAAAGCTCAATATCCCTAACGTTACGTTAAAGAAAAAAAATGAAGCTGAGTGAAGAAATTCAGCCAAAGGGCTGAAAATTGTTCTCCGAAGTTCACAGTCTTTTTTGAAATGTCTTTGTTTATTTCAGATCTCAGCATTTGAATTGCTGAAATGTTATAACTGACAAAGATTTTGGACAAAAAAATAAACCCAGTCTCTGTTTTTTCTATTAAAAAAAGCTGATGTTTGGCGCTCTCCTCCACTGATGTACCCGGACAACAGACCCCTACAAACAGGAAACTTTAGGGGATATCAAAGGAAATCAGAGTTACTTTTATCCGTTCTCACATCTTTGAACCATCCAAACCATAACAACAGACTTCCTCAGGGTGTGCCAAGAGTCAAAATCCACTCACTAACAACACATTTCCCCTGTGAAATTTGAAATCATAACTGGAGGTAAACAATAACAACTACAACTCTGTGAATTTGGCTTCATGTAGCTTCACTAACTAACTGTGTTCATATCGGGCATAGAAGCTCCAGCTACAAGGCTGTCATGTTTATTCAGTCAAATTTCTAACAAGTGAATGTACATTTGTTAGTCAAAGAGTTTTATCTGGTCAGTTGGAATTAGAAACATCAGGAGGCAATAGAAAAGCTGGAAAATGCCAGGCAGAGAGACAGACATGCAGCGTAGGGACCGTACCTGGCATAATCTCCAAATCAAACTCAGGGAGTAGATCTTGCTGCTCACCTGTCCTGCCTGCAGAGAGAGGGAGAGGACAGGTGAAGGCCGGCAGAGGAAGCGGGAAGCGGGAGTCAAAAGGTCAGGCAAATTAGCAAATTTGGCAGAAGGCAGATGATTAATGGTCATGCACTATTTGGGGAATGAAAGTTTAAGTATGAAAAAATGGGTCTGCATCTAGAAAATATCAAACTTATCAATGAAGACGTTTGTTGTTGACCATGCTGTCTGTGACAAACTGAAATGTCTATTAGATGGACTCCCGTGACATGTGGCTCATATGTTCACATCCCAAAAGTTTGACCCTTTTTGATCTGGAGGTCCATTTACTTCCCATTTGTACCACCAGGATGTTTTATATAGATAATAACTAGGGGTGCAACAATACATGTATCTGTATTGAACCGTTCGATACAGTGCTTTCGGTACGCATATGTATTGAACGATACAAAAATTTAAATTTATTTGGTCAACTTTTCTTCTGACGATGCCGTCTGTGTTGAGGGCTCAGTGGATCTGCATTCAAGCGCAGATCCACTGAGCGCCACCCATACGCATTCACTCAAGTTAGCATGGCAACTGCCTCAACTCTACCCGAAATTGAACCTCCTCCACCGTCATTCAGATATGGAGTTTGGAACTATTTTGGTTTTCATGTGAAGAATGACCCTACTTAAGCGCATCGTGGACAAAAGTACAACAGTATGTCGGATGTGCCACGCAATGCTCAATTAAATTGGTGGGAACACAACGAATATGGCTGCACATTTATGCCGACATCACGCTAGTGTAAAGACAAGTGGAAGCAGACAAAAACAACAACAAGCAGGCATGCTGCAAACTTTACCCGACTCAATTAGACAGCCGTTAGAACATGAAAGAGATAGAGAGGGCAATCGCTACTTTTATTGCTGTCGACAAAAGAGCTTTTATTTTGGAAAGAGCCATATATCTGTAATAAACTCTCTTTTCCACATATGAGTGATTTCTCCATCAGATACATTTTTTTTGTTATTTTGTTGTTTCAGCAATATTTAATTTAAAAACTGTACTTTTGAGTTAAAAGAAATATTTATAATTTTAATAACTTGACATGAAAATTTTTTTTGTATCGAAAAAATATCGAACCGTGACACCAAAGTATCGAAACGAACTGAACCGTGAATTTTGTGTATCGTTGCACCCCTAATAATAACATAACATTCATTGTTCCCAGAGATCCCTCTCTGATCTCTTGAACTACTATATGACCCACGTGCCAGACAGCAAGAGGTAGACTAACAAAAAGCAAGCCTTTATTAGCTGCTGGCAAATTAATAAGTATAGTTGAACTGAGACTAAAGGAAACACAAAATAGAAAGGGCCACAAGGAGGCTAAGCTAAGAGAAACTGCCAAACACCAACACAGAGTCTAAAAGGTGATTATAGCAAATACAAAGGACAAAGGAAGACAGGACTATTTATACACTGGGGGCTGATTGGAACAAGACACGGGTAAAGACAATCAGGATAATCACAAAGGAGCCAGTAAAACCTGACATGAAAGAAAACCAACCTTCAAAGAAATCAGGAAAAAAAACAAGAGACAATTACACTGCAACACAAAAACTAACACTAACAAGATGTCAGATGAAAGGGAGCACAGGAGGGCAAAGGCACTAACCAGAAAGATGAGACAGAGGGAGCAACAGATAGGGATCCCAAAAGGTTGATTCTCTTCATCTGCACAATAACAGTAAATTTGCACAATAACTGAAACAAGGCCCAGTTATTGTGCAAATGTACTGTTTATAAGGTTGGGGAAACCTGAAGTCAGCTGAGACGGAAGAAGTCACTTGGATGAGTGAGGAAACGTTTCTCCCATTGAAAACGCTACATCCAGATGAACAGAATCAACCTTTTGGGATTTACTTACCTGGATGATTGAGCATGCATCAAGACAACAGATAGGGAAACACAGAGGGAACTAAACACACAAAAAAGCTAAATAAAATAAAGTAAAACTTAAAAAAACTATTAACTTTTTCTTTGATGCCATGCACAGTCGACGTGTCTCAGCATTAACATTAAAACTGCACACTGTTAACTGAATGCTGTTAATCATTTTACATGCATGCAGACACCCAAACACATGCAAGCAACTGAGACGTGAGAGGCAACAGACAGGGAGGTTTGGAAACTGGGACACTGATGGCACCAGGACAACAATTTACCGCGCAAGGTCGTCAAAACAAGGTCATGCAAGTCGCGCTGCTGTGAAACAATGTGCCTGTTGTGCTCAATATGTATGACATAAAGGTCAAAATCAGAACAAAAATTCAAGGAAATTACTTGCTGAATACAGAAAGGGATCAGCAACAGGTGTGCAGGAGTCAGCTACGGATGTTTTTAATGTGCTTATTATGAGGTCTGAAAACCCTGATTACAGTAAAGACTGGTTACTGTCTGACATGGCAACACTGGTAGACTAAACAACCCCTGGTACTGTGGCTGCAGAGTGTGCTGAGTAAGCGCTTATTAAGGAGTGGGGAAAAAAACAGCCTTGCTACCTTGGCCCTGCCTCACTTGACTGCATACCATCCGTAACCTGAGAGAGCTGAGGAGCTGTGCAGCTCCGAGAGGGAGGGGAGGTCGACGAGTAAGAAATGGACAGTGTTGGGGAGTAACGGAATACATGTACCGTCGTTACGTATTTAAAATACAAAATATGAGTAACTGTATTCCGTTACAGTTACCGTTTAAAAAGGTGGTATTCAGAATACAGTTACTTTGTTGAAATAAATGGAATACACTGCGGTACTTTCCTGTTTCATATTGTCGCGGGTCAGCACTGTTTCGGTTTTGTTTGACAGCTACGTTCTGTTGTTCCAGGCGGCAGCGTTACGGTTGCCATGGTTACAGGGCGACGCTCTCTCTCTCTCTCTCTCTGCCACTGTGTGTTTCTTGGGTGAGAGAGCGCATTTTCGTTGTTGTTGTGCTACGCTAACAGGCAGAATGCTACAAGAATGTAGCATCATGGGCAGTGTAGTCCGTGTTGCAGGGAGAATGGACTGCCATACACGTTATGTGTCTGTGAGCGCGAGGAGGGAGAAAAAGGGGAGTGGAAAGGTACGAGTTGTCATCGAGGAAAAACGGGAGCTGGAAGCATGTAAATGTAATAATAACCACTTCAGCCAAGCTATTAAGACTCGACTGTACACCGTGTTCGTGTTTTCCTCCGAAAACAATAAGTTCCGTTGGAGCAGCCTTTCAACGCCTCTCTCTGTCTCTGGCAAGCAGAGTTGACCCACACAACAAAGTAAAGCTATTTTTCGGCTACGAGCCGACAGGGACCCCGCCGTATTAGTCAGAGGTCCCTTTACTACAGTTCGGAGTCGCGGACCTTCAGTAATAGTAATAAATCACACAGCAATAGTACATTCACGTTGTTGTAAAAAGCATGATAATATATTAAGTAATCCAAAGTATTCAGAATACGTTACTGTCATTGAGTAACGTAACGGAATATGTTACAGAATACATTTTGGGGCATGTATTCTGTATTCTGTAATGGAATACATTTTAAAAGTAACCTTCCCAACACTGGAAATGGAGGAGTGCATGAGAAGATTTTGCAAGGCAAAAGGGAGGGAAGGGGAGTGAGTGTGAAAGAGAACTGAGTAAATGTTATCAGCGTTCAAGGTGCTGGTGAGCAAAAGAACACGCAAAGAATGTTTTTTTGATCATGTGCTTTCATATTTGAACTGTAGCCTAAATATGGAGTTAGAGCCAAGCAGCAGTTTTGTAGTAACGCTGGTGAAGAAAGTTGAATATAAGTACCAGAAACTTTTAAAAACAACCAGTTTGGCACAGAAAAAGTTTTACACACTTTCTAATTCTAACTTCAAAATTACAACATGCACAAGCTAAGAATCAGCACTAAAGCCAAATGAGTCTTGTTATTCTCACACGTTTAAGCCCCTTCTTCTCTCCTGGGAGAAGACTGTAATCAGATTAGTGCTAAACTAAAGAAGGCTACATGAATAAGCAGACTTCATAAGCATCAGGCTGGCCTAACATAAAGGGAGAAAAGTAACTAACAGATCACACAATCAGTTATTTTTTTAAGTGTTTTAGTCGTATTTATTTCATATCACAAGCAAAACAAACAACCAAGTAGACTTTTTGATCCTGGAAGTGCAGCGCAACAGCAACATCAAAGCAGTATGCTGTGTTCCTGTATAAGTCAGAAGTTGGAATTCCAAAGTTACCAGTCGGAATTTGAATCTGGAACACCTCCTCACCTCAGAAAGTCGGAGCAGTCCCATCAACCCTGAGCTAACAATCCTGTTTTCCCTGACTTTTTCTGGAACTTGCTAACTCAGGAGTGACATCACTCCCGACTTCCTGTATTCCAGTTCCAAGGTATCTGAAATGTTGCTTCAGATATATTCATTCACACAGTCAGGGTTCATAGGAAACAGACCAAAGAAACCAATCCTATCAACCAGGAAGAGTTGGCTAATCTCTCTGATGTCACAGTTGGGAAGTTTATCCAACAAAAGAAGGATGCTATTATTAGTTGTTCGGTAATATCCTCATATCTACATGTGCATGTCTACATGTGCACGACTTCTACTGCCATCCTCTGCTCTATGTTTCACTCTGTGTGTTTGCCTTTTAGCTCCTTGTGTGTGATGGTGAAACAGACACATGCAGAGCAAAGGAGCGGAGAGACAGGACGAGTGAAGTTAACATTACTGTTACTATAAGCAGTAAAAGTGAGCGCTAATTCATCTGAATGATTTGTGTTGGCAGTTAGCACTTAGCTGTTGTCCCATGAGCACAACCTACTGTGGATTTTTTAAAGGGCTTTGAACGCTCCACCAAAACAGCAGCCTCCAGATATTTTGGCATTGTGTGTGAGAACTACTAAGTAAAGCTTAAAAAAGTAAAGGGATAGGAAGGGGAGGGACAGCAGGAAAGGGGAGGAATTAATTTACATATCCCACACTGTACATGCTAATTGAGGCAAAAGGCTCAGCTTTTGCTGATATGAAGGGAATATTTTCATCTAACTGTATTGAATACATCAATGCTTGGAGGGGGACCGTTAACAAGCTCTTGTTTGGTCTGAAAATACATATTACCAAGTTCAACATCTTATAGTCTGGGTTAAACAAAAAGACAATCTTACGTAGTGAAAATGCTACTTCAAGATTTACAGTAAGTCATGACTCTCTGATCTTAGTGCTGAAGTGTTGGCAGTTTAGTGAAGATTTGGGAGGTGTGTATAATGATTAACCAGTGATACTCCCCAATGAGCAAACGCCACACAGACAAACACGCTCGCTGTTGTTCAGCTGAAGCTCCCCTGCAGTCTTTGAGCCTCCTGACATACTGTGTAACTGACCTGAGATGTAACGGCTCCACACCGGCTCTCTAAAGCGTGCGACCGGCTAAAGAATAGAGTCCGTTACGGAGGATCGAGGGCATGTAAAGAGGGAAACACCATTTAGCTGTTTCCATGGAAACCGTAGTAAGGGCACTCGGGAATGCAGCACAATTAAGAGACCACTTCTAAAACCTTTACCAACAACGCGCAGGAAAAAACTCCCAAACAAACAAATAGAAAAATATAACTTAACTTTCTCGCATGCTTACCGAGCACCAGTAATTCCACCTGATCCTCGTTCTTCCCCTCCAGATCATCAGCGATCACAACTTTGCAGAAATACACCCCGCTGTCGCCCCACTGCAGCTCCCCAATACGCAGGTCTGCTTCTGCACAGATTACAAAACAAGGACAAAGATTATATTTCTACATATTTACAAATATTAATATGTCAAATGGCACAACGTGTTCACAAAGCAAACTTTTTAATGCTGCATTTTTAAAATTCAAGCGGAATCATTTAACACTGACGCCACCCAATAAGACTGTGGCCCAAAATTTGAGGACTATGAACTGGAACTCTTTTAAGATCGATGACATGCTATTGATTGTTCAGTGGGAAGTGAGAGTATTTTCCCGGTTATGCTTGTCTCTTTGTTAGAATTATAAATCAAAAAGTCTGAATTCATCTAAAGATCCAAAATCTGTAATTCACGTTTGGACTCAATACTGAAAAAGGGGAGGGAGAATGTCATGTCTTGACAAAAACATGTTCAGTTGAAATGCGAGGAAGTGTAAGTCATGTTCTTAACAAAACACCACAAACTATCTGGATGTGAAGAAAATTTGTTAAGAGTCCCGAAGTCAGTTGTTTGTTTTTAATGTCAGTAATGAAAAAAATACTGCCAAACATAAAGAAAGTCATTATCGGTCTACATGTATTTCCTTTGGCCTTTATTGTTATTGGATTTTGTGACAACAGGAGGGCGTTGTTGACACATTTAAATGGCAGACGTGTTTTGTCCTGATAAGAAGCCCACATATGAATGGGCGCGAGGGCGGGGGCCTCTGTGTGGTACCGCCATTCTTGTAGGACTGGAGCAGAAGAGATTTATTTATAAAAAACCCCGTCAGCTCTGACTCATGTGTGACGATCAAACAGCTGCAGAGTCTTTCACCTTATTTCACTGAGGATAAAAGTGGCGACATTACTGTTTATGATGCTGATGTCTCTGCCTTTGTAGTGCTCAGCCAGCGTCATGGAGGCTCCCTGGGACGATGCCACTACCCGAACTGTGCGGGTGTTGTCAGAGCACTCCAGGTGGGACTTGGGTCCCAGCGCTGAGGTCTTGATGCCCAGGGTCTCCGAAAGGGAGAAGGACTCCTGCATGTGGTCTCGACAGTAGGACTTGTACCACCACTGCACCACCGGGGGCTGGATGGAGGACGTCTGGTACTGACACGAGAGGACCACGGACTGGAAGAGGATTGCATACTGCTTTTCCTTCTGCACTGAGACATGCACACTGTCACACACGCACACTGATGGACACATACAAGCAAAAAGAATAAAGCACAGGTGCTTTTGTTAATCTACTAAAAATGGACATATCAGTTCAGTTTGACTATTAAGTCATGCAAATGGTAAATATGCACGATGCTAACTTAAGCAAGTCAGTTCCACCTATTCTGCAGAATGAAATACAGAGTTTACAGACTCATTTTTTAGTCCAACCAATATAAGCGCCAGATCTGAAAACACACTACAAGCATTAAAATCCGTCCCATTTAAACAAAATTAAACCTTTAACATATTTGTTAATCAATAAATTATGTAACAACAATGAGAGGAGCCAATATGTTTAATGTCAGAACTGATTTGCATCAATTTTACTTGGTTAGTAAGTCAAAGATCTGATTAGGCTTTACACCACTACTTAGTTGCGATTTTATTATTAACTTTTTAACTACAGCTAAACTACAGTCTTTAACAAAACTTAGCTTTAAATCTTAATGAGCTATATTAGACAGCTTTACTGTCCACTACTTGGTCATTTTGAAGGCTGCAGCTTTGTTGGTGTTAAATGATAATGTGACCTCAACTGACTTCTTTCTAGTCAGTTATTGTAGCTCAAACTCAAGTTAATTATTCTCTGAACAGTCTCTGCTTTGGCAGCAATCTCAGTAAGTAGTACAGCTAAGGGTGCTGATTTTGGAGTCCATGGGTCTATGCAAGTGAAACTTTGGGAAGTGTCTTTGGAACGATCAGCACGTGAAGCTAGTTTGCTTGTAATCATGGATACTAGATCATGAAGAAGATGTGAGTGGGAGTGCAAATGGTCTGTCTCTGCTAGTCCTGTGATAAACTGGCAATCGCACCCCTCGCCCCATTGGAGCTGGGATAGGGTCCCACCCTCTTGTAAGCCTTAATTGGCTGAAAAAGATGGATGGATGGATGAATCATGATGAATAATGAATTAGCTTGTCTATCCTTAAACTGTGTAACCTGTCTAGGTTTTCAGAGGATGAGTTTATTGCCTCCTGTAGCACTCTTTTAAATACACATATAATGCATCTTACTGCGAATTTATAAAGTGTGTTTTGTGGACACTGCACGTCAGCTGCCTGTCCATTTCACATGCTCTGAAGCCGACTCTGTAATAATTTGCTCTCTGTCATCAAACTTCAGGTGAAGGAAAAGACTGCATAACGAGCGGAAGGTGATAAACTGGCAGGTGAGTCTAGATAAGAAAAGTTTGAAAACAGTAAAATGATGAAAGTGGCAACTTTATGAGCAGAGCAGCAGCTGCATCTCATCTTTATCTGTACAGATGACTGATGATGACTCTGTACTTCAGAGAAACTGTCATTATCATCATATCAAAACCAAAAGAAAGACAGGAGGTGAGATTAAGTGCGTGGGGGTCCGCTATTGCTCGGTGCTGGGGTCAGGAAGGTTAAATTCCAGTGTGCGTGGGGGGCTGGGGAGATCTAGGGAGAGGCAGGGGGTTGTCATCATAGAAGGAGGGGGGTGGAGCAGTCTGATGGGGATTTTCTGGTAGTCATATTAGCTCTAGGTGGGGCAGGAACTCAACTCTAAACATGTCCCAGAAGACAGGAAATCAAAACAAAACCAAGTCCTCCAGCCTGCATCTCCCAGGGTCAGTAAGAGGAGAATACACACTGTGCTTAGACATTTATCTCAAATGAGCACCTCTACAGCATTCTTCTGAAAAAACATCAAGTTTCCCTATTTCCAGGCAACAGTTAGGACTGCGAATAACTATTCTTCCCCCAGAAGGGAGACCCAAGGTAGAGGAATGTCATCACTGCTGGGCTTTTATTTGTCTGTCTGTATGTCAGCGGGATTACGCAAAAACTACCAGGCTTAATTCCAGAAAAATTGGTGAGGTGGAGGAAAGAAAGAGCTCCTTGCATTCGGGTGTGGATCTACACCACATTCTTTGAAAAGGATGTGTTATCCGAGTAATTGATTTTGTCTGTGAATCCCAGGAAAAGGGTTATAAAGTCAAGCTGCTGTGTTTTCTTTTTTTCTGACATGTCCAACAATCCAAAACTCAAAGAAATTCAATTAAGAATAAGAAGTAGTTACTTTCAGTTGCTGCCTTGTTAATAAGGAGTTGCCACATATTTGATCTGGCACATTTCTTTTACACCAGATGCCTTTCCTTACACAATCCCAGAGGGATTTGGGTCACGGGATCTTTCAATTATTGAGTAAATGTGTAAACGACTACACCATGAAGTAGGGCTGCACGATTAATCGTTAGAAAATCGCGATCTCGATTCATACTTATGTGCGATCTCATTTCCAAATGACAACGATTTAAAAAGAAAAAGAAAAAGAAAAAAAAAGACGACGACCACGATTGTACCGCATTTTGATCCGGGACGTAATCTGCATGAAAACAAGCGCTCACTCTTCCTGCTCAACAAATGACAAGGGCGGAGCCTTATACCACGTGGTACAGAAGCTGTGCCGTGTGATGCTAAAATTAGCAGGGAAAAAACAACGGAGAGCA
>NW_005187456.1:2877270-2900088 GCF_000239375.1 Pundamilia nyererei
TGATGTGCAGTTAATAAGTGCAATAAATATTTATACTGGAAAAGAAAATCGTGAGAGAATCGTGATCTCAATTCTAAGCCAAAAAATCGTGATTCTCATTTTATGCAAAATCGTGCAGTCCTACCATGAAGCCAGAAAAATATTGGTATATAAGCAGCAAATCTTTCCATTTAGAAGCTTAAACCAGAATGAATAAATCAACAGAAAAAAAATCAACAATAATTTTAATAACTAATTTATTAGTTAGTCATAAATTTTCCTGGTTTTCTCCAAATGCACTAACATGGAGCTAAAAATAAACTGAAACAAAGAGTTACGGATATGACACTGATTACATCTTAGTCAACTTCTCCATTAAATGACTAATCAGCATGCTGAAGCTTTGTCAGCTTTGTGTTTTTAACATTAAGTTGAGGCCAGCTGGTCGACGTCATCAGCTTACTTCTTCCTCTGATACACTTTAACTGCACAAACAGGAGGAAGGGTCACCAAGCTCCTAAATTCCTGCCACAGAAAGCTGTGGTCTTCCCTGTATTTCTTTTTTTCATGGACCAGTCCATTGTTAGGGCTTCCCCTCTCCTGTCCCACTTGAGCAACTGAGAGGGGGAGGAGGTCGCAGACTCCCAGCCAATGGGAGTGTCAGGCCTTCCTCCAGCTGGATGTGAACAAACCAATTAAGCACAAGAGATTTAAATCAAACCGTTAGCCCATGAACTGGAATTCATGAATATCATGAGTTTGAGGTGAGAGGAGTGAGGACTGCTGTAACTGCTGACATGCATCATGATTACACCTGTTAACCAATGTTTACTGTCTGCCGTGACTCACTGTAGGTTAATGACTGGGTTTCAGAGGCAGCAGACAGTCACACCCTCACCACCTGCATACAGTGGAAAGGCCTCAACACATAAAGGAACATAAAGGCCTCAATTAAAGATTAGATGCCAGTTTAAACCGGGGTGAGCACAGTATGTGGTCGCAAATGTTTCCCAGGTCAAAGCCCTGCTCTTGGAAGCAGCACGTTTCCTGAGCAGTCAGACTTTTCCTCTCCAAAGCTGTCACATTTCCTGCCTTTACTTTGCAATACATTCCTTCACATTGACTCATTAGCCCAACAAAAAGTGATAAGGATGAATATAGCCACTGCAGTTTCACAAAACACTCACAATGTTCACAACAAGTGACGTGAAGAGCGCATTCTTCACAGATGCACCATCATCAGTACATTTCCAGCCTTCCTGTTTTTTTGGTACCCTTAAATATACACACTTATATATATAAATTATATAGTGGCCTTATATTTACATTTTGTATAACTAATCGGTCTGACTAATAAAGTGATAGTGAAACAGATCACTTGTGTTATTCTATAACTCAGATGAGTTTCGTAATATAAATAACAAAGACATGCATCATTTTCTTGTATTTTAGATTCCGAAAACAAACAGAAGTGCCTTTTTTCAAGCACATCTACCTGAAAATAGCTAAAATACATGTAGTATTTATTATTGTACTCCAAAAAAGTACTTTTATAAAAAACACCACAGCACAAAGAAGTGCCTGTAATAGCAAAGCTATAACCCACAAATCAGTAAAACATCTTAGGACCACAACATACGATCGAAACAGCATTAAATACCAGAAAATAATTACTTGGGTTGCTCTATAAATGTTAATGGAGCAAACCATCGCTGTAACTGAGAATCTATTTCTCTTTATTCACTCAAATAAAACAAAAAGAAGCCTTTACTGAGTCCCGTGTAGCCCCTGGGTCTGGGATAAGCACAGAGTTTACATGGGATCAACCTGTTGCGCTTTAGCCGTAAAGAAAACACATTTTAACGTTTTACTTTAGAAGGTAAGACCTACCTGAGGCTCCCAAAAAAATTGCCAGCCGGTAAACGTTCATTATATTGTCCGTTTTTATACTAACAAGTAGTTTAACCGTTTGTTGGTCATGTCGTTTTCCGCTAACTGCGTCTGCTGCAGACCGGACTCTGACTGCGTCTAACGGGACTGTACCACTTCTCAGGGAGGTGAGGCTCAGCACAAACACTGCACCGCTCTCAGACAACTTCAGCCTAAAATTTCGGCACAAAAACAGCGTATGTCATAAGTGTCTCGGTTGCAGGATAATTTTGGCTCCTGCATTAGGTTGATTAGAAGTGTCTGCAGGGGCGATTCTAGGCTCAAACTTTTAGGGTGGCTCAGCCCCAATCATAATACATGCAGTGCCCTACAATTAAGATTAATGGAATATGCTGCTTGCAAACATATTCAACCCTTTTCACCTTAGAGAATCTCAGTTCGATTATATACACATTACAATGGTACTTGCAAAAGCAAGTTTGTATCACCTATTTAACGTCAGATTTGACATCAGATTGACAGTTTTTCAATGCTTAAGTTATCAAACCTAAAGCAAAGGCTTAATCATGTTGATCAGAATTTACCAAAGCAAGTTGAAGAACTACTTTTAGTGCATAGTATTGGATGTTAATCACATTACTGTAATCGCGTTACATTTTTCAGTAATGCAATAATGTAACTGTTATTGTACTAAATTAAGTAATTACATTACATTTACCATTATCTCTTTTTTCCATTTCAAAAGTTCTTTAGTTATCTGAACACTATGTGGATAGAAAGAAAAAAACATCAAACCTTTATGTTTCTTCTTCTTCCTGCAAACTTTCACAACAGTCACCTGATTTCAGTTTGTGTGCCGCTGAAGGAAAACGGTGTGGTTTGGTGTGATCTGGTGTGGTCTGCAACATTTCTGGAGGAGAGATATGGATATTGTTTATTAATTTGTTTGTTTATTTATTGATCAAAATACTGATCACGGCAGATGACGGCAAAATGCAAATTCATCCAGGACAGAAATAATCACAAAAAGTCCAAAGAATGAGAATTATGTCACTGGCAACACCGTTAGACCCACCATACAAATCACTTGGCTTCTTAAGCCCAACAAAGGCAGATGAAGCAATAAAATGACTCAACTTTGAATGTGTGAATACAATAGGGTCTAGAGAGTCACATTGATCTCCAGCATCACAGGATGCTGTAGCTTAAAGACCTGGTCAGTATTTTTGATTTGGTTTAAAATAGCTTTTATAGCTATGAGCTATTATGTGTACACACAAAGCCTTGAGAAATAAACCTTTCTTTAACCAACTACTCGGCAGGGCCGGACATATGCAACAAGGAAGTACACAATATCAATGTTTTCTGTGTATACTTGATTTTATTTAGTGTTGCATAAACACATGTAATATTAAGATGCACAAGCTCAATTTGTGAACAAAAAAAGCCATCCCACAGTAGATAGTTTGCTAATGATTTTATTTTCTGACACAATACAAGAGTTGAGCAAAACAGTCGAATCACAATTTTTTGGTTTCATATAACACCATAAAACAGCCTTTTTAGTTTAAAATAATGAACAAGAAGAAACAACAAATTAGTAATTTTTGTTAGAAAAATAGCTAACAGCATACACTTTCATCTCAAGCATAAAAAGGAGCTGAACTCAAAAATACAAAAAGAACACATTTTGCATTGTGAAAAGAAAGTAAAAAAATGCACGAACTGACCAATAATGGCAGTAAATGTATCAATAACAACAAACTAACATTTATGATAAATTTGAACATGGGATTCAAGGATTAATCAAACTTTTTGTGAAAATTAACACTAATACATTTGTTATATAGGCCATGTTCACAGCAAACCAATGTCCTTCAAGAAAATCTGATCATGTGATGGTGTATTACAGCAAAGTTGTGTAAAACAAACTTACTGAAATTTGTTCGGTCACGGAGTTAGCAGTAAGGTCTAAAGTTACAGTTAATACAGAAAACTAATGGAATCAAATTATGTTTTCTTTTTCTTTTGTTTTTGTTTTTTTTACAGCCTGGTAGTAACAAAGTGCCCAAAGATGCAATTTCAAATTGGCTCTTTGCTAAGTTGCCTGCAGCCAACACACTGGAGCGGCTGTGGCTCAGATGATGGAATTAGTCATCTACTGATTAGAAGGACAATGGATCAATACCTGACTCTTCCCGACTCTTTCAGTTGCCTCTGATGTATCCATTGGAATTTGAGTAAATATGGGTAAATGTTAGAAATCGCTGTTTCTAACATTCATGAATGTGTGTTAATGAAACTTGTAGTAAAAAAGCACTTGCTCCGATGAGTAGAAAGGTGTTAAACAATCCATTTATAATTTTCCCTTTGGATTAATCTGTGAGTTAGGTGCTTTTTGTTGGCCTAGTATATTGTTGCGAAGTTTGAAGATGATCCATAAAAAAAAGATTATATCTTTACAACTTTGGCAATAGACTGCTAACAAGGAGACAAACAGACAAGCGAACTCGATTACATACTCTCTCCCTTCAAGGGGAGAACAAGGGGTCATTCAAGACTTTTGGGCAGTTTTGTAGCAATCAAAATTCAACTTAATGAGTTCCATCAGTGTAATGTATGTTGAGTTGGCTCAAATACCTATGGTGGTAGCACGCTCAAACTCCAAAGCACGTACAAACTTCAAAACACGTACAAACTCCAAAGCACGTACAAACTCCAAAACACGTACAAACTCCAAAACACGTACAAACTCCAAAGCTCGTACAAACTCCAAAGCACGTACAAACTCCAAAGCACGTACAAACTCCAAAAAGCACGTACAAACTCCCAAAGAAATGCAAACTCCTAAACACAACGGAAGTGCTCCAGGACGCTAGGGGCAGTGTTGAGCTTGATTTGCAAAATAAACGGCAAGTTTGTTGCAAACACGTGGAGTTGGATAGGATAAACACACCTGCAAGAATAGAACAACCACGCTTTATAGGAAAGGTAATGTGCAAACTGTTGTTTGTTTGATTTCTTTTTAATTACTATGAATGCTTGGTTTATGGTGGAGTCAAATCTGACGTTAGCTAACAGTCAGTGTGCTTTGCTCATAGAGAAGCTTAACACTGCCCCTAGCGTCCTGGAGCACTTCCGTTGTGTTTTGGAGTTTGTGCATGCTTTGGAGTTTCCACATTCTTCGGAATTTGTACATGCTTTAGAATTTGTACGTGCTTTAGAATTTGTACGTGCTTCGGAGTTTGTACGTGTTTCGGAGTTTGTACGTGTTTTGTGAGCTTTCCAGGTTGCTATTTCTATTTTCTCATGATCATGATGCATTCAATTCAGTTTTATTTTATTGAAATTTCGCCAAATCACAACAACAGTCTTCTCAAGGCGCTTAACATTGTAGGGTAAAGACCTTACAATAATACAGAGAAAATCCAACAATCAGATTACCCCCTATGAAAAAGGACTTTAGCGACAGTGGGAAGGAAAAACTCCCTTCAAATAGGAAGAAACCAGCTGGGGCTGAGGGGAGGGGGACAAGGCAAAAGACATTAATTCATTTTGCAGGTTTCACTTAAGCAGTAAAAGATTTTTACTGGTTTCTGTCACTGTAATCAAGTCGATCTCGGCTACCACCATAGCGATCACCGCGGTCATCTCGACTGTAATCGTCAAGGCGATCTCGGCTACCGCGATAATTGTCACGGCGATCATCAAGGCGATCGCGACTTCCACCATAGCGTTCACGTTGATCATCAAGGCGATCACGACTTCCACCATAGCGTTCACGTTGATCATCAAGGCGATCCCGGCTACCACCGTAACGTTCGCGGTGATCATCAAGGCGATCCCGGCTACCACCGTAACGATCGCGCTGTTCTTCGAGGCGATCTCGACTACCACCGTAGCGATTACGTTGATCCTCGAGGCGATCTCTACTACCACCGTAACGATTACGTTGATCCTCGAGGCGATCTCTACTACCACCGTAACGATTACGTTGATCCTCGAGGCGATCTCTACTACCACCGTAACGTTCGCGTTGATCATCAAGACCATCCCGGTTACCACCATAATGGTCACGCTGGTCGTCCTGGTACCGGTGAGAGTCTATATCACTGCCCTTGCCTTCATACCTTTCTTTGCTGCTATTGTAACTGTACTGATCATCTGCAAACTTCTGCACAACTTCTTCGACTCTGGAAATATTTTGAGGTGCCACATCATTATCCTCATTCTGGCTGGCCTGTTTCTTCTCGCTGTTTGACTTGTTGTCTGAGTATGGTTCTTCACCTTCGGCAGCATCTTGGTCGTAATACCTCATTTCTTCAGGGGAACTAGGAGACAAACACATGAAGGAGCTGGATGGTTGATTGACTGAGATACTTTCAATAATTGTTTTAATCAAAAATTGTTTAAAACAATTTACAATGACAGAAAAATCCAGAACACACAGTACGTACCCCTCAGGATATTTATTCTTCTTGCTCCTTCTCCGACAAAGACAGAAGATGAGAATCCCCACCACCAGGAGCCCTGCGAGGACTCCTCCTATTATAGCTGCTGTGGACCCAATTTTCATGCTGGCTGGAGAAAAAAGTAAGTTAATATAGTTAAGTCAGGGTTAAACCTTTCATCCAGGGTTTAAAGCTTAACTTTGAGCTGTTGCTGGTTGTCAAGTTATGTTTTGGAGAAGGTGAATTTCAATTGCAATTATTTAAATTATTATGTCAGGCAATTTAAATCACATGGTCATGGTAAAATAATAAAATGCTGACCAATATGTCAATATGGCAGCAGTCCTCAGACAAGCTGCCTCTTTTTATAATGAAATGAGAACTCTGCACTCACTGTGATGGCTTGTCAACCACAACCTGTTAGCCAATGAACGTACCCCAAAAAAACTAAGACTCTTTGAAACTAAGACTGGACAAAGTTTACAAAATGGCTCAATGTTTTCTTTAATATGATCCAAAATGAGTGACCGAGACCATGAACACATCAGGAAAGTGTTTACAAAGGTCAAGCGAAAAGCTGCTTTCTCATAGACCTCAATAGGACCTGAAGATTTTTATTAACCACAGCTATTGCCCCCTGGTGGCCATTAAAAAGAATGCAGGCTTAAAGCGCTTCCATTTTGGTTTTGTTTATTTTGTCATATATCAGCATTTCGAGGTTAGTATCTCGCAATTTCAGCTAACTAGGTATCGTGAAATTCTGACTTATTTATTTCTGTTCAAATTATATGTGTCTGAATTTTAAGGTAATAACCAAAAATGTCAACTCAGCTCTACATAACAATCCCCAGCCCCCACACTCCCATATTTAGAAGGTAAATACTACATTTGCAACTAAGATGTCATCTTGGTATCTACAATGAGTTTGTAAGAAACATTGTTCCAAATCAGTCAACTGTTGCAGCTGGTGTAAATGAAGATAAGTGTAAACTGCAAAACTGAATTAAAAGAAGTTGGGATGCTCACCAGGCATCACAGCCAAAGTAAAGTTGCAGCTGGCAGAACCAATTCGATTTTGTGATGTGCAAATATAGTACCCAGATGTCTCCCTTGTTATATTGAAGAGAGATAGGACTCCATCCTCTGAAAAATAATGACAAAGATTAGCTGAAACAGTGCCGAGTAATGCCTTTTTTTCCAATCTGCTGTATTTACACAGAGCACTTGAAAGTGACATATTGCTAGTAGAAGAGCATACTTTGAGTTGCTTTAGGTGGAAATTGTCTGGGACTGTTGTCGACGCTAAAGCTCTTCCAGTCGTAGGTGGGTGCTGGGGATGCCTCCTCAGACAAACAGGTGAGTGTAACATTTTGAAAATATTCTGCACTTCCCTGAAGCTTGCAGATTGGTGGAGAGGGAGGGACTACAAGATAAAAACAGTTAGCATAAACAACAGTTTTGATTTTACGTCATTTCTGAGATTGTAGTTTGGAGTGTAAGAGGCTAATCTATCAGTTTGCTAATTCTCACCCAGGACCACAAGGGAGGTGGTGGTACGAGTTGTTCCATCATCGTCACCATATATAAGGACACTGCACTGGAAATGGCAGTTTTCCTGCATGGTGAGCTGTGTTAAATGCAGTGTGCTCACTCGAGTGTTAGGGTCAACGTCCAAGGATGCTCTGCCTTCATAAGCTGGGGAAATTTCAACCGGTTTGCCATACCATGCAGTAGCCACACGTTTCTTGAGAAAAATAAAAACAAGCATAAGATATCTGCTTAGTTTAATTATGGAAGAAATATTTGTAAATATTACAAAACACAGTGGGTTACATGCAGAACAGCCCGTAAAGCCCTTTACGGCATGCAAATGAGGCATATGTATGATTTTATTCTATACAGGTAAAACGCACTGTTTTAGGAACAACCTGGAACTAGAAACTACCAGCTTGGGCAAATAAAAGCTGTATGTAGACTTAATCCTGTTTCTGGGTTATCTGATAGGTGAAGGAGTAGTTTATACACATGAAACCATACATGAGTCATTCACCTGTTCGTTATCCACTGGGACAAAATCATTACAATATGAGTAGGAAGGAACCATGTTACATTCAAGTAAAGTGTAGAACACACTTTTCTTTTCATAGAAAATCTATTTTATTAAAACTGTAACTGTCTGTTTTAGGACTATAGCATATTTAAGACTATACTATATGCTATATTATATTATATATTAATACTATAATCCCAAAACAGCCCGGAATCTTGAGTAAAATCAGTAAGGATCTACATAAACATATATTTAGTATTTAATGCAGTAATTTCCCTTCTTACCATTGCGTCTCCAGTAATTTCTGGGAAGGCTTCCCATGTGAGTACATAGTCGGTCAATGAGGGATTTGCAGGGACCCAGGAGCAGGTCAAGTCAATGCTGCCTCCTTTTTCAGCCTCATATTCATTTTTTGGAATGGACACCTGAATACTCTTGCAGCAGGACAGCACTGGAATAAAAAGGAATGACCAGTGTCTTTTAGTTTCTTGTGCTTCTTTAATGATCACTTTAAAAAATAAGTTTCATGAATATGACCAACTCAAACTTTTACATTTATTTCAAGGCAGCTGTCGAAAAGAAAAATCTGAATGTCTCCTTTGAGTAAAACGATATCCTGTTCCAGGTGAGTAGCAAGAAGTTGGGTTAATGATTAACACAGGCGATAATACCATAAAGGTGTGGCAATGGTTTTCACAGAAGTGAAAAAACATAAAGCATAAAGCGTACCTGTGAGTATCAGAAACAGCTTTCCCCATACAAGCTGCCTGTCCATCGTCGATTATAAAAGAGAATTTTTAAAAATCCAGAAAAACTGAAAAAAAATGAAAGTTTATGTTTTCAGTCCAAGAGCGAGAACCCGCCTAACCTTCACGGTGAACTCCCAGGTGTAAAGAAGTTGACTCTTCCAGGTAATAAATTAGCAGCTACAAGTCACATGTCACCTCTGCTCCAATCACTGATCTGTTTCGCTTTTGATTAAACCTAGAAACTAGAGCTGAAAGTGATAAGCAGGGAATACACATGAAAAAGAGCTTATATTCAATTTAACATACAGACAGATGTAAACAAAACAACAGAAAACAACAAAAAACTTCATGTGTCTCTCTCAAGTGTTTCAGTATTATTAACTTACAAAACTGGATGGATTTTGAAATTTTGACCTTCCTGGAAAGCGAGATTGTCTGTCCGCAGCTGCTGTTGTGCTCAGTTTGACCTGCAGGATGCAGTGTTGTATTGAAAATTTTATAACAAGCATTATCTAGCAGCTACTCTAGCACACCCAACATAAAAAGCAAATAATTAACCTCTTTTTGTGTTGGCTGAAGCTGAAGCTGCTTGAAAAAGAAATTACTGTATGAGGCACTTGTGCAGGGAGGAAGAAGTGACCTTCGCTTTAATACAGTGTGCTCGGTCAGAAGCTTTGTGGCATTCAGACGCAGCCCTTGATGATGCAGTCCTACAGACTGATGAAGTCTTAAAGTATTCAGCCTTTCATACGTGTGAGGTTGAAAGCTTTAACCACTGAGGTTTAGCTTTAGTCATTTCATGTGTGAGAGAATCTAATAGTTCCTACAAAAAGTTGATTCTGTTCACCTGGATGTAGCGTTTTCAGTGGGAGAAGTATTTCATCAAACATCCAAGTGACTTTTTCACTCTCAGCTGACTTCAGGTTTCCCCAACCTTATAAACAGTACGTTTCATAACAACTCACAGTAGGACCACTGAAGGAACAACAGGCTGTGAGGTCAGTTTTATGCTTATAATTCTGCAAATTTTCATGACCACTGATTAGTGGTCATTGATCAACGGCCATTGATTAGTGACCATTAATCAATGGCCACCGATCAATGACCACTGATCAATGGTCATGAGTACCATTCACAGAGAGTCAGGGGATTCCTGCAATCACAGCATTGTAAGATGGTGAAAGATCAACTCTTAGGCCCCTCCTCAATTCAGAGAAGGTCTTTCAGTTTTTACATAAATGGCCTCCTTGACTCCCTGCTGAAACCAGTGTTCCTCCCTGCCTGGCCTAATGAGTTAGCTCTTCTGTGTTGTGGTACCTGCTTAGCCAGAGGTTGTTTGGTTTCAGTTTGCTTAGGTACAGTGGTCGGACCATGAGCCCTGCAGGTTGCCACGTTTATTTTCTCATGATACATTCAATTCAGTTCAGTTCAGTTCAATTCAATTTTATTTACATAGCACAAAATCACATCAACAGTCACCTCAAGGTGCTTAATATTGTAAGGGGAAGACCCAACAATAATACAGAGAAAATCCCAACAATCATATAAGCCCCTATGAAAAAAACACTCGGCAGCAGTGGGAAAGAAAAAAGTTTTAACAGGAAGAATCCTGTGGCACAAGCAGGCTCGGGTAGGACGGGACAAATAATAAACTAATTTCCATGATTTAATAATTTATTCTGAATTGTTCTATAAAATTAATAATGCTAAATGAATTTTGTCCAAATTCTCCATGTAATGCCGGCCGCTGCTACACAACATTCTCATGTTCATAATTAGTGTTTTGAATGTACCATCACTTTCATATTTACATAAGTGTTAAAATGACCCTGACTTTATTCTGCAAATTTATTTTAACAAGCTGCTTGCAAACAAGTCTTATATGAAAAGGGGCACGACTGAATTTGAAGTTGTCATGCTGCCCACGGAAAAATGTTCTTGTTCTATCATCTGATTATTTTTACTACTACTTACTTTTCCAACTTTCTGTTGTTCCCATCCTGGCTTTTTGAGATCTGTTGCTGCCATTTCATTCAAAATGAGCTGATATATTTAATGTTTTCTATGTTGTATTAAAATAGATCAAATATGGGTTTGCATTCTCTGCATTCTGGGTTGTTTTTTTTTTTAAATTTCATCTACATGTTACCATTTTAGGCATTTAATGTACAATTGAAAGGTATGAGACATGTTTTCCGCTTGCAACATCTGGCTTTTGCAACATTTTAAACAGAATTATTTGGACACCTGTATTATTGAATGTGGCTCTATAGTGTAGTGAATTACACAATGACTTTGCAAGCACAAAGGTATCTGGTTCAGTTCTAGTCAGAGACACAAATCCTCCTTGGGGTTACGCCAGGAAGGGTGTCCAGTGGTAAACTCATGCTGTGACAAGGGAATAAGTGAAAGTAGCTTTATTTGGACACCTTTTGACTATATTAATAAAACTGAACTGAATTGAACCAGCTGAAATGGGAATTGTAACAGCCCAGCCATCATGCCAGAATGTTTTATTTTCATTTACACTTTTACGCCGTCCAACAATATTAGGATTTAGATACCAAACTATGAATACTATTTGAATATACTGAACATTTAATTAAATTCCTACATGTTGTAATATCAGTAAATTAAAAATGCACAGAAAAATGTGCAGAGCATGTCAATTGACCACTATGATTATTATCCACTCTAGCATCCACTCTGTTACCGTTGTCAGCAACACAGAAGATGGGGTTTTTTTGTTTGTTTTTTTAAGTGTATCTACCATGACATTAATCAGCTGAAGCAAAATGTTTTTTCAGAGCTGCCTATATACTATATGCTAGCGGTGTCAAACATGCGGCTCGTGGGCCAGAATCGGCCCAGCAAAGGCTGCACTCCAGTCCACTGGACAGGTTTGGAAAATGTGAAGGAGTGCATAGATTTTTATTTTACAGGTCCTCACATTGATTAAGTCTCCTGCCATTAAAATTAATACTACACCAAAGTAATTAAGTACCAGATAAACAGTAACAATAATTCGTTTTTTTACAGTGAGTTCACAGAAAAAAGGACAATCAGCACGTAGCATGAGCATATGACAAGCATAACACTAACCCACTTTAACTCATTTTAAAAAACTGAAAGTACAAGTTTTTTAGATTTGTCACCACTTTGCCGAGGTCTGGAGGAAGAGCCAAACTGTCACTCCCAGAGCAGAGGGAATTGGTTATGATGTTGAGAAACCACCCAAGAAGCACTTAGGCTCAAACCTGCCATAAACTGGAAAATTCCAGAACACCAGATTCACTGTCCATTGTGAAGCAAGTTGTACAAAATTGCGAACTGAGACCAAGAAAGAAGCCCCTGCTCCAAAATCAGCACCTTCAAGCTCAGCTGAAGTTTGCAGCTGCCCACATGGAGAGGCCTTCTTGAGAAATGTTTTATGGTCAGATGAGGCAAAGATTGAGCTATTTGGCTACAATAACAAGAGGTATGTTTGAAGGAAAATGAATGAGGCTTTCCAACTTTGTTTCAAACTGTAGCATCATGATGTGGGGCTGTTTTGCTCTCAGTCATACTGGTACGGTGCACAAAGTGGATGGAATAATTAAGTATATGAAGTCAGCAGCTAGACAATTTAAACTTGGGACATGGTTGGGTAAAAAAAAACCAACAGGTCAGTGACCTCAAACGCACTGGATCTGGAAGGGATCTGGATCTTGGAACGGCCTTCAAACTGGCCTGTAGAATTTTCAGTTATCTGTAGTTTACTTGAGTAATTTTGTTTCCGGGTAACTTTTTACTTTTACTGTCTGCATTTTTAAATAAATATCTGTACTCTCTATTCCTTACATTTTCAAAACAGGCAAAGTTAGCACAACACCGTCCATAAGATGCAGTTGTAGGCCTTCAACATCGAGCTAGCCCCACAAAAGAGTAGCTAGAAGAACATAAAGGGAGTGATGCTTTTTAAGTGGCAGGTCATTTTAAATGCAGCGTTTCTATCAGCTCAACAAACATAATTAAACACACAAACTGTGTCTACAGTTTGTCACACAGTGTGTCGCTAGCTTAAAGGTCCAGCTGCTGTAATTCACAGGAAGAGAAAAAAATGAGACCTAACTTCACTCCACGATGGAGAAAGAAAGAGGAAGAAGGGAGGTCATATTGAAGGCAAGGACTGCTCAGTGGTAAATGTAAAGCTTACATGTAAGTCCTCATGTTTTAAAATTAGATATTGGGTCTCTACGTGTGACGTGTTTTTCTCATGTACTGAAACGTGCTGCACAACAACCTGTTGCATACTAACTGTGCTATTTAAAGACTGCGTGAGAAGACTCTGCAGGTTAGTCCAGGATAAACAGGTTAGTTTGCAGTACTGTGGTTATTCACAGTAAAAGTAAAGGACTGTGTGTGACCGGAGGACAGTGGCTGTGGTTTCATGGTCAGAGTTAGATCACATCAAGTGTAGCAGAGATGTTGCTTAGATTCATTTACTGAATCCCACCTTCATACCAACCTTATAGTGTCTTATGGAGGACTTATGAAACATCTGCTTACATTTTGTTGAATTCAGGTGAGGGCGTCTTGATGCATGCTCAATCATCCAGGTAAGTAAATCTCCAAACGTTGATTCTGTTCATCTGGACGTAGCGTTTTCAGTGGGAGAAACATTTCCTCACTCATCCAAGTGACTTCTTCAGTCTCAGCTGACTGCAGGTTTCCCCAACCTTATAAACAGTGCATTTGCCTAATGACTGGAACTTAGCACCACTGAAGAAACAATGGGCTGGGAGGTCAGTTCCTTCGTCTTAATTAGATAATTTGCATAATTCAGGTGAGCACAGTAAACCTCAGAGCAGCACAGGTGATCACAGCCTGTACACAAAGAAAATCTGCTGCAGCTCTCAATAGAAATTATTCTGAGCTGTGAGTCACTAAAGCCACTAAAACTGATTTTAGAGTTTCCCACCTGATGAATGCCACTTTAACATCGTCCCCCTCCCCATTTTCCTGGTCAGAGGCAAAATCACCCTCCACAATGTAGGCAACAGAAAATAGAGCTATTTTTTTTATTTTTTTTCTCTTCTCATGTTTTACTTAACTGATTCATGTGTAGTGCCTTTGTTATAATTGAATTTAGACTGAAATAAAGTTTGTTTCCTATATACTATCATTTAATTATTACATGTTCAGTGAGCTTTGCACAAAAACAGCTGGTGGAAATTAACTTTTACTTTCTTACTTTGAGTACACTTCAGAGCCTGCACTTGAGTAAAGAAGTTGCTTCATTACTTTTACTGGGGTATTTTTTTAACACTAGTATCTGTACTACTTAAGAAGACCTTAAAATTATTAAATATATGTGGGCTATGCTTAAAAGCCAGGTCTGTGCCAGGAAACCAATAATTTTAAATGAACTCTATAAATTCTGACGAGCCATCAAATATCCAACCACAAGCTTGCTTATGGCTATCAAAAGCATCTGGTCAAGGTGCAAGATGCTAAGGGACATTTCACCAAACATTAGTGGGGGTGTATGTATTTGAGGATGAAGACTTTTGACACTGTGTGGATTCAAGAAAATCCAAAAACAAATTCAAACTGGTGTAGCCATTTTTTATTTTTTCAAAGCCAATAAAGATGTATGCTTTACCCTGGAAAATGAAAAGTTCAAAGAAGCCAGTAAAAGCTCATTCATCCCCGTGTTCGATGTATGTAAATGTCTGACCACAATTGTAGATATGAGAGTATGTTGTCTGTTTCTTTATATTAGCCCTGTGATGGACTGTCAGCCAGTCCAAGAATACCAACACACAAGCCCACCATGACTCTGGATGAAGGGATAAAATGATAACATTAAAAACTGAAGTATTGAATTTCAGAAGCATGACACTTAAAAAAAAACAATATATATATATACACACACACACATATATAGGTCTAATTTAAGAATTAAAAAAGGCACACTCTTTTCCCTATAAGGTACGGTTATTCAAAGTGGGATGAAAACCGTCGTACTCCTGGTATATTTTGATATATATCCTGGTATAGATCAATGGACAACATGCAGGAAGGGGTGGGGATATAAGGAAATGTGTTCGTGATTTACATGTTTACTTTTTCCATAAATAAACAGAAACAGCAATGATATCAGAGATAGTAAGCAAATATATGAAAAAGAAAAAGTCTTTGCATTGTTCTTCTGTTGCTTCATGCTTTGTATATGTTTTTGAAGTAAGACGGTCTAATCAATGTTTTGCTGCACCACACGCAGACAAAGCATCAATACAAGTTCATAAATCCCCAGTAAATAGCAATACAATATTTCTCCTGATATTTCTGTGAAATAGTCTGTGCCTGAGTCATCGATTAAGATGACTGTGGTTGTCACACATTACGCATTTTTTTTAAATTCCTTTTGTTTTATTTGACTTTTAAGTGGTGAGTCAAACCAGCATAAATGGCTCTGGGCAATTTTCAGGGCTAGTGTTGATGTTTTCCGCGATTATACTGCGCAGGTCCGCTAGGTGATCCGCCCATGGCCTGTTCAATTCAAAAATTATTGTGTAAAGAAAACAAGATGCCTGTTTAAGTATGTAAATAAGCCATAGCTCACAACACGCTCCACTATCCCCAGACCAGGTCCCTGAGCGCATGCGGGTATCCGTGAAAACGTGCACGTGCATTTGTGTATGTGTATATGTGCGAGTGTGTGTGTCAGGGCTGGGATTTCGGGTTAAATATTCAAAATGGCGGACGGAGGAGCAGCGAGTCAAGATGAGAGTTCAGGAGCAGGTAATGATTACAGCATTTTACATATTCATACTCATATTCAAACTGTGTTACTCACAATTTATGTTAACGGCATACTGATGAAATGCAGATTGATTAGCAGATATGGGCGATATTAGGCGCTGTTTTAGTTTACACACAGCTAGCCAACTGTAATTTGACAGAGGAGGAAACGAGCCTTTGCAGTGCGACGGCAAATTACATGGAAACATGCCTCCCCCCCTTTGTGTGATTAGACGGCTGTACGCCGCTACATATTCATACCTCTGTCGACAAATACAATTTAGCATATTTTATTAGTAATCGCCATCGTGGCTCTGGTTCATGTATGACATATTTAGACCTTTCACGAACGCGGTTTGATTGAAATGATTATGCTAGGTGGCTAGCGTTAGCTGCCGTGCTAGCGCTTGGCTTTGTGTTGATGCACACACCGAAGCTTTTGAAACGGGTTTGCATATTCATTTTAGCCGAGTCGGGCAGCGGCTGCGCTCGTATGTTTTCAAAGAGTCGTTTATAAGGGAGGAGGGTGTTATTTAATCCAACTGTAGCAGACCTTCCCTTTGTTAAAGACACACGGAGTCAGCTCGGAGTGCTTGTGCTCGACGTGATTTTTATAGCGGAGCGTTTTGCCCCAGCCTTTTGTGTGCTCGGCGCAGCGGAGCCACGGCACAGCCTGTTGTGTTATTCATGCGGGGCCTGCCTGCCTGAGCCAGAGTGTGCGGAGTTCAGCGCGTTACAGCAGTCGACGAGGAGCACACAATAAATGCATGTCAACACAATAACGTGTCACGACGCCGGATGACTTTTCAAATGTGGCCTCCCGTGTTTCATTTGAATACGGCTGTCCTCCAAGCGGCTAACTGGCTACAACTTGTCAGCCCTTTATCGGCTAACTTTACGTACACGGCGGTTTTATTTCTAATTTTTTTTTAAGTTTAGTACAGATACATATGTAGTAAGATGTTGAGATGAATGTGTTTGACATCTTTATTTCGGAAGTTAAACAGTTAGAAATTTGGGTGGAGCACTTTTTAAAAAATATTATTATTTTAAACTTGAGGTGGGAGTAGTCTGGCATCGGCTTGGTCCTGGTCTGCCAGGCGAACTAATCCATCTCATTACAATGTGTGTAATTTATTTGTGCAGCTTTTAATTGCGCCTGACGTAACGGTTTTGAGAACCGGGTTTGTACGCGTCATGCGTGTTTGTTGCTGGAGTTCTTGGGCTGAATTCAAAGATTATACCTGTGTATCCCCCACCCGCCACCCCCAGGCACAGGGAGGGGTGGTGAGGCCCACTTCCGGAAGGCCACAGTAATAACAGGCAGGGCATTCTTATTATTCACTCTGCTGCTTTCATGGCCGGGCAAGACACAGCTTGATGGCACTTTTTCTTCTCCTTTAGTCCATGTAGCTGAGCTTGCTGTTTAGTTTGTTTTATAGAAGCGTGTCTGAGGTTTGTAGTAACAGTAAAGAGCAGGTAATTATCTTTGCTGTTCAAGTTTTTATATTTGAGAAAATGCGCCAGAAAAGCTTTTGTGTGACACATCAGGTGTGTGTGTGTGGGGGGGGTTCTTGTTTTGTTTTGTTTTTTTTGTTTTTTTTAAGTGGTTTAACTGGCTCATTATCTTATAATTACAGAGGAACGTATTGTCCCTTAGCAAGTTAAAACAAGGTTTAGGTTTGGGTTTTTTTGTTAAGGATTCTTGAATAAGATTGAATTCTTTCCTATGTAGATACACTCATTTCAAACTTTGCCCACATTGTTAGCAACTTTATGCGCAGACAGGCATTACAGGCAGTTTCCTTCTATATTGCAAGACAGTTATGAATCTAAAAGATATAGATTGTTTGAGAAGAAAGGCCATAAATGGTTTAATATTCAAAATAATGCTCGAAGTGTTACATTCTAATGTGTCTGTTAACATTTTGACTGTCTGGAATTTTAAAAAAAAAATCTTGCATATTAAATTTGGGCACTTAAGAACATACGAGAAGTAATTCTGTCTTCCTCACACTCGGTCTACTTTTCTCATTTAATCAGTTTTACAGTTCCACCCTCATTCCAGCCTTGTAGTTCCATCATGAATATTCATTGATGTAAACACAGTTGTTATGAATAATGCATCATTCGCCGTAATAAATTCAGGACATGCCATCTCAAAGTACTGAGAAGGCCTCCATGAAAGCTCCAGTCAGACGACTTCTTCTTCTTTTTTTTTTTTTCTTAAATGGAGGAAAATTATAACCAAAAAAAGAGCTCTTTTGTGCCCTCGGGTTGTAACTACTTGTTTTGTTTTTGGTGATCTCTGGTAAAGAGAGCAATTCCTTATTAAACAGTGCAGCAAGGTAAAGCAGATGTTTCCAGCTGGTCTTTATCTGTAAAAACGGAGGCTTTTTAAGACAAATGACACACTAATTTGGAAGATTAAATCAGACTCTATATACTAAAGATTGGAAGTAGTCACATTGTTCCTGATGATGACTGTCATGTGCTTAACATAATTAAGATCACTAGTATTAGTAAACATTTGTATTTCATTAAAATGTTTTTTTAATGCTGCAAACACGATATAATGCTAAGCACGTTAAGAAAACAGAGGCCTTTTGTCTGAAAATATCCAGACTGAAATATCATTGCAATAATGCCTGTCCTTTAAATAGATGAGATTAAAATGTTGGCTTGTATCAACAGTCAGGAAGCTGGATACTTTTTTTTTCCAAAGGAAAAAGGCTGCACTGTTTTCCTGTTAGACAAAAGTAAAACACACAACACATTAGGGCTGCACGATTTTGCATAAAATGAGAATCACGATTTTTTTGGCTTAGAATTGAGATCACGATTCTCATTTCCAGTATAAATATTTATTGCACTTATTAACTGCACATCATCTTCGTAACAGTTGAAACTGAACATAAAAACAATAAATAAACATAAAAACAACAAATGTCTCACGTTTTGTTGTTGCCGCAAAATGTTGTACTGCTTGAAATTCCGTCTCCACCGTTGCTCGACACTGCGTGTATAGAGCAGGTAGTGCAACAATAGAAAAATAGTTGCGGGACGGCACTGTGTAGCGTTTGTCTAGGGTGTTGATCATTTTCCTAAATCCCTCGTTTTGCACAGTGTTGATGGAGCCATATCTTTGGTCAGGTGATAAGTAATAGCCTCCATAATGTCTTTGTGCCTGCGGGAGTTCGACGTGTATGGGGAAGCGCTGTATAAGGTTCCCGTTATTGATGTTTGGGTGGTTGACCGGGACGGATTTTCTCCTGTCACTTTCTCGTCATCCCTGACGTGCTCTCCGTTGTTTTTTCCCTGCTAATTTTAGCATCACACGGCACAGCTTCTGTATCACGTGGTATAAGGCTCCGCCCTTGTCATTTGTTGAGCAGGAAGAGTGAGCGCTTGTTTTCATGCAGATTACGTCCCGCATCAAAATGCGGTACAATCGTGGTCGTCGTCAGATCGCACATAAGTATGAATCGAGATCGCGATTTTCTAACGATTAATCGTGCAGCCCTATAACACATTAATAATCAAATGTTCATGCATGTGCTGTTTTCTTAAGGGCAGGGATAGCTCAGTAGGTAGAGTGGTGGCCCCATGATCGGAAGGTCGGGGGTTCAACTCCACTGAATGGCTACTCTGAGGTACCCCTGAGCAAGGTACCGTCCCTACACACTGCTCCCCGGGCGCTGCATTGGTGGCTGCCCACTGCTTCACTGGGTGAATGGGTTAAATGCAGAAGAACTATTTCCATATGGGGACTAACACATACACATTATTATTATTATTATTATTATTATAAGTGGTGAATGTGTGTCTGAATTCAGACTGTAGTACTGGTTCATGTGGCTAACCTCTGTACGTGCCTATTTGAAGTAGCTGAGTTGTTGTCCCTGAGAAACTTCACTTTAATTTGGTTAGATTGAATTTCCCACCTAGCCTATAGACAGTTGGCTAATGACCACCCTAGAGAGATACCACAGTAGCTTGCAGTGATGTTATCCCCATTACTGTTCATCAAATTACACTGCTTCCAGTGTTTGGCTCATTTGTGAGCTCAGTCCACTGTTGCTGCTTCGACCCTCTGTTGTCAGACTGTTTGGGTTTAATACACTGACTGGTATTAAAAGCGATTTTGAATTGTTTGGGTATTCATTTTGATGCTGCATTAAACCACAAAGCTTTTTGCCTAGTTTTAATTGCCTCAAACTGAATGATTATCTGTCGTAACCGTACACCAGACTGTTCCAAACCAGTCTAAGTATTTAAGACTGATCCAGATGTGGAAAAGTGGTCTGGATGTATTTTATATTTAAGATGAAGGATATAGGTAGCAGGACAGAATGTGGATGTGCTAATTAAGTTTCATTCTGTCTCAAGTTGAATCTCTCCGCTCACATTAACGGCTCTGCAGTATTCAGCCAGCCATCCCATATTACTGCACTAATGAGATAGCTATTTAGAATTCTCTTTGCAGGGTATTTGTATAAAGCATTGTTCCACAGCAAGGTTTTGCAAACCCATTCAACCAAGTAGCTGTACATGTGTTGGAGTGCACTGCTGATAACTGTGTCTACTTCTCCTTTGTTTTCTCATTTGGTTGCATTAAGTCAAGAACAGAAGACTTATTTCTTAACCTCTCATGTGCACTTTGTTGAGATGGCCTCTTTGAGACTTTGCAGGCTAGTGTGACATTTCCCATAACTGCCTTAGTAAACAATAGGCTTGAGTCAGGCTAAAATCTATTGTATGGAGGCTCAACACTGGACATCAGTACACAGAAGTGTAGGTATACTTTCTAGAAGCATATAAATGAAGGCTATTGGTGTGGTCTGAGGCTTTGTGAGCATAATAACAATAGTGGGGGACTGAGGGGTCCAAACCCCAGTTCCTGGGGTTGTCAAAACAGAGCAGAGGTTTCTGACAAAAATTCCCCCCATTCCAGGGTGCATAGCGAAGAATATTAGGTCAAGCAGTGTTTCTGGAGCTTGACCCTTTTTAAAAACAGTTGTCCCTAGAGTTGTTAACTAAACAAATATGTTTGTGTTTGTAATTATTATAAAAATGTGCCTTGAAAGCACTCACACAAATTATAGAATTACAATTACACCAAAGGATATACTACACAGCTCTTACTTGCCTTCTTAATTGTACCAATCAAAATTCTGCCCATAATGGAACATAACAGCTATGTCTCCTAATGCTTATATGTTGGGAAGTCTATTTATAAAATTATCACAACTTAAAAAATTCTTGACAAAGTTTCAAGCAGTTTGGTTTGTTAAAAGTCACAATGACATCTGTCATTGTGTATATTAAGATAAAGTTAAATAAAAAACACCAGATTTCATAAAACGGTAACATGCTCTATAAAATATAGTTAAGATGCCTATGCATGTGTTTATTTGGCAGACGGGCAAGACACACAAAAGAGAGATCTGATCATTTTTTTAAAGCACAAAAAGGCCAAGAATGTAGAAAGACCCTCAGAAATATCAAATCAAGTCTTAATTAGAAAGGAATGAAGTGCTTATAGAAATGTTTCATAATAGTGTCATCAGTCAGAGGCAACAGAGAGGGTAGAGCTGGACAGAGAGTTGAGGACAGTCAGAAAGAGGAGTAGAGTCTGGTAAGTTTGCTGAGCATTTATTTCTTTTCTTAAATAAAGGGTACACTCTTATTTAGATAATCTATTTGCTACCAACTACAAGATGGCACAAGCAGGTTAGCAGCAGTAAGCGGTGTTCTCTGAATTTCTTTAAAAGTCCTGAGATGCACAAAAAGAGAGCTGGGTTATCTCATTTAGTGTTCGGGTTGTCCGTGTGGTTTAGGCAAGGCGCAGTAGACTCAGTATGACTGCTCACAAGCTGTGACTGTTACCTGGACTTTTCTCACCTCGATGTCTAATCCGTGTCTGGCATTTGCAAACTAACATCTAGAAGAGTTCAGGGCTCCAGTGCGTGTGTGTGAAAGTATATAAAATGGTAACATTTTTGGTTGTGGTGGGAATTTGTAACAAAAGCTGCTGAATATTCATCGGTTGAAGATTCTCATTTGTTTGGATTTCAGTTACAGTAAACCTCTTACTTTTGGGTGTTCAATCATTGGTCAAAATCAGATGTTTTGAAGATATCATCTTGAGCTTTGGGAATAAAAATAATTGGCAGATTAAATGATAATGAAACTAAATCTTAGTGGTGACTCTAATGAACAACATCCATTTGCCACTCAGTTAAAATATACATCATACTTCGCAATGGTTGTGTTTGCAGCTATTTGGGGTATGTCAGACAAAAAAAATCTCAAGTGTCTCTGGCTATCTGCAGTTTAGAGATGGCTGCCATTATACCTTGGTGAGTGAAGGCTTGCTTGTGCTGACAAAGGTGTGTTTGTTTTCCAGTATGTACTTTGTTAAAGCCACTGGGGCCTTCTTGGCATTGTTTCCCTTGGTCAGCTAGTATGTAAATGCCTTTCGTCAGGCAGGAGGATAAGTGAAGAAGTTGATTAGAGCTTTAGCCAGGAGCAGTTGTTGTAGATTTAGTTGGTAAGCCCCTTCCCTTCTAGACCACAATACAACCATGCATTCCAGTCCAGTCGCTATGACTCACTGGACACCAGTGCAGCACCGTAACCGAGCCGCTTCCCTGCTGTATTAGCACTCGGCGCTTGTTGGAAATGAATTTAAAAGGGCTTCAAAGGAAATACTATTGGAATGTAAAGCTAATTTAAATATGCTAATCCCCAAGCACAACATAAACGTACACAGCAACAGCCCGCCACCCACTTTCTGTAGCCGCTCGCTGTGGAATGCCTTAGCCACAGGGGGTCTAGCAGTAATGACAGGCTTGTGGTGGATTAATGTGAAGTTATTTATTTCCGATTGAGCAAGCTCCCCCCTCTTGCG
>NW_005187456.1:2900136-2914669 GCF_000239375.1 Pundamilia nyererei
CATGACTCCTGGAGATGTTCTGAGCGAGCAGTCGTAGACGTTCTATTAATGCAGTCCACCTTGCTAACATACCCAGACCACCTCATGGTGCATTCTGGGATATCTTCAGCCCTTTACCTGCTCTTAGCTAATTACTTTTTAGGCCCGCACTCGCACAGTAATTGGTGTTGTGCTGCTGCCTCCCCTCTCTCTGCTGTGCCAAGTGCTAGTTTGAGCACTTTTTTTCTCCTTCTCCTCTCTATCGTCCTTATTCCCCTGTTTTTTATCGTCCTCCAAAAGCCATCCAATTAATATGCTAATGAGCTGATAAATATTTATAGGGGTTTAAATTATGCAGAAAGCTTTCAGAGCCCGGTGTGAAATGCGTTGCTCGCAGGACTTCAAAGCCTTGCATTGCTAACGAGGCAGGGGCAGATTTGCATACGGCTTTAATCAGCTGAATACTGATTATGCTTCATTATAGAGTTGGAGGAGGAAGGGTGGGGGGGCGGCAGCAGAGTTGGAGGAGGCCGCCAGCTGCACTTGTCGTTTGTTTCATTCCAGCAAGAGAGGGAGAGGGCGAACTTTTTCAGAAGTACAGACAATCTTGGCACACGGGAGAGGGGGAGCGGTAGAGAGAGAGTGCACAGTAGGCACAGTAAAAGGGGCAGAGCCATACGAAAAGAAAAGCGCGAGCAGGGAAAGGCACGGAGAGCTGTTTGCCTAAACCCCGTTGGCTCTCTCAGTGCGCGTATCCCAGTGTTGCTCAGTGAACCGTGCGGTGGACACTGCCACTGTGTCTGTGTGTAACTCTGGTTGTATTGAACTCTGCTCACTGCTGACCAGTGGAGAGTGAAGAGAGGAGGAGGAGGTGGGAGAGCGCCGGACACCCTGTCGGTGGGCTTGCCCAGCCCAGGCAGTTTTACTTGATAGGTTCAGCAGCCATGCTGGAAAACGCAGGTGGAGCAAGAGCGGGTGAGTTTTTTGGTGAGGTTGTAACAGAGCTCACCTGGACTGCACTGGTGGTTGATGTCATTGTGTGATTATGTTGCATTAAGACCTCATGAATCTGCTGCTGGGATTTTGTTTTTTTTGTTGTTTTTTTTCTGTTAGTTTGTTGGAGATTAGTATTGTTCAGTGCTTGCTGCTTTAAATGATGAATGCGACTGAAATGCTATTGTTCATTAAGAATATCCTGACGTGCAGTGATGGTTGTACTCAGATGACAAAAGTGAAAGTACGCCTGAAATCAGAGAATAGGTTCTTCTGTTTGGCGGCAGTGCCTGTGAGCATGTCTCTGTCTGGCTCTTTCAGATGCTAAAGTGAATAATCAGTCAGAAACTACTAAATGTGCAATGGAGAGTGGTGACGGGAACACCGGTGAGTGATCTCCAGCTTTTTCTCCCGTTATCTTCATTTTTAAATCAGAATGTGTTTAGTTTTACCACCTCATTCAACAGGTTTCAGAGTCATAGCCAGCAATTATTTGGACATTTTAGCAGCTCAAGTCACAGAAATCCCCCCCTGCTGTTTCTCTTTGTATGATCTCATTTTGAAAACATAGATGGCAGCTTTCCAAAAATGCTTGCTAGCAGCTCTCTTTGTCATATGAGGCATTTACCTCACAGTGCATTATGTCTGAATATTACACGCTTAGAGTGAAGATCCAGATTCATTGCACAGCTTTGTACTCCTGCTGGGTAATGACACATTAATTGATGTTGTTGACAGTCTTGTTTGTTTATGCTCTTAAAATATATAATTTTGTTAGCTAGTACAGATGCTGCCACTTTATAAAAATATGTTTTTAGAGTTTTTCCTCGTATTTGAAAATGGATTCTTCTTCTCTTGTCAGTGATTTCTTCTTTTTTCTTTTTTAATTTGTTTTTTTTGTTGTTGTTGTGTTTTTTTTTGTTTGTTTTTTGTTTGTTTTTTGTTTTTGTTTTTTACGGCATACGTTGTGTCAAACAGCACATGGCATAAATTCAAATTTTCTTTTCTCAGGTATCCAAACCAATGGGTTGGATTTTCAGAGGCAGACGGTGTCCACCACAAGTGCAATCACTAATGCACATGCACAAGCCCTCCTCCAACAGGTACCACACTGTGTACAACATTGCATACTTGACCTTTTTAAGTAACTTTTTGTTTTCCTGTTTTTGTGGTGGGAGCACGTTTGGTTTTGGTGTAATGTCACACATTTGTTGTAGCCTCGAAAATGAGGTGTGAAGTTTGAACAGAGGTATGCTCATCTTCACTCAAACATGCACAAGCAGAAAGAGTTCATTTAAATGAGCCAGGCTCTCCCAGTGTCGCCTGGCAACAAGGCAGATTAATCAACCCTGTATGCTAATTAGCTGCTCTGTGGTTGCTCGGAAACAGATGGCCGAGAATATGCAAATCTATGCAGAATTTACATGCACTGCATAACAGTTATTTTAATTAGCATCTCAACTCTCCCCTCCCTTCACTTCACTTTTCTTGTCTCTGAAGGCTGCAGCACATTTTAAATACCCACTTTATCGCTGCCTTTCTAATTCAAATTCCTCTCTGCGTTCAAAGACCAAAGACTCATTTAAAGAAAGCCACTCAGGTAGCATGGAAATAGAACGTTTCATTGTTTTCACTAGTATGCTTTTTTCTTTTTTTTTTCTTTTAATTTAGCGGTGCTTAATGTCTGAATTGAATATTCATTGAAATTGCTTTTAATTAATTTCATGTTGGCTACAATGACATGAAGTTAAAACTCAGAAGATCTCATCTAAGCCTCCCCCCCTCTGCTTCACCCCCACTAGTCAAAGTCGGAAGACTCGGGTGCTCTTCCGACCTCCGTCCAGCAGAGCGTATTGCCTCAAACCCAGCTAATGTTGGCCGGGGGACAGATTGCTGGAGTAAGTTAAAACCCTGGTTGTGTATCTTGGGGTGACACCCCCACACGGTCAATCACAGCTGGGTGACGAAACGATAACTTGGCTGAAGCTGGCGTCTTCTCTGCCTGTCTGCCTGTTCATCCCTGTGGTTAGACATAGTCTTTGTGTCTCTGCACTCGCCATTAAACCAGCCACATGACACATTTCATATCCAGCCATGGCCCAGGGATGGTTGAATGCAGCTGCAGTGAGATGTAGGATTGAATGTTTACTCAGCATGTGGATTTGAGTTTGAACATGACATCAACATGCTCATTTGCACTTGTGCCTGGCTCAGCTGCATGAGTCTCCATCTGCTTGTGGAGGACCATATGTGTGTTGCCACATTATTCAGTATAACTTTGATACCTCTGTTAAAAGCTAAGTGCAATACTGTTCATTAGTTTTCATAAACAGTCACTAGTTTGACATGGTAAATTTAAAATAATAATAAAAAAAACCTGTTTCAGTATCATTTGTAAAGGTGTATGAACACAAGTCGGTATAATTAGAATAGACAGAGCTGTGGTCTAGTTCAGTGAACTGGAGCAGCCACCGAAACAATAAAACAATTGTTGGCAAATGCATCAAACAATCCGATCAACCTGCTGCTGTTCATAAAGCCAGACCAAGGCACGGGTAATTAAAGTGCCTCTCTTATCATACATAATGATGAAAAACCAATATATCAAGACTCTAGTGAGTAATATTATGCACACATGAATTGGATTTCTCTAATATTTCACTGCAGTATTGTACTAGCTTTGGAAGGCTATCGAAGTAAAGTATAGTGACAACACTGACATACTTACTAACTTATCTGATGATCATAAGTTACTTGTATTAACACTTACGTGTCTCTCTGTTTTCCTCCTGTCTGCCTCAGTTGAGCCCAATGCAGCAGCAGCTGTTTCTCCAACAGGCCCAAGTGCAGCTCCTGGCTGCTGCCGTGCAGCATTCTGCCAACCAGCAGAACAGCACCACCGGGGACAACATCTCAGCCTCTGCAGCCACACCAATTACCCAGCTGCCCCTGTCACAGCCCATCCAGATTGCCCCAGTAAGGCTCAATCCCCTATGCGCCAGAGTTCCTGCAAGCTCTGAAAAATGTTGTACCATAAAGTGTTTGCAAGCTTGTAGCCCTACACAACACACAAAAAAGTAAAGCTGAACATCTTTCCACATACAAACAATAGACATGAAAAGTCTGTGGTGAAATTAAATATCACTATTGTTTTTTCAAACTGTATGAAGGCCATATTGGATTATTTGAAACTGCCTTTCTGGGAGCAAACAAGGCAACTAAAGAATGAGGAAAACATGCAAATGACCTAAATGACTCGAGCTTTCTCTCTTAGACAAAATGAACTGTTACAAACAAAATAGTCCTCAACATCTGTGGTAATGGCTTTGGCAAGGACGTTTATTCATCAAAGTAGTTGAGGACTGCACTTTAATAATGGAGCTTCTACACTTATAAATATATGGAGACACATTACACATAGCTTAATACATATTTGTTTGCTACCCTGTCAGAGCAATAGAAAAGTAGAGGTTGTACCAAATTGCACATGATTAGAATAAATGTAGACAATGTGGGACAATTTTACATGAAACAAAGTTGTGTCAAAGTCTTTAGGATTGTGAGCTTTATAAACAGTTAGATGGTTGTTTTCATATTTTTTGCAGTCTTTACAACAGCAGAATCTAAGTCTGCCCCAGTTTGTCCTGGTTCAGCCTGGCCACCCTATCGCCACGTCACTGCAGCCTCAGTTCATTATCTCACAGGCTCCGCAGGCCCAGCAGGGTAGGTTGATCTGTTGCACTGCAGAATTACAAGGAGAGATGTACTCCAAGTATGACTATCGAAGCTTTCCTTTCCTTTCCTTTCCTTTCCTTTCCATCCATCATCCCCACTTCAGGCATATTGCAAGCCCCGAGTCTTCTAACTCAACTACCTCAAAGCCAACCTAACCTCCTGTCGACTCAACCAAGCATCACCCTTGCAACTCAGGTTGGTAATGATGCAAGTACATCTTTTAAACTAGCTTTAAAATAGTCTTCAGCTACTCTGGTAGTGCTTACATTTGACAGCTTGACAAGTTTTTTTTAATGATTTATTCTCAATAATTTATTCTTTAACTCTTTTTAAACCTACAAAACAGTCACATTTGCTGTATTTCTCGTCTTTCCAGCCTGCAACCCCAACCCGCACAACAGCAACCACACCTATTCAGTCCCTGCCTCACAGTCAGACGCCACCCAAACGGTTGGATACTCCCACTCTGGAGGAACCTAGTGACCTTGAGGAGCTGGAGCAGTTTGCCAAGACTTTTAAACAGAGACGTATCAAACTGGGCTTTACGCAGGTGTGTGCTGAGAGTCAGTCGATCACTATAAGTTCAGTTATATTTTGACTTGCGGATGTGGGCATTTCTTTAAACTGCAAACACATGGCTTTTTTCATATTCAGATCTTTGTTCATGTAATATTATACCACTATAAATAACTCACAGGTAAATCTCTCCTTCTCACAGGGGGACGTTGGCCTGGCCATGGGGAAGCTGTATGGAAACGACTTTAGCCAAACTACTATTTCTCGCTTTGAGGCCTTGAATCTGAGCTTTAAAAACATGTGCAAACTCAAGCCATTGCTGGAGAAGTGGCTCAATGATGCAGGTTTGTCTCTGACCCCACCTGACTGTGCAGCTGATCACTCTTGTTTTCTCACATTGGTGCTTGTGGGTGGGTTGTGTATGCATACCTTGTCTTTACCTCCCTTCCTTTTCTTTGTGTCAATGCTGTTTGTGCAGAGAACCTGACATCTGACCAGTCCCTGTCGAGCCCCAGTGCCCTGGGTTCCCAGGGCATGGGCATAGAGGGAATCAACCGCAGACGGAAGAAAAGAACCAGTATCGAGACCAACATTCGAGTGGCCTTAGAAAAGAGCTTTCTGGAGGTGAGAAACACACACTTCGGAACTCCATATTGATTATATAAGGAAAAGTTTGGTTATTCAGAATCTGAGATGATCACATTATACACTTTTAGTCCTCCCTTAATGGTAGAAAAAACACAGTACAGCAGTTTCCTCAGTGCTGACAGGGAATCTCTGGCTTCTTTGCCCTCTTCAAGCAGAACCAAAAACCTACCTCTGAAGAGATCACCATGATCGCTGACCAGCTCAACATGGAGAAGGAGGTGATTCGGGTCTGGTTCTGCAATCGACGACAGAAAGAGAAGAGGATTAATCCTCCCAGTAGTGGCAACAGTGGAGGAGGCAACACCCCTATCAAATCTATCTTCACCCCCAGCAGCCCTTTGGTAAGACTGCCACTCACCAAAGGGATTCTCAGCACTGTTTAATACTGTGTTTAAAGTTTATGTGGATCACGTTAGGAGACTTAACTTAAAATATGGATGATGCATCTGGGTCTGAAATGTGAAGTCATTGTAGAAGTACCATAAGATTTCATCCTGTCTCTTGTCCTTTGTAGAACTCTACACGAAAAGAACTTCAGTAAATATTTGTCTAATAAGTTTATTCTTATAACTTATTTATTCCCTAGATTTCCGTCATGCATAACACAAAATAGTGTCCATATTGCAAATTTTAGACCCATTTGTAGTTAGAAAAAGCAGTGTGATTTTTAGAATTGTCCTGTTTCTCTGATCCACCTTTTGTTAAATCTAATTTTGGGATCATTCATCTTTTTATATGTACTGTCTCTGATTACATGGCAGGTCCTTATATGTTCTATGGGCTCAGCTAGAATATCAGAATGTCGACCGATTTGTCTTTCGACTTGTATTTAAATCCTCCAATTCTCCTTTTGCTCAGGTGGCCAGCACAGCAAGCCTTGATAGCAGCCCAACTATTACCACACCCACCACTCTGACTGTAAACCCAGTGATGCCTCTCACCAACACCAGCATCCCCAGTTTGTCTTTCACAGGTGTGTGCGTGCACTATTCACTTTGTGCATGTGTGTATACCCGATGGTAAATGTTGATTAAAAATTCACTTTAATTTCTTTTTATCTGCCTTCAACAAGGCACGACAGTTGGAGCCACAAACACTGCATCTGTCATCTCAACTGCGCCTGTGGTTACCACAGCAACAAGCTCTCTGTCTTTAAGCACGTCCCAGACGAGTAATCAGTCCACGAGCACGGAGAGCAAAGCTGGCACGCAGGCGCCAACCATTGTCACCCAGGCGCCTTCATCCATCGCTACCAGTTTAGGGACGGGTCAGGTGATGGTGGCAGCTCCGGGGCTTTCTGCCGCGTTGCAGGGAGCCGCCTCGCTACCCAGCGCCAGTTTTGCAGCTATGGCTGCTGCTGCAGGGCTCAACCCAGCACTGATGGCATCTTCGCAGTTTACTCAAGGGTTAGCATGAGCCGTGTTCATATAAGATCTTTGTGAAAGCCAGACAGTTGTTGAGGTGTTGTTTTTGTTATACTACATGATCTTCTTTGTGTGTCCAGGGGTGCCCTCTTCAGTCTGGCTCCTGGCGGCCTGGGCAGTGCACTGAGCCCTGCTCTCATGAGCAACAGCACTCTGGCTACCATTCAAGGTGAGCACCTGTTACATGACAAGTCATTGAATTATGTCTGTGCACATAGTTTCTAATCAGAATTGCAAGTAGTTATGTGATTATGAGGTTCCAGGACCTGCAGATAAGGACTGATTTTTGTAATGTACAACCCCAGATCCAAAAATATTGGGGAGCTTTGTAAAATGTAAATTAAAACGGAATACAATGATTTACAAATCTCATCAACCCACTTTAAAAAAAAAAAAAAAAAATTGTGTCAGCCACTGTACAGCCAAGATTTCACAGCACTGATCTACATATTCCTTTTCCTCTGATTTCCACTCCCTCAACGCTGTGAGGAGTACTGACGGCTGGTTCAGTCACACTCCCAGGACTACTACTTGACAAAGTTTCATTTTCTGACTATTGTTCATCTTTTAACAATAGTCAGTAAACATCTGGGAATTGAGAACAGTTGCTAGCTGCTTAGAAGTCCCTGGGTCATCGTGGTCCTATTTTTGTTTTTGTTGTGATTTCAAGATGTTTGCGATTGGGGTTTGTGGATGATTGCGGCGCCAGCTTAATTTAAATAACTTTATTGTGTTAAGTCATTTGTTTATTTAAATATCAGTTTGAGGTCATTGAGGGTGTGACAGGAAGTTATGACAAAGCAATGTTCACAAACTGTCAGAAGGTTATCTCTTTTGTTTCTTTTTAAATTGCAATAGTTTAAAATTTATATTATTTTGTTTTCTTTAACAAATATTTTTGGCCTGGGGGAACGTCTTAACGCCAAACGACCAAATTAGACTAAATTTAGCAGAAGGAATGACTCAATGAATACAATAGCTAAATAAGTTGGAGTATATAAATGATTGAAAGGATGATTAGAAAAAAATAAGGGCAATAAGACAGCCCATTATTTCTATAATTAGTGTAATGAAAGCAAACACTTAATGAGGACATGACTCATTTGCATAATAAGAACAGATTCATTTAAGCCACACCCACAAGGTTTTATCCTGCTTAGAGAAAATTACTTCTGCGAATTAAACAATTTATCGTGCGGTCTCAAAAAAATGATGATGGAAATGCTCTCCTCATTTGGTGAACCTGTGCACCTTTCTTACCTTTACACCGTTTCTTTCACATCTCCATAGCACTGGCATCGAGCGGCACAATCCCCATCACCTCTCTGGACGGCAGTAACCTGCTGTTCGCCAACACTTCTGCTGGTAACACCCACAACCTGGTGACCACGCCGCTCTTCCTGAACCCCCAGAACCTGTCGCTGCTCACCAGCAACCCCGTCAGTCTGGTGTCGCCCGGCGTGGGAGGGCTTCAGGTCACTGCCGACGGTCATCATCAAGTCAGCACGGCTGCTGTGCCTGTGCAAGCCTCGACCATTACCACTGCCCCCAAGGCTCAGTGAAGCCAGTCAGGCTGCATCTCGAATTAACGCCCAATTAATTACGTCAAGCACTACTCCTTTCACAACGTGTAGGACGAGGGTGGTACTCTGATATAGGCTTCACTAACCACCCCGCATCCTCTCCATTGTATCTACCATAAATTAATCCTTTTGCTGCCGCCAAAAAGAAAAGGACTTAACATAAGGGTGGGTTTAACTGTTGGTTTCTTTTATTATTTTTTTCTTTATGATTCTTGGATGTTTTTTAATTTTCCACACAAACAGTAACCAGATGGACACTGTTGTCGGCCTGCCGCTTCTCCTGAACCTTGACAAGTGTCCAGGGAGAAAATATCCTCTGCGTCATCGAGCTGTATATACATATACATATATACATATATATATATATCCTCCTCTTTGCAGGTCAGAATTTTCTCTGAAATTCTTCTAACCAAAAACAAACTTTTCTCTTCTAACATTCAAACTTAATTGATTTACTACTAATTTCACAATGTTCATAATCACTAATGGGGGTTTGTGTGTCGCTCTTTTTAATTATCTCTCGTTTTTGTTTTTTGGGGGTTTTTTTGTTCGTTTGGTTTTTTGTTTCTTGACAGGCCTTGTTGTAAATCATATCAAATTATATTTTAGAGACTTTTTTTCCCTTTTTATCTTTTACTGTCTATATTTTTCGACATTTTCTGATCTTTGTAAGTCTAATGTTAAGTTAAGATTTAACTATCACTTTTTAATCGTGGTTATAAGGCTTTAAAAATAAGTAATAAGTGGCCGATATAAAGGTTATCATTGCTTTAAGGGTCGGAGGGACGCGGCGTGTCTCTCCGAGTCTCTCTTCTGGAAACACTGAGTTTTACATAGGTGGTGGTGCAGTAGCCACCGAGCCTCTGTAAAACGACGGTCTCGGTGTGGATTATCGACACTGATAGAAAAATGACTGAAAACATTACATTGAGAGCTTTAAAGTGAGCTGCAGACCTGAGTCTGATTAAGGGTGACTTGTTTTGGTTTGTGATCCGTTGGAACACTGTACATTAAGTTTTGGACGTGGACGTTTGCGTGTCGTCGACAGCTCAGGCAGACGCTGAGAGTTCAGCAGCCGCACGATCCACGAGGCTCTGCAGTCTTTTTTTGTGGAGGGAACTAGTCATGTTCACCAAACCTGAACTGTGGTGTGGTGGTTTTGCCTAGATGGGGATAGTGTATTGGGGGGGGGTGTTTGGTTTCTTTTTTTTTCTTTTCTTTTTTTATTAGAAGTACCGTCGTATCTACTTGTGCACAGTATCTGTACCAAATAACTGGATTGATGAGCTGCAGTCTGCCTGTTTTGGGAGGATTGAAATTCTGTCTCTTTATTTTGTTTGCAGTCGTTCGACTGGCTTACCTACTTTAAGATATACCAAAAATATTTGTTAAAATAATTGCTGTGTAGTCGGTGTAGCTTAGTCTAGTCAATATATTTATGAGTACAAAAATCTCTTCATAGTCAGAATATAGAAATGCAATATTTTGATGATCATTTTCCAAAGACTACATTTTCTTTTTTCTTTTCTTTTGTTATTTTGTTTGATTTGACCAAGTGTCTCATATTTAAATTTTTAATTGGCAGCACAACTGACCAAAAAGAGAGGGATTGGTGGGTTGGAGTATGAGAAAGTTTCTTTTTACTTCTATTATTACCATTTTATTTTTTAAATTTAGTTTTTATTAAATCACCGTGGCCTCGGCCCAATGCTTAATCTGGTTTAATGCGAGCCGTTTAGTGGCGCCTTTTCCTTTCTAATCAGTTGTGGTAGCAGTTTTGGACTTTTCTGAAGCATAATGGAAAAGATCTGATTTTGGTTTTGTGCTAATATTCAGCCATAAAACAACAGCTTGAACCAAAGTGGTTTTCCTCAGTAGTTGCTGTGCCTGTCTTGAGCACACAAGTTGCTTTTCACTCTCTTAAATCTCCACAATTTATTTCTTTATTTTTCTCCCTCCTCAGTCGATACCTGATTTTCGTGATTTGGTGCTGCTGGATAAGGATCACAGAAACTTTAGCTTTAACAACTTGCTGCTGAGACTCCTGTCAGAGTTGAGCTGTCAAGACGCCTGCATGCTTTCTAATAGCTTTAAGACTACATCCTGTGAGAATCAGGGTATTGTAGTTCGCACTATCCCTGCTGGAGGGATCACTTATGTAAATCCATAAATACTTCACCTCCTCTCAGCTCCGCCGTTTCAAACCAGCATGCTAGGAAACGATATGCTGCACCCGAAATCTGTCTGGGGACTAGTTTAAAAACTCCCCGAACTTATCTTAGCCAACACAGCGGTGGGATAAGTACCGTTCTGTGCTGCACGTTCAGCTAAACCCCACACAAAAGTAGCATCGTTCTGCTTCAAAATGACAAACACAGCAATTAGTAACTCACTCAGACTGCAAGCAGTGAAATTTGTCCCCGTTCCCCTCTCGTGTGCTTCTTTTCTGTTGAATTATTTTTGACTAAATATACCTCAGCAGCACTTCAAACATAGGTTCACCTTTTAGACATTTCTCTGTATACAGCATTGTAGAATGTATAATTACTGACTGGCTTGCCATTCAGCGTTTATACTGATGAACCATACATAGGAACCATTGCAAGGACAACCTACTACTGCTATTTTCTAGTACTACTATTTATGGGGTATTTGCAGGTTTAAATATTATTTTGAGATCCTTCTTGCCAAAGTAAAAGCCTTTCTCTTTGCAGCTTGGTGGGTGTGTTTTGTTTTTCTTTCTTTCCTTAACTTTGAGGCCACAAGAGCCCTGAAAAACTCAGTCGTGTTTCAGTGCTTGTTTGGAGTTTTGGAGGTTTGCAAGCAACATGAACCAGTTGCCACTGGCACCATAGGATGTTACTGAAATATTTATCTGAGGAAAGACTTAAGAATTAGAGAAACGATCTTTTCCTAATTCTATACATATAAATATATATATAAACACTTGTAAGATATTCATATTTTATATTTGAACCAGTATGTTACCAAGACTGAATGTAGTGTTTATCATACTTCCCCCCCCAGAAAAAAAATCTCCCCTAAGTTTTCTTTTCTTTTTTTTTATTAAACTGTCAAGACCAAAAAATTTGAGATTGAGCTCGAGATGACCCCTCGCTGAACCAGCGACGTCTGTTCGACAGGAGGGGCTCGCTCAGGCGCTCCTGGCAGACAGGTCCTGTGGTTAATAGGAGACTCTGAAGCATTTGATCTTAATCTTTTAATAGATGTATAAATATATATATTTGGTTGAGTTGTTGTGGATTTGATTTGCTGTGTTGTCTTTAACAATCATTTGGTTTTTTTAATGTATTATTTTATGCCTTTAATTGTTTTGTATAGTGTGAGAGGGCAAGATCACTGGCTTTCTTAGTTTGACAAAGAAGATTAACATTATCATTTATGCCTTATTGTTACGTAGAAGACATGAGCATTGTAGCATTGTTGTTCTGTATGTGTGTGAGAGTGAGAGAGAGCATGGGCACCCAGCTCACCTGGTGCATTGTTTTCACTGAAACAGTACAGTGTACTCTGGGCATTTTAGAGCGTGGGACGATTATGTTGCTACCTATGGTTTTTAGGTAGACAGGTAGGAGGATATACCTGTGAGAAAAAGCTTTACTAATAATTCCAGCAGGCAGGTGTGTTTGTGTGAGTGTGTCATTTAAAGAGAGGCCAGGGAGGACAGTCTGCAAACCATTTTGGTGCATCTTTCCCATCTTCCAGCAGGTGTTTAGACTGATTTTTGAAAAAAAAAAAAAGTGTGAGACAAGAGGACTTTGTTTTGTTTTGGGATTTTGTTTGAAGTTTCCTGACTGAGGGTCTTTACAAATTAACTTCAAGCTTTAAGCAAGCCACTGCCGAGAGCCAAGCCAGCTTTCAGTTTGTTTGGGGTCCGCTTGGACTCTCACGAACTGTCTGCTTGCCACTGGCTTTGCTTGTGAAGCTTCGGTTTCAGGTAATCCTGAGATTCTTGCGGATCAGCTGTGCATCTAACAGACGGTATGTTGACCCACCACACTGGTTTGCTGAGAGTTTTGGTTTTTTGTTTGTTTGTTTTCTCCTTTTACTAAATGTCAAAGGTTGCGTGGCGCACCAGTAAGGCTAAAGGAGCTGTTGTATACCTCATTTTTAACTCAAGATTGAGTGAAACCTGCTTTAATCTACTTATGAAACAAATGTTTTTAAAAATCATAAAAAAAAGACTAAAATACACCAACTTGTCAGTGGAGAAGCGTGTTCATACCTGTACTTAGTGAAGGGTTGTGGAGCCGCCACAAGAGGGAGACGAACTACATACCAGTACTCACAAAGAGGTGTAAACAAGAGAAGGCATAAAAGGTGAATCTGTGTGTAACAAGGGGCAAACATCTGCTGCTCTTCTTTCACAATTTCTTGTGCACTGAAGGATTTCATTCATGAAAATGTGAATTTTGATGAATTCTATGGACACCCCCCACCCCACCCTTTTTTTTGTTTTTTTTTTTAGTTTGACAATCTTGCTTTATTTATTTTCTCACTCTTGGCTTGGTACAGGTATGTGCACTTCTTCCCACGTGATGGCTCGCCGTCGCAGCCCGCTCTCGCTCCCCTGTGGTACCAACGATAACCAAAGAATTCTTACTAACTTGATTGTATGTGATCGGCGCCGCCTCTCGCCCATCCCCGCCTCACTGCTCAACATCAAATCCCGGCTGCACGCCCCTCGATTCGTTTGTAAAGAGGTTGTTTTTTGTTTTGTTTTTTAAATTGCATTCGAATGTGCGTCCGGCGCCCCCTTCGACGCCTCTGCAGTGGTTTCAGTGCCTGTGGGCGGGGATCGGAAGGGAGGGGTAGCAGGGGCCGGGCGGGCTTCGCCGGCAGACACGAACCAATGCGGTGGTAGCTGGGTGATGTTTGTTAATACACACTGAGGGTTGATCCTGTGCACACTGTACCTGCTCAGGACTCTGTATGATTGTCTGTCGTGAGCGCTGTTGTCGTTTGGTTGGTTGGATTGATGTCCCACCCTCCGTCGTTCCTTTCTCAAGGACTGCGGCGAAAAATGCTATTCCTGCCTCTCAGTCCATCTCAGTCTCTCTTCCTCATCTGTACACTGTAGTCCCAGGACATGACCCTGTTGTTGTCTCCAGGAATACACATCCTGCATTCGCTAAAACTCTGCTGTGTCCCCTTCCCTGTCCTCCTCCTCCTTCCTCTCCCTTTCATCTGCTCTCTTCTTTGACTCCTCACTACAGACTCTGATCAGCTGTGACACTATGCATCATGGTCCTTCACTTTGCATGGACTGTGTCCCTCTGACTCAGACCTCCTGGTCGGCAGGGCTTCAGTGACACTTTGTTTAATGCTTTACTCCAAGTGAGGTTGTAGGACCTCACAAGCGCTATCCCAAAGCAAAAATCCAAATATTTAACTTTTGACAAATGCAGATACCAAAGATATCTCTCTGTCCTGTGTGTGTCTCTGTTGGTTTCTCTCTCTCCCTTTCACCCTGCAGCATGTGTATTAAGAGACAAACCCAGCACTGGCTTTAAAGTCCCAGCCTCAGTAATTCCAAAGCTTAGATGTATATTTTGGTATATTTCTGAGAAAAAACTTGCGTGAAAAAGCGTCTGTTCCTCGTTTGTTTGTTGTAATCTCTTTTCTGTCACAGCA
>NW_005187456.1:2914834-2932130 GCF_000239375.1 Pundamilia nyererei
AAAAAAAAAAAAAAAAAAAAAAATCGCCAACCATGTACATATTGTGTCTGTGTATCTCAAGAAATGCATTCTGTAAAACATTTCACTTTGGAAGCTTGGGCTCATCTAAAGGAATGTGTCCCTGTTTTATTTCCCTTTTCTTACTCTGCAGTCTGATATTAATTGACTTCCAGGACTCGAATGTAATGAGTTTTGGTTTCCATTGTGGAATACAACACTGAGGGACACTGCTCCGATCTAAATACGACAAAAACGACAAAAAAAAAGGCCTCCAGAGATGGCGGCATAGAGCTGAAAGATTGTGTAGGAGTTTTAAGTATGTGAATCAGGATACATAGTAGATTTTGATGCATTTGTCTGCTGTATTTTTGTTTTTATACACATATAAAGATAATCTTTTACTGTAAATGTACAGTTCTCTTTTGTTGTAAACATCATTAAACCATTTTCCAAGTGTTTTGACATGTGCTTTGTCTTTTATTGGGATTAAATGTACAAATTTTAATCCTTGTACATCAGTGCCAGACAGATTTTGCTTCCATCTATACAACATTTAGGACAAAGATTTCAAAAATCGATTTGTTGGTACACTTTGGTTATAATGGGATGGACATGGTCAGTAACAATACTCAGTCTCTGCTGTTTAAATGATGAATGCCAAGTTGTTGCAAATATGCCATGAAGTCGTCCAATGCAACATATTTAACCTACCATCTGAAGTTGTAACAAAAATTGAGACTCCTAAGACCAGGAAGTGGTCTTAGGAGCAGCAGAAGACAGTGTGGTCTTCTGCTGCTGTAGCCCATTTGTTTCAAGAGTCTTTGTTCAGAGATGCTCTTCTGCATACTTTAGTTAGGTAACAAGTGTTTATTTGAGTTACCGCTTGCTTCCTATCCCCTCACTGGATATTTTCTTTTTCATCTCTGTAAACCCTTGAGATGTATCTGTGAGAGAATCCCAATACATGAGCATTTTCTAAAAACATAATTCAAGCAGCCAAGTATTATAAGTAATATAATTCGCACTGATCTGCTGCAATATAAATCCACCGGCTTTGGCAGGTCGTGGTAAGGGGATGTCCAGTCATCTCTGGCTTCAGTATGTTGCAGATTCTTTTGGCGCTGTGGGTTGCAAGGTGGAGCCTCCATGGCTCAAACTTGTTTTGCTAACACAGGAATAGTTGAACTGATTCAGGTTTGATTTGGATTCAGACTGCAGTTGGACTGACATGGGGGTGGGCAGCACTTAGACAACAACAACATAAAGTTCTATATTTACAATATACAGTCTATGGTCAGAGCCCAGCAGAAAGTTGCATTTTAAGAAGACGGTTGATGATATTCCCTTTATCTGTCTGCTGGGTTTACTGTTGTTGATAACAACTGTTTAGCATTATCAGCTGCTGTGCAAGTACAACTTTAAAGATGTAAAAATGGTTACATCAAATATCTGAACTCATAAAGAGTTTGTTTTTAGCCTTAATGTAGGGTTCTTTGTTAGTTTTTATTTGTATAACATGAGAGAAAAGCTTATCACAACATAACACAAATACAAAGTGACTACAAACTGTTTTCCCTGACTAGACATATTTAATTTAGACGCAAATCCTCATATCCTAGAAGCTGAAGCCACAATTTTATTTTATTTTTTTGTTAGTTTAATAAATGACTCGAATTGTGTTTAGTAACACTGTTGCTGATACTGTAGGATGTCAGTGGGGAGACAGAGGAGGAACAGGACGAGGAGATGAGGTACTGGGAATCAAAGACTCAAGGGGGTCCCTCGCCGTCTGCAGTAAAGAGGTGAGAAAAGGTTAAAGCGCCACGCTGATGGGACCTTCAGTTCTCCTAACCGAGAAGAGTCTGCACAATTTAATCCATCCGCTGTGCAGATCAGTGATTCAACATGTAAACTCAGGCAGTTTATCATCACGAGGTCAGTAGGATTCTTTGATTACATGGTGTCTCCATATCAGGGGCGCCACCAAGAGGGGGCCACACCCCAAAATTTGTTGGCTCTCTCTCTTTTTGTGATTGTTAGTGTTCCTCTTATTAACAACACAAATATTTTAGAAATCTGTCAGAAATCCATCAAGCATTTTGTTCAACCTCTAAAACCAACAGTTCTGTCCAGTAATGCAGGTAAATAACTGTATTTTAATTTTTAAAAAGTGGTTTACAATTTTTCCCTGCTTTTTTGTACAATAGTAAATTTGAAAATTCATTTACAACAATCATAATTATACTTTAATCAAAATTATATTTTTAATGTTAAAGTGCTTGTGCAAATTAATTGATTAACCATTACGGAAACATAAAATATGATTTTTGGTAATTATCCATACTTTTAATTTACAGCAGCTGTGGCATAAACCTTACACTGGGTGGTGGTCTAATACATTTGTTTTCACTTCAGATCCTTCCAACTTTTCTGTTTCAAATTACCCTTTCTCTCTTTTTTTTTCTATTTTTTAAAGTTTCAGCATCCTGGTCTTGCAGCAAACTTGTCAGGACTTGAGCAATACAGGTTATTGATACTGATGTTTTTAGCAACACCTGTGTGCTTTTCCTGCTCTGGCAAGTTCAAACATCTGCTGTTTAAATGCCTACAGGGCCCTCAGCATTGTTTCTCTTCTGCATAGAAACTGAAATTTTTGCAAGACTCTTGGAACCATGGGGATATGAAATAAAGCAGAGCGACAACAGCACTACTCTGAGGACAGATGCTTTACTGGTTAAATATTTCTGTCAAACCCTGTAAGTAAACAAACTTTCTTACCTCAGGTTTCTTTTTCTTGCCTGCTTTTTTCTACAATATGCAAAAACAAAACGAAAATAAAGGCACCAGAAAATGTGAGAATGTGACCATTAAAAAGTTTACCAACAAATGAAGTGTCCCAAACCTTTCTTTTTGATGGGTCAAGCACCTCGTAAGGATCAGCATCTTTTGGTCTCTCAAGTTCCTGGACATAAATGAAAACAAATAACAATAATAATACAAAATTATACAATCCAATCTGTGGAGTCAAACATGATCGGGTCACAGAGCGGTTGGAGCTGTAGGTGAAGCTATGCTTACCTGATAAATGACATTTTCTTCCTGTTATTCAGCAAGAAGAGCACAAACATGAAGTGAAGCTTGAATGCACACACATCCTCACACACATTTATTTAATATCATTTAAACAACAGTTGAGAAATATTCACCACCAGCAGCAACTGTAAAGCATAAAGACACCAAAGAAAATGAAGACTTACAGTGACTCCCACAGATGGGCCTTTGGAAAACTAGAGAGAGGCAAAAAGGACAAAAAAGGACAAATAAAATGTAGCACAGATCAATCTGATGTAATAAGTCAGTTTGGCCTATCAGTGGCGATTAAAATGACAAAAAATTCAGGCTGTTTATCTGTAATTTCTTCAAATTGTGACTGAGGCAATCTGTTACAGAAAGACAAAAACCCTCACATTTAGTGAGATAAATGCTGTTAAAACTTCTAAAACATCTTTTCCGGGGTGAAGATTAGTTATTTTATATCGCTGTTAAAAATCTAAAACTGATATATTTGAAAAATTGTATTCACTAAGTTACTTATCAGAAGAATTTGTCAGATTAGAGAAGTAGAAAATGTTGCACGGTTGGCCCTGCAACACAAATGATTTGCACTTTGAAGTCATTTAGTTAATTGACTATTAGGCTGCTACAAAGTCACTTTAAACTAAACTATCAAGGTATTAAATATCGTTACGTTTGGTTCTTCTTTTTATTTATGTACAAAAACACTTATTTCACAGGAGAGAAGATATTAAATATTGACTAAAAACAAAGTAGTGTTTATTTTTAGTCTAAATTTTAAGTTTAGACCAACCAGACCAATAATGTGCATGTTAGGGTTGTTTTGCATGACGGGTCAAGACGGGAAAATTTCTACCTCGTCAAACTTCAGGGAGCTCTTGAGATGTCCTTTGTATTTTATGAAAAGGATGATTCGGGGGAAACGACAGCACTCTTTATCCTGTTTTAAGAACTCTACACACACCACAAGCAGCTGACCTTTACGCCCTGCTAATCTGCTCTGAGTAAAGCCATACAAATATTTTAATGATGAAGATGCAGTACTGTAAACTATTTTAAAGACAAAACCAACATATGAGTTAAAAAAAAAAGGTTCTTAATTCTGAATATTTGTATTATCTAAAGACATCACAGAATTGAAACTGTTTGTTAAACAGGTTTTTTTTTAAAAAAGTGATGTGACCGGTTTTAAAGTTTTTCTTGCTTTAGAGACCAACAGGTGATTTTAGGTGAGAAATTATCATTACATTCAGGATATGAGTGAGCTAATTAGTATTTCTGCATACCACACATCCTCGTTATATGCTTACTGAAGCTAATAATAGGATGCAAGATAACACTGAGATGTGTCCCTTTCCTCTGGACTGTTTTTAATGAAATATTACAGATGAATAGCTAATTGCTCATCTTTTTGTGTGTGAAAATAAGTGACACATACAAATAAATCAAGACATTGATGTACAAGCTAAATAACAGTGGCCCCCGTGTTGATCCTTGCGGGACTCCAGTGTTGCAAGCTCTTGATTACAGCAGCACATTACTGATCCAAACACACTGGTTACAATCTGACAGAATTTTTACACACTTTACAGAGTAAAGAGTGGATCATGTTCTGGATTGGTATTCAGTCCCATGATGTTTTTCTGCATGCGCTGTAACCACCAACTTTTACATGGGCTGCTATAACTCACCTTTTCTCTAAAGAACAACCCTGTGACAATGATGCAATAAATGATCAGAAATCCATCCAGGAAATAGCAGATGACTGGTTCAGTGAAAAAATTATCTGCAGAGCAAACAGAGAGAGAGAAAAAAAGAACATTTTCAGCTGATGTTCGGAGTAAATAACAAGTTACTTATAGCGAAACGTGACTGAGTTCTGGGAAGAGAAGAACATATTTCAGTGAAAAGGGAAATTTTCATCATTTAATTCTGCTCAGCAGAAAACCTCACGTTACAGGAGCACAAAGGCCAAATAATATGACAATGGAGTAGAAAAAGAAGATTTTACGTGAAATAAAAACAGAATCTGATTGCATCTAAAGCCATGTAGTGCTGTGTGCGGAAATATCTCCTATTTGATAAAAGATCATATGTCTTCCAGATAGCGGTGCATAAGAGATGAGAGTTACACACAGCACTGAGGAAACTACCGATACTGATCAGATTTTCATTTGCAGTAAATCTGCATTCTTACATCATGCGTCATGGCTCTGTTGTTTATAGAAGCTCATCTTTCTGCCACTTCTCAAGTCCTGCTGAAGTCACCCTGGATTTTGTCGGCATAAAGTTTTAATCCCTCGAAGCAACTGTTTCTGTTTCCTTGAGTAATTTTTGTTCAGTGTACGTATTACATCACTGTTCACTAAAACTGTAGGTTAATTGTTTATTATTCCTTGAAATTATGCCTAGTTTTTTCATGTAAAAGATGCCCAGGTACTGTTTTCTTATTGTAAAAAAATCCCTTTCAAATGTTTCACTATTTGAAAAAGTAATGAGGTGAGTCTGAAGTATGCCACTTCTCATCTGCACACTAATAAAGGAGATATCTAGTAAAGGATCTTCTAATAAAGGATCTTCTGGAACATCATATCCTGAATATTTTACTGATGCAAATGGTGAAAATCACAACATGAGTAATATGGTCGATGGGTTCAATAAATTCTTCATAAATGTTGGCCCTGAACTAGCAGCGGACATCCCGTGTCATAAAAATGAAAATATCAGTAATATAAAATCAAATCTCTCTTCACTGTTCCTCTCAGCTACAAATGAGCAAGAAGTAATAAATATCACATTAAAATGTAAAAGTAAGTCTTCAATGGATTATCATGACATAAATATGTCTGTAGTTAAACAGGTTATTCTGAATATTGCTAGTCCCTTAACATATATCTGTAATTCATCATTTCAGTGGTGTTCCCCAAGGGTCAGTGTTGGGACTAAAACTTTTCAATGTATACATAAATGATATTGTTGATGTTTCTCAAGTACTTAAACTCATACTGTTCGCAGATGACACCAACATATTTTTCAGTAGTGATGATTATACTGATCTTGTAATGACCGTAAACAGGGAGCTAAAATTAATTAAAAAAAATGGATGGACATAAATAAATTATCATTAAATATAAATAAAACTAAAGCAATGTTTTTTGGTAATTTAAAATATAATATAGAATTACCAATTACCATTGAAGGTGTACCAATTGATAATGTGAGTGAAAACAAATTTTTGGGAGTCGTAATTGATAATAAAATTTCATGGAAACCCCACGTCAGACACATAAAAACCAAAATTTCCAGAAGCCTCGCAGTTTTGAACAAAGTGAAACAATACCTTGATAAAGATGCACTTCGTACTCTGTACTGTACCCTGGTTCTTCCATATCTTACATATTGTGTGGAAGCGTGGGGAAACACATATAAAAATACAACTAATCCATTAGTCACAGTACAGAAACGAGCACTGCGTATTATTCACAAGGCTGGTTATCTAGATCATACTCACAAATTCTTTCTTCAGGCAAAGTTACTTAAATTCCAGGATCTGGTTAATTACAATACATCCATAATTTTGTGTAAAGCTTTTACTAAACTTTTACCGGCAAATTTACAAACTAGATTTGAAATTCGAGAAAAGGTTTATAATGTGAGAGGCTTTGGAGAATTCAAATTACCCAGAACTCGAACAACCCGTAAAGGTTTTTGTGTGTCTGTATGTGGTGTGAAAATCTGGAACAGTCTGAGTTTACAATTGAAACAATGCAAAAATATTCATAGATTTAAATTTCTCTACAAACAGTTGGTCTGGTCACAGTATACTCAATGATGCTTTTAGTGTGCTCTGTAATGTCTGTTCTCTTACCATTGCTGGTATGGATTCCAAAAAAAAAAAAAAGTGTGCATATGTATGTACATATATGTACATGTGTGTGTAGATACATATGTATGTATGTATGTATATGTATGTGTGTTTGTTACTTGTAATTATTACTGCCTGTTACCTGTGGTAATGCAATTTATAATTTATATATTCTGTATTCAGTTATGAAGGCTCTAATTGTTGTTTGCGAGCTGCCGTTTAGATGCTTGTATGTGCCCGGGGCTGTTGATGGGTCTGTATGCAATGATGGGCGTAGCTGCGGGAAGTTTATTGTATTTTTGTTGATGAGTGAGTATAGGGGTGGGATTTAATAAGTTTTCTTCGTCCCACTCCTTTGTCAAGCAATTTTTGTTTTTTGTTTTGTGCATTTTATGTTCAATATAGGTATTTGTTGTGCCTGAAAATGAACAAATAAAGGAATGAATGAATGAATCTACGAAAAATATTATGGTGAAATCACATTACTGCTGGAAAAAACAAATATCCAGTAATGCAAGTGTAGCTATAAATTGTATTTTATTCTTAATAAAAAAAATATACTCAATAAAACATATATTTTTTATTTTTAAAATATTTTATTATGTTTAAATCTTACTATATTGCTTACTTTTTAAAATGTGTGTTTATATATTTTATGTAACAATATTATTAGGATACATAAAAATGTAATATTTATAAGTATTAGTTCATTGTTAGGTTTGGTTAGTTTCAAAATTTTCTTTATAAAATTCACCTTTGGCTCTATTCAGGGAGAAACCAAAGGACGTCTGTACATATGAATCCGTTACATGGTGCACAAAATGTTGTGGAAAAACAACAACATTATCTACAACATTTGTCGTGAGACAAATGAGAAAATTGAGTAAGACCCCTGAAACAGGAAATAAGAAACTACGTACATGCAGCTTAGCACACTGAGTGTCTTCCTGTCTGCACGATGGGCTGCTTTGAGGTTTTTGTGAGGCTCATTTATCACAGAGTGCGGTTGGAACAGAAGAAATGTTGTGAGAACGTAGCCAGTGGTGGCGATTCACTGAGGCTGCAACGTCCTCATCAAACCTCCATCACTGAGAGCTGCTTCAGGATGTAGCTGCTCTTCTCATCTCAGGCTATTTTTATACTTCTAAACAGGAGATCTGTAAAAGTGACTTAAGAAAAGGAAGTATACCGTTTTCACTTACCATTTAAATTTGCTTTATTTTAAAAAAAAAATGTAAGTGGGTTGAACCTTGTTAGGAAAAAGATAACATTTAGTTTATATATGATCAATTTAGAAGCTTTAGAAGCATCTATAGCTTATGATAACCTATAAGAAACCAAAATATATATAAAAAAAACATATTATGAATAAAACAGGTTATTTATGATTTCTTTCAATTTTTATATACAGAAATGCTTTTTGCTCTGTTTGTATTTATCATACCTATACTGTTTCTGCAATCCATTTCAAATATTCTAAGAAGCTCTAATGTTATTAGTAATTGTGGATTTTTAGCGATTTTTATACATTTAACCAAACTTAGCCTTGTCGGTTGATTTGTTTTCACTGTCATTTTGGTCATTAAGTGTCTGTCTCAATGAGCTGCTTTACTTCTTGGTGGCATAGATTCAACAAGGTGCCAGAACCATTCCAGAGATTTTGGTCCATATCACTCTCAGCTGCACATCAAGCTCCCATTCCTCTACGTCCTAAATGTGCCGTACAGGATTGAGATCTGTGGAGGCTGTTTGAGTACATTGTCATGTCAAAGAAACATATTTGAAATTATTTGAGCTTTGCAACGTTTTTCTGCTGGAAGCAGCCATCAGTAGACTGGTATGCTGTGATCATAGAAGGATAGACGTAGGTCAGCAACAACACTGTTTAAACAATGCTTACTCTGTACCGAGGGGCCAAAAGTGTGACAAGAAAATATCCCTCAAATCATTGTACGACAAGCAGCTTGAACTGTGGATACACAGCAAGGCGGATTAGCAGGATTGAAGTTGTATGTGCCAAATTCTGACCACACCATTCCAATGTTGCAGCAGAAATCGAGACTGATCAGACCAGGCAGTGTTTTTCCAATCGTTTCGAAATATTGTGCACATGACCCCATGTGAAATGTAGCATCCGTTTCCTGTCATTAGACGATGGGAGTGGCACTCAGTCTGGTCTTCTGCTGAAAATTCAATGTGTTTTGCATTCAGAGATGCTCTTCTGCAAACCTTGGTTGTGATGGCTTGTTGTTTGAGTTACTGTTGACTTCCTCTAAGCAGTCTGGACATTCTCCTGAAATTCTGAAATTTTCACCTAGAGAACTGCTGCTCTTCTTTTCCTGACCATTCTCTGTAAACCCGAGACACCGAGTTTCTGTGATGTCATTGGCTGATAATAAGTAGTTGAACAGGTGTCGCTGACAAAGTGGCTGGGGTTCATAAATGACCTCACTCCGTCACTTGTAATGTAAATGTGTTCAGACAATGAGCATATTTACTGTTGTGAGAGAAGTTTAGAAGAACATTTTCTTTTATCTGAATTTTTCTTTACACTACAATCTCCTTTTTTAACCTTCATGGTTCCTCTTTAACACTCACAGTGCCTCAATGGCATCGACGGCACCTCGTGTGATAGGCCTCATGATTCAACAAGCACTAAGTCACTTAAAAATGAAAAATATCATAGTATAGTTCCTTACTTTCTAATAAGACTGTAAACACGTTTCCTGTCACCTATAGCGGCACAAACACATTGGCTCAAAGCTTTTTCTTTTTTTACTTTTATGATGCTAAGTGTCATTTCTTAACCACATTTCAAAGGGTGGAAACTAAATGCTGGATGCCCTCTGATGTCTTCTTTTTTTTATAGCCTTTACAACTCTGAAGGCATCAATTAGTTCAATTTTAGATCCTGCTGTTTAGAGGAGCCCAAGGTTGTTAAGTGTTATTAGGAACTTATCAGCTCTGAAACTGGCAGCAGCTAGCAGAGTCTTAATGACTCAATTAAGACCTAACGACTTAATGAAGTTCTCAGTGTTTTGTTTGGAGTGAGGGTCATTTTTATGGTCCGTTTGGGGCGAGGGTTCTATTTGCTTGTTTTTATTTTGAAAATATATATATTTTTAAGCCAAATTTTTTACGCAGCTGAATGAGAGAGGAATCAGTCTTCATGTCTGACTCTGAAATGTAAAGACAAGCATGTTTACTTCACAAAAGCTGTGCCCACTGAATCCTCTTAATGAGGAATGTGCCAGTAATTTTAAATTCATGCGCCGCAGCTGTTGTTCCGACTCTCAAAAGTCTTTCAGAGTCATTCAAATTATGTGGGCGATGTTACATTTCCAAAGATACCACAAAAGTCAGGTTTAATTAAAAAAAAGCAAAAAAAAAAAGCAGTGTTAAAATAATGCACAAAGGTACGAAATATAATGAGTGAACTATTTGAATATTTCAGTGTAATAAAGCTTTAATGAAGAGCTGGAACAAGCTGATGCAAAATTAATGTGCTGCTCTATGAGACGGATCATTTTTCTACGCTTTAGGGTGCTTAAAGGGGAAACAACAGGAGGAAAAAAGCATGTTAATGGGTTAAAGTGTGATTTGCTGTTATTATCGCACTATATTTTAAGGGAAATAAAGAAACGATGCCCTTCAAAGGGTTGCATGGATGTGAACGCAAAAAAAATAACAAGTATGCATAAGAATGTGTTGACACAGAAGCCATTCTTTACATTTCTTTACTGCTGTAGGAGTCTTTACTGCATTCAAGCGTACGGCAAAAAAATTCTCCCGTAACGGTTTCGCATGCATCAGCTGGAGGATGGGGGGATTATTTATTCATGCATGCTTTTGTTTCTCTAATGCCTTCATCACGATGAATCTGACTGAAGCACAAGACAGCACTTGAAAGCGTTTGTAAAACTGTGGCATAAAAGAGAAAGTCTGGGAAGCGTCAAATTCACGCAAACATAATCTGCCTATAAAAAGTCCATAGAAGAGCTGCCCTGTATTTATTAATGCACGGAGCAACAGGTAAGTCATGCGAGAGAGCAGGGTAAAATGCAAAAGGCCAATGTGCTTCTGCAGCACGTACTGTCCAAGAGAGTTAAAAAGGTTTATTTAGTGCATTTAAATTTAACTTAAGTCACTAGGGGACAGCAGTCGTGTTAGTCATTCTCAACTACTTTGATTCAAATGTTCAGAATGTAGACAGATATTTTTAGAATATTGAGTGGAAAATGCAAAAGTTCCCTCGTGTTTAATTTCCTTAACGTGTAAGAGAAGCTTAGCTACTTTTTCCATCCAACATAAAGCTACACAGTGAATATAAATCTCCTCTAATCATGACTCACTTGCTGCTTTGAACTGAAACACTGAAAAAGTGATGACAAATTTTGTCCCAGTGTAGATGCATTTCTCCAAGAGCTACCAGATCCTCAACTATGAATGTAAATGTACATGTGAAAAATTGTTGTAGGTTTGCAGCTTTGTTGGTTACATTTTGCAGCAATGGTAAGAATTTGAAAAATGAAATAACGCTTTAAGATAAATGTTAATGTTTTAAATAAATGGTATAACTCAAGTAAAACCACTACAGCGCATGAATAAATGTACTACTGAGATTTAAAAAAAAACAAAGAACTGTGTTTAAAGAATTTCGTTTGGAGTTTTTAATGCCAGAGAGCTTATGTTTGTCTTTTCAGTCAGATAGACAGTTTAAACTTCTTTTTTTCACATGCAGGAAAATCATTACATTATTGTTTTTTAAAGCAGCTGTTTTGCATTTGTCTGACTTACCAGAACAGGAAACAGGCACCGCTAGTACGGAAAGCGCAAACACACCTTTCCCCAGTGTGTCCATGGCTCTCTGTCTGTAAAAACAAGCCTATCTGTGCTTCTATCTTATGACAGCTATGCTTCTGGTTTCCTCACAATAATCTCTGATCACTGTGATCAGAGGAAGTGGCTGAACTGACAACCTACCAATGGACTGAGACTGGGGCTGTCTGCACTTCAAAGCATTTTATAACCTTCAACGCCCACTGTAGGTCTCACTGACGAAGCTGGGCTTTGTTCAAATGTTTTCCTAAAAGCATGATTTTAGCATGAATGATGGGCTTCTATTGTGCCCTTTTAAACCTTTTAAAACAACTTTTTCTTCTTTAACCAGCAGCTCTGCTTTTTGGGTCCGAGGAAGTCTATCTTAGGCAGTAATGAGGAGATACACTGTTATGCTGGATGATTTGGACAAGTGGAAACATGTTAAAAGGAAATTAAAACAAAAAACTCTCAAACTTGTGGCATGGATAGCAGCTAGATTGAGAATGAGTAACTACCAAGAGGCATATGTGGGTTAAGTTTTAGAAGGTAATACATGCAGGCTTTAAGTTATTTAACTTCATGTTCAGAAAAGTGTATGAGTGTTTTATTACACATCATAACACTTTTATCATTTGGTCATCATCCATAAAATTGTTATTTTATTGTTGGGAATATTGTTTGTATCTATGGCAACATTCTCCTCATGTGACATAATTATAGCTAAATTGTATGTAGTTCACACGATTTTAATAAACATTAATCTTGTAATATCGGCTGTATTACAGCTTATCTAAAATATATGAAGTGTTTATGCACTAAGTTTGATGTAATGATCTATTTTGTGGTGTTCTGCTGTAAATATGTAGATTATGAAAATCATGTAGAACAAATCTACGTAATGTAAAGTTGGACAAATATTCTTCTTACGTAACACTGCACGAACCATTCTATACTCAGACTGTGATGTCCCAGATGTGTCTGCTGTTTAACAGGGGATATGTTTAAGTAGCTCAAAGGTCAAAAGACAGGTTGTGAGTGTGTGGGTAAAGGAAAAGGTTTCAGACATGAGCCCTCTGCCTCGCGTCTGTCTCGCGTTGCATTACAACACTGATCTGTGACACTGAAGGAAACTACTGTACTAACATGTAGATAGATGAGGCCAGGTTAAGGCACAAGTACGAGACTTGAGTTTCACATTGGTGTGCAGATTGTGCAGGGATGTCTGACTGAGGTTTTGCCTCGGGAACACTGACACTGAGGGACATAAAGAGGGATTTACATTCAGCACATTTTTCCAGTTCAACTTGATTCTATTTCAGAATTTATGTAGGATTTTTTTTCATAAGACTAATAAAGGGGAAACAACTTCTTTTTTTGGGAAACATGTTTTCTTTATGAATTCAGAACAATTTAGATTTGTTGCGTCATTTCTTTAAAGTTCAAATACTCTGCCTTCCCTTTTTCATTTGTATTTACATTATTTTATTACTCTGTTCATGAAATCCAAACGAGTGTAAAATATATGCTGCTAATACTGCTATTCAGAGTTAAATAGGTTGGTCTTGTAACTGGACGGGTTTTTTATTTAGTAAAGGAATAGTTGCTGTGTTGCAGGGGATGTTTACAGCTTCCTGGAGTCTTGTCATCAAAGTGAGGCTGTTAAGGTTGCCAGGCAACACTGTTACAGCTGGAGTGCTAAACTGTTTTAGAACAAATCACGTCTACATGTGTCTGCACATTATATACATTTTCAAAATAGATAATGATATAGCCTAAAGTGAAGAATCTTAGCTTTTATTTGAAAATATTTGTATCCTTATTGGAGGAAGGGTTTTTGGAATAAAGGCTTTTTAATCTATAGCCATCTCTTGTTTAAGGCCTTAATACAAATGCAGGTGTTAAAAAAATGAAAAATCTGCTTCATGGAAAGGTATATTTCTTTGTTATGGCTTCATTAATTAAGCAGCAGACTTCATTCCAGTGTGGTATTTGAAAGGTAATGCTGTGAGCCTGCAAGACAAGCTGCACTCAAAGGAGCTCTTAATCTGTGACGCAGGGTGAAAAACAAAACAAATCTGTCAAAGGGAGGAGGAACATTGGCCAAATCAAGAAGAATAAAAGAACATACTGGGTCAGCTTGGGAAGATTTAAAAAAGGCCTGGATAGCCATAGAAGAAAGGTGTCTTTGTATGGAGCAGAAAAGCTCCTTCATAACATCCATCCAAAGTGAAGAAGACTCTCCAGGTGGGAGGCCTATACTATACAAGTCTACAATACAGAGAAGCCTTGCAAAAGAACGTGCACAGGGTTCAACACAAAGTTCAAATGAATAATCAGTCTCAGGCATCTAGTCAAACTAGCTCTGGAACAGTGTTCATTGTTCAATGCATTTTTCTTTTAAGTCATTGTGAGCTCATGAAATCAGGGTTCATAACAATGGCTCTAATCCCTCCAAATGCATTCTTTGTGTGCAGAACATTAAATTGAAGCTCAAAGTTTTCCACTTTAATTTTCTCTTGTGGTGCCATATGCAGGGGTGTCTCCAGAATTTTTTCATAGAGGTGGCCATATGGGGACCACTAAAAATATTGGGGTGGCACCCCAACAACAGAATGTCCCGTTTTATTGTGCTGTTATCAAATATAGGTCACTCGAAAATTATGATTAAAAAAAGAGAGAAAGAATTATATGCCCAATTAATGACCTGGGGATTAACTGGGCAAATTTGGGGGGGGGGGCAGTGATCCGCCGGGCCAACCCTAGGTGGCGCCCCTGGTCATGGAGCCAGAATTATGAAAACAGTCATACTCTCTGTCTCCACCTCAAACTGCAGATGGTCACTGACTCTACAGAGGCAAGTTATTTCCTCTTGTTTCAAGTCTTTGTGCTGAGATGTGACTTCCTTTCAGTTCACAGCCTGAATACGCAGACATGAAAAAAACATCCTTTTATCTCATTCCTGGAAAACCGACACATTTCTTACACTGATACATGATTGTTTTAACACAGTCCTTCACAACAGCACTTTTTAGACACACACAACTCTGTGTATCCCCTCCTGCTGTAACAACGCTGTATGAAAAGCGGGTGCAAAAACTGTTGCACAACTACATTCATATGTGAAGTATGATTCCAAAAGTGTACCTGAATGCTGCACTATTTGAATATACACACATATCTACAGTCCACCCCTTCTGGTTGGTCCAGTTTAAAATAAATACCTTTCAGTGGTGAGGGCTACGAAAAAGGGAGACGCATGCTTGTGTGTGTTTCCTTACAGCAGGGGTTGGCAACCTTTCTGATGATGTGTGCCATCTAAAATTTCCTCAGAAGTCAGTGTGCCATATGATTACATTAGCAATAAATTTAATAACGCTCTATATTAACAGTTACACACTATATAGAACCACTTTATAGAATTATATTTGTTTGCAGATGTTGGCTGCTATCAGCAAATATTTATCAGCTATTTTGAAACAAAAAAAAGACACTTTTTATCCATAACAAGAACTCCATAACAGCAAATGAACTGTACAACAGAAAATGCAAATGCTATTCATGGTCTCCTCACAACAATGATAAGAAAATGTTCTGCAATGTTCTGAAGACAGTTAAACTTGTCAGGTAGTGATGTCCAACAGGTGAAAATGCAAGCTCCATGAACACGCACAGCTGTGGATTCCAGCTGCGTTCGTAGTTCTGCAAACTTTGACCCCCACAGATTCAAGCTTTCCAGTTCAATCAGCTGCATTTCGATGTCGCATTAACTGGCATCAACTCAGCCAGTTAATGCGAGACAAATCCAGCTGCTCATTTAAGCTTTCTGGTTTGAAAAGAAAACATTGGTCCATATGACAAGGCTCAATGGCCCGAGAATAGGGATTGGGCTCAAGCGCAGAACCAAAACCGGAAGCTGAACGACTTTTAACAGAGTTTTATTTTACAGGAGTCTTGAACAGAGAGGACTGAACAAAAGCTAAATGTAACAGTGAGCAATGACAAGGCTTTGTGAGAAGGGCCTGAGCACAAGCTGAATCTGGTCACAGGAATAGCAGGGGCAGGAACAGGGCAGTTAAAGCTATGCGAACAGGAACACTGAAATAAAAGAGATAATAATCAGAGTTGTCCGTGGAGTAGTGAAGGCATCCAAGATTTCAAAGTTGAGAGGTCTTACATGGTTGCAGGTGGAGATTAGCTGGAGGAGGTGAACTGGATCGGGTGAGTACAGAGTGCGATGTGGGTGCCCAGGGAGGCAGGCAGGTATGGATGGTGGTGGCCAATTACAAGTTGAATCTGGTAGTTGGTGTTGTTAGCTGAGATACCGTCATTAAGAAGCGGCACAACTAATGTGTCTATGCAAGCTCATTTACGATGTGCACCGCTGGCCCGGCCATTTATTTTTTAATGCACCTTCTCAGATTTATTTCACTGCGTGTCGTGCACAGGGCTGAACTGGGACAAAAAATCGGCCCGGGCATTTTGACTAGAGACCGGCCCACCAGGTATTAAAGCCATAAAGCCTTTGAATGAAAACAAACGCTGTTGTGACAGTCTTGTTGGTATATGTATGATTTCTATACATTTTACCTCAGATAAAAACTTTGGTTGTAAGATTCAGATAATTATTTAATAAAAGCCAGACATTTTAAATGAGAATAAGAAAGTATTTCTTTGTGCCCCTCTTTCCCTGTTAATGCTCTACCTGGCCCCCTGGCAAAACATTACTAGACCCGCCCCTGCACAGTTACCAGCTGTCAGCTACATAAAAAAGGATCCTGGTGTTATTTGTCTCTCAGAAACAGTTCATAACTTCCCTTCAACTCATTCATGTCACCTAAAAGGTAAACCTGTTTCTCCATCACCTGTTTAGCTCTGATGATTCAGTAAGGACATCTCCTGGTTTCATCTTCATGTTTCCCTCTCACCAGGATATCCAAACCGACATCATGACCAGCAGCTTTTATGGCTGTGGCTCCAACAAACATCAGCTGATATTAGAAATTAATATCAAATAAATTCTAACAACAGCTGATCAAGCTTAAACGTGCTGCTGTTGTTTAGCGCGACATCTGGTGGTTTCCTCTTTCTGGCGCCAAGTGGTTGATAAACAAACAAGAGAGAAAAGCCGATCAGCTGATCATTGATCAGTTTCATGATTGAAGTAGCAACAGGAGAGGGAGGGGGGAGAGGATGAGAGAAGAAGAGGCAGCTGTGCAGCATAAAGAAACAGAATAGCAGCTTTGTGTTTTTTTCCATTGTAGCTAAAGTACAGAACAAACTGTGTTTCTTTTCACCTCAATACGAAACGCGTAATATTTTCTCTGAATACGAGACGATTCCGTTTTTTACGGGACGGTTGGCAACTCTACTAACTAACCTTGTAAATAAAATAAAGCTCACTATCAGTAACATCATAGCACCCACCCAGCTGTATAGAAACTCCGTCATGCTAGCTAGTTATTGTAACTGACTGTAAAAAGTCAGCACAATGAAAATAAACTCCACCTAAACTTGGTTTATATCTGACCCAGACAG
>NW_005187456.1:2932764-2934825 GCF_000239375.1 Pundamilia nyererei
ATCCTCACAGAGTTCTTTATCTGGAAATATCCAAACTATTAAAAATCTTGGTGTTTTTATGGATAGTTAATTTACTTTTAACTATCAAATCAGAAATGTTGTCAAGGCTTTTACCAACTGAAAACCATTGTTAAATTAAAAACACCTTTATCGCCTGACTACTGCAATTCCCTGTATACAGGATTACATTGCATCTTGTTTGTAGATGGTTCAAAATGCACCTCGTTCCTTTCTTAACTGGTACAAAGAAAAGACAGCACATCACTGCTGTCTTACCTCAGCTACACTTGCTGCCTAAAAATGTTTTAAGAAGTTGAGCTATTCAGAGATGGACTTGCTGGTATTCTGGATCATAGGCCTGTTGTATAACCCAAGTGCAACTCCTGGGCACAAGCTAATTGCTGGACATTGTCATTCAGGATTTTCTGGTAGAGGGAAGAATTCATGGCTCCATCAATTACAGCAAGTCATCCTGAACGAGCAAAGCAGCCCCTGACTATCATACTGCCACCACCATGTTTGACTGTTGGGGGGGATCTTGTCAGTTTCCAAAATGTTTTCCCAAAAGTCTTTGATCATCAAGATGATTTTTGGCAACCGTGAGAGGAGCCTTTATGCTCTTTTTGGTCAGCGGTGGTTTTAACCATGGATCACTCCCAATGCCATTTTACCCAGGCTTTTTCTTATTGTTGAATCATGAACTCTGACAGTAATTGAGACATGTGAGGCCTGCGATTCTTAAATTGTTATTCTGAGCTTTTTGTGACCTCCTAGACAAGTCACCAATGTGGTCTTGTAGTAATTTTGGTAGACCAGTCACTCCTGAGAGGGTTCACCACTGTTCCAAGTTTTCTCCATTTGTTGATAACAGGTCTCACACCATGATTCACTGCAGTCCAAAAACCTAAATAGCTTTGTGACCCTTTCCAGACAGATAGGTGTCAGGGACTTGTTTCTGAGCTGTTTCTTTATGTTCTTGTGTGCATTGCTTTTTGACATCTTTTAACTTACTTCACTTTGTCAAACAGGTTCTGTTTAAGGGATGATTGATTCAGCAGGTCTGGCAGCAATGAGGCTTGCGTGAGATCAGTGAAATGGAAGACTGCTTTCCAAAAAAAAGTCATCAATCACACTTAAATCGTGTTTTAACAAAGGTTGGGTGAATTGCTTTCTCATATATGCTGGGTAGGTTTGAATAGCTTCTTTCCCTTAATAAATGAAATTATCATTTAAAACTGCTTTTGTATTTATCTTTCTTTGTCTAATATCAAAATTAGTTTGATGATCTGAAACATGTGTGACAAATAACTACGTAAATAACGAATTAACTTTAAAAAAAACAAAACCAAGGAATCAGGAAAGGGGCAAATAGTTTTTCACAGCACTGTGTATAAATAAACGAACTTGTCTATTTTTTTTAAATGCTTCAGGGTGATGATGTTCTCCTTCTGCACCAAAGTAGAATTTTAAACACGGAATGGTTGCTTTAAATGTATATTTTATTATAGTTACGTTACCTTAAACCAAGAGCTATCTGTTACACAGATGTGAAAAACATGTATCGACCCCTAAGTCTTCTGTTCGAGAAATAAACAGGTTGTGTGGGGCTGCATTAGAAAACACGTGACTTTCTGGGTGTTTCTGAACACTCGTGTCACATGATCGTGCCAGTAATTTTGTTAAGTGTTGAAGGCGAGTGCAGTTAACCGCAGAGCTAGCAGGTAAAGAAGCAAGTTGGAATTACGTAGCCAGAAGCCGTTGAGGGTTTTGTTTTCAAGAGAAGCGCTTTGTCATTGCTCCAGATAAGCTCGCGAGACTTTCGTCTGTTTTCTTGCCGTTGTTGTGACGCTAACATTAGCCGAGCTAGCCCAGCGACTGCTAACATTAGCTAACTCCCTGCGCCCTGTTTGTTGTTGTGCTTCTGTGATTTCGCGCAGACAAGTGCTGAGCCATCCCGAGGGAAACAACAGAAACATGGTGCAAATCTGTCGTGTCCAGTCATGGTTTGTGGGATTAACGCCACTCCTCATTTTCGGTGAGTATTTTGTTTCGGTTTAGTTC
>NW_005187456.1:2935684-2958556 GCF_000239375.1 Pundamilia nyererei
TTTTAATTTATGATAGTTCTTTTTTAAAATGTTGTTTCAGAGTTTCAGAGTTTTGCCTGTTGGTTGGATAGAACAAGAAAATTAATATTCAACATAATCCACACATTAATTTGAGAAGAAAATAACTGAGCTCAAGCCCTTTTTACTTCCCACTCAACTCCTTTTTAATTTTCTGTCTCAGATTTGAAGTTGCTAGAATAATCTTTTGATGTGGGAGGCTACTCTTTTCCTTTTATTATCAGCTCATTGATGGGTCAAATTTCTACCTTTTCATTTGTAAACCATCTGATTCGGTGAGTAATTGGGGAAAACAAAGTAGTCCTAAACATGTAGCCATGTGTTCACACATAGAGGCTTTTTGGAACACTTAAAAACAAAAAAGTTGTATTCGATGGCACCAAAATTGATTCAAGTAATGGCACAAGGTGAAAATTGACTGTGGGCCCTTTTTATTTACTGCATACTATTAATATCAATGTTTATCTCATATTTATTTTTAGTTTTGGACATTTTGAAGCTTTGTAGTCTTTGACTTGTAAACGATTGTGTTTTGCAGTGACTGTCCTGCACCAGGGCTTTGCTACTGTTGCCCCGCCCACTCCCGCACCACACAAAGAACCCGGAAGACCTGAAAGAGGACACTACAACGTCACGAATAACGGCACCATCTGTTTAATGGCATACATGGGCCTCCAGCTCAACATCTCATACAACTCCACCTCCCAGAAAAAGGTGCCGCAATAAAACCTGCACGTAACTGATAGGCGAATGCCGCAGGTTAAAAGTATTTGGACAAATAACATTTCATGATTTTCTTTACAGGTTGTCCAGGATGTGATGAACTTACAACCCAATTTGACAAAGCACTCTGGATCATGTGATTCTGAGATCGCGTCCCTGCAGCTCACAGTGGATGCTGTTAAAACCAACCTCACCTTTGTCTTCACTATGGTGAGTTTCTGTTTCCATCATGTACTTCCTAAAGAAGCCACTAGATGGCAGCTGGAGCTTGAAGTTAACCTGCTCTAATGCAGTGGCGCTCACTTGGCTGTGCTTTTGTTTTTTCCACTAGAACTCCACATCCAACAAGTACCACTTAAGTGAAGTGAACGTGTCAGCGGCCTGGCCGGACATGAAAGGTGAGGCTCCTCGACTTCTTAGGTTGTATCCAGGTAGTCTGTATCTGATTAATGAACATGTGTGCAACCTATTTTGTGACCTACTCTTCAGTGTAGTCCACACACACACACACACACATGTATATGTATAAACTAGGTGTGAGTGGTCACGTGTTGCTCAGGTCCTTGTCTAATCAGTAATATTGTGATGGGATCTGAAGCCGACTAAAACACATTGAAAATGCATTTGCATTGATGTCAGACCAAGCCGCATCATGGTGTAAAGGTGCTTCCAAAATGGACACAGCGTTCATTGCACTTGCTCATTGGTTCGAGGGAAGTGCAGTGGACATAGCAATATAGGCGGGGTTTAAATGGTTCAAATGTCAGTGTGTATTCTGTACCTCTTTTCATCAATACATCAAGGATTTTCTTAAATCTGAGTTATTTGCAGCAAAGCACAACAAAGCATTGCTGTTTTCTTGTATTGCTCAACTACACCAAGCTGCTCAAGTTTTAAAATACACACTGAGTGTGTGTGCTTGGATGGGAATCCATTTCTATGAAAGAGGTTTCTTTTTGTAGCATCACCTTGGATGCATGTGAACTAATTCAGTGAATTCAGACACGGATAACAACTTTTTCCTTGTCTCCCAGATACCGGCTGGACACCTTGTTTCTTTTGGTGACGTAGGCAGTTGTCACAGCGGTCAGAGTTCACGTTTGCTTGGTGTTTGTTCAGATTAAACAAATTAGCCGGATTTCTTTGCTCCTGAGCTGCACACCGCACATTTCCCAGTGCAACAACGGAGCACAATTGTGTTTCAATAGCCATTTTTAAATATTGTTTTTCACAAGCGTGGTGACAGATGTTATGATATTGGTCATGCAGTTGACAGTAGAATTGTTTTTGATCATCAATCGGTACCACTTGAAGTCTGTCACACTTCAAGTGGATTCAATTGGATTCAGTTGTAGTTTAGTTCAGTTTTATTGTAATAGCACCAAATTACAACAGTGGTCACCTCAGTCACCTGCACTGTCAAGGTGCTTTATACTGCAAGATGAAGACCCTACAGTATTCAGGAAGAAACCCCAACAATCAGATGAATCCTTATGAGCAAGCACTTGGCGACAGTGGGAATTAAAAAATGCCTTGTTTCAGACAGATGATGAATTGAAGGGAAGCGCCAAGACATAGTATAAAATAACTAAGAATGATTTTGAAATGTGAGTCACAGAAAGCTACTTTAGCAGAGTCCACAAAAAAAAGCTGTAAACTGGCTCTCTTCAGTGAATTTAAAGCAGCTTTCATCGCTCAGATTAGCGAGAATGTTGTTCTGCTGTGGTGTCTCTTAATTCATTGTTTACTGAGGTCACATACATTACAACAGACTACAGGTTGTAGTTTTGTAGTAATTATGGTGAAGTTGGAAAAAAGCAGTATGCAAAATTAAGTCCTTATCTTTGTGTTAAAGTCACAGTGAAACTGAAACTGTAGTGTTTCCGTGCACTGACACATTTGCAGGTCATGCAGAAAATGCGGGCAGGTTTAAGCATTGTGGGCTTACCTCAAACTGTAAGACACACTTTATTGATTTAAATTTCATTTACCAGAAGATAACCGATCAACAAACACACCGAATCTGAACTTTATTAACATGTAGTTCATTTAAATTTCTCTCTCATAATCATTTTTTTTCCTTCTTATATGAATCTGTTTTCACACTTGATACACTTCTCATGTCCATTCTGTTTTCTGCTTTAGAGCATATTTCAGGCCATAACAGCAGTCTGGACTACCTGCGGGGAACCGTGGGGTACTCGTACTACTGCCGTGACGAGCAAACTCTAAACGTGGTCCAGAATTTGTCCATCAACACCTTCCAGTTGCAGGTGCAGCCTTTCGCCGTTAAAGGAGATCAGTTTGGAGCAGGTAAACACTTCCGCCTAGTAGAGTGTGATCAAAACACATCTCCTCCTTGTCCTTTCTCACGTGTCCTTTTCTGTCTATCAGCTGAGGAATGCCAGCTGGATGAAGATGACATGTTGATCCCCATTGTAGTCGGAGCAGCTTTAGCGGGGCTCGTTGCCATCGTGCTCTTGGCCTACCTCATTGGGAGGAAGAGGAGCCATGCTGGCTACCAGAGCATCTGAGGTCACTCCTTACTCACATGTTGTCAGAGGCCTGAACGCGGCCCTACCCTACCTGAAAATTAACCACTGTCTTTCGAGACTTGAAGCTCGCCCCTCTTCCCCTCCATGTTTCTCTCCCTGCCTCTGTGTGTGTGTGCTGTTCTTTGCCCTCATAAGTAACACTAATTATTATCACCTTGTTGAGGTTCATATGTGCTTTCTGAACTGACCCGCTCTTTCTTAAAAAAGGGAATTATTTAGAAGATTGTAATGAAATGAGGCCAACTTCTCACTGGTACTATGTAAAGGAGGGGATGCATGTTTGCAGAGGATCAATTATAGTCCTCGAGTTGCTATTTATGATTTCTATGAAAGGAATTTTGAGGGATTTGGGGATTTAGAAACTGGGGTTTGTCTGTTATGGAATGACCATTTTTATTGGTCCAGCATAAAATGAGGTTTGCTGTTACAAAGGGAATATTTCTGCCAGTTATACTTAAACTACGTCCGACAGTTGAGAACTGAACTGATTATTTACCTGCAAGCTGTATGCACGTTTGAAAGAACATATTTAGAAACACAATAACCTAATCCTAAAAAGGATGTGTGAGGAGTCCTCGTGTAGCTCTAAGATGCATTTTAGAATTAACTTTCTTTTTTAAGCAGGGTTAGCGTTTCAAAGCTTTTCACTCCCTCTTTCGGACACACAGCATATTTTCTGTTGTGAGTCAATTTTAGTTTCATTCAGCTTGTGGAAATGGACAGACTGGCCAGACTCGTACTCCCACTGTAAAATACCTGTGTATTATTTTTACATTGGATGAGTTGGTCACTTCATGTGTTGCGGCCGTTAAGGCACAGGTAGCCTTTGCAGTATTTTCCTGAATGGCAACTGTCACCACTCACAATACCGCGACATAAGCGCTGATATTGAAAGAGAAAACGTCAAAACCGAAAGCAAGGATTTTCCTGAAAGTTTTTCACACGAGGTCACCACTTTTAAATCTCGTCGCAATGTGCAACGACAACAAAATGGCGGCAGGGGCCAATGGTTGTGATATCGTTTCCGGCACGCACCGCTGTTCAAAAGGGGGAGCATTAAAACACTGACCTTTGTTACCTTCAGTACCTTCTCCTCTTGCTTCCGTTCTTAATCAACATGCAGTCTTTGGCTATAGCTTTGCACTGACCAGCCACAGCATCAAAACCACTGGCAGCTGAAGTGAACCGTGATGTTTATTTAATTTCAGTGCAGTATTCTGCTGGGAAGGGTTGGGCACTACAAGTCACGTGGAAGTCTCTGTAGCTTGAGTTAAAGGCAACTGGATTTCTTTTGCAGTGACTTTGAAGCTTCTTCATTTCTAAAAGCTGGTGGAGAGTCATAGTTGACTTCTGATCAAGTACTAAAAAAGATCTAAAAAAGGAACCCTTAGAGCTAAAAAAGAAAATCCAGCTGCCTTCAACTGAAGTCAAGACAATTTGTGTCGATGTTACTTTAATCTGCAGCATAAACCTTACTGGAAATTCAGCACAAACCAGGATAGCATCTGCATCTCCCTGCAGAACAATTCACCAGACTACACTCTAGAAACATTTCACGAATGGCTTGAGGAACATGACAAAGTGCCAAAGGTGTTGACCTGGCCCTCAAGCTCCCCAAAGCCCAAACAGATGTGCCAGAAATGCACATCTGTTACCATGGCAGTGCCCCAGCAGTCAATAGTAAATGATCTGATACTTATATAGTTCTTTGCTACTGAATTTGAGCTCTCAAAGTGCTTCCTACTACAAACCTCATTCAGCCATTCACACACATTCATAGGAGTGCTTTTTTTTTCTATGACAAAGCACTTTTTAATCTAACCTAACACACACTCCCAGTCTGAGAAACTCAGGGTTCAGCATCTGGCCTGAGGATTGCCCAGAGATTGAATCAGCGATCTCCCGCTTAACAGATGACCTACTCAGCGTCAGTGCCACTGACTCTATTTTGGTGGCGCAAGGGGGACGTGCCATGTTAGATATCTGGTTTTAAAGTTGTGGCTGACTAGTGTATATTTACTGTGTAGATAAAGAAACAGTTGACACAAAAGCAACAAAAAAAGTTTATTTCCCACAAGGCTGATAGTCACTCCTATGAATTCTGTCGTTACAACACAACCAAAACAGGATCTAACAGCATTGTTGGTTTAAATGAAGCCCAAAGCCTAAACATCTCTGTAGGAACTTAACAAAATTCCTACAGAGATGGTTTTGTTTTGCTTGGGATGTTGGTTCCTGAAAGAAAAGCAGTTTAACTGCAGTCCTGAGAAACAGCCCCGTGTCATTATTAAAAAGGCCAAAGTGCTCTGGTCAGTGTTCATCAGTGCCTTCCCAGCTGTAACATGGATGGGATTCAAGTAATGCTAATATCACACAGGAACTCGCTCACTCACCCACACTGTGCTGCCATAACTGAGACATGTTTGTGTCTCCCGTAGCCTTCGTGTACTGTTACTACCATAAATATGCATTGTTCGATGTAGTAGGAAAAAGCACAGATAATTTGTGTTTTTGTGTTTGTTTTTTTCTCCCTCCCTCATGTTAATACTCATGTAGTTATTTAATAAAGTTTTATTAGATTCGTCTGAACATTTTTTTTTTTTAAGGAGAGGTCAATAAAAGTGATGAATGAGGCCATCTGACTCTTTGTTTTGCCTTCATGCTGTTTGTTAGCAGACAAACCTGTTCCCTGTTGGGTTTTTATTTATTTGGGCTCCTTAGAAGCGGATGTTCATTATTTGACAAGGAAGGTATTGAATACCATCAAAGACTAAATTCCAATATCATTTTTTTTAGAGAATACAAACATATTCACTGTGTTTTAACCACAGTTTTGACATTTGAATAAAGTTAAAAGAACAAAGCAAATAGCCAAGTTCATACCTGCGAGTAAAGAGTGGGAGGTTAAGGGAAGTTAAATGAACATGGTGTTTGACTGTCAAAGCAGTCCCCGAGCAACAGGGAGCCTGTTACAACGCACGTGTTGACTAAATAATGTAAATGTCACTTGGAAACAGCAAATTTGCATCAGTCCATACAGAGACTGGATCTGCAGGGTGTGGTCATGGAGGATACAACACATCCTATAAGGCACAAAATGACTGAAAAAGGGATACAAAACCAGGTTATGTGATGCAATGGGAACATGAGGAAATGTAAAACAGTTACAAAGAGGTACTTTTACAACCCTGTGTCCAGTAAAGGTGGGTGTGCCATAATGGTGTAAAATCCACCAGTGTCACGTTTGATGTCTTTCTAATATGTTTGATAAATTATGGTGTTCAGATCATTTGCACATCATTTGCGTTTGGTTTTTATTTACATAGCGCCCCAACTTGTTTGGAAACTGTTTTTTTTTAATAGCAGAGCCACCTTCTCACAGTCTTATCCATAGCTGTTGGGGATTTGGGTTTACTAACATCAGCTATTCTATAGTTTGCATTTTAATTTCAAAAGTTGTTTATCTGTATTATCTACATTCATTTTGCATTTGAATATTTACTTACTGTACTTTATGATAGTATACAGACTATTATGGCTAGGGCTGTTCATATAACGATATATATCGTATGACGATTTTACGCCATCGTTTGTTTCGTGGTGTCGCAAAATAAACTGTTTACGGCAATATTTTTTCATTGTTTTGATGGTCACTGTAGTGTTTATATTAATTTCTTAAAGTTCTCTCTTTCTCTTATATTTAATATAACCACACTACAGATGGACAAGCGCCTGTTTTTTTTGCATTGTGGTTAGCAACAACGACGGTAACACCATCGCGTGTCCGCTTGTTTATGTTCCACATAAACCTTTCACAATAAAGCTCAAGATCCTGTTGAGATCTTTCAAAATAAACTGAATCACGTGAAAGAGCAGATTATTTACGGATGAGAATTAAAAAAGAGCCACCAGGTGCTAAAAAAATAAACCTTAGACTCAAACGTTAGAACAGGCTTTTCCCCGCAGCACACCGTGCAATAAATACTCACAAAGAAAACAGCGGCCTTTACAACTTATGTCTAAAAATGTATAGTTTCATGCATCGGTTAAAACACTCGACTCCAGCTACATGACGCGCAGCTGGAAACACTTCCCGAAAGATGAGCTGTCCGAGATTCACAGAATTATGTTACATTTCTGTGATTTATATCGTTAGTGATGATAGAATTCTTATATCGGGATATGAGATTTTGGTCATATCGCACAGCCCTAATTATGGCCTAGAAAAAGGGTCAGTGTATGCCTCTGCAGATTTCAGATCTTCTATCGTATTTAGTAAAAGATTGCAGATCACAGTTTCCAGTTATAGTAACTGATTATCTATTTATAACAGAAACAAAGCACTGTGAGCTAAAATGAACAACATTATCTGTATCACTGAGGTAATTTGTCCAACACAGCATTTGTAGACTTGCACTCACTGACCACTTAATTAGATAAACTCATTCAACTGCTCGTTAATGGAAATATCTAATCAGCGAATTGTGTGGCAGCAACTGTCATTCAGGCATGCAGACATGGTCGAGATGACCTGCCAAAGTTCAAACTGAGCATCAGAATGGGGAAGGACGGTGATAAGAACAACTCTGAATGTGTTATAGTGCCTTGGTAGAATGCCCAGGCTGCTTCAAGCTGGCAGGAAGGCAGCAGTAATGCAAATAACAGAAGAGAAGTATCCCTTAACACGCACCAAGATCACACCAAGTGCCACTCCTGCCAGCTAAAAAAAAGGCAACAGGTTATAATGACATGTGGTCACTGGAGCTGAACATTAGAAGACTGGAAAAATGTTTCCTGTTTCTGCTGTGACATTCAGATGGTAGGATCAGAGGTCACACTAAACAACAAGAAAACATTTATCCATCCTTACTTCTCTCAGTGGTTCAATGGCTGTGGTGGAACACGAGATTCACAAATCCGACAGTCGCTGCTGAAAAATCTGCAGCAACTGTTTTGTGCTATCATTCAATATGGACCAAAATCTTTCCATGACTTTTATGAATCTGTACCATGAAATCCCACGCATTGCAACGCGTACTTACTAAAGTGGCTGGTGAGCATATAACTTTAATAGCTTTGTAGACTATGCCTGAATTCATGACTGACACACACAAATAATACTGATGCTACCATTTAGCAGAAGCATTCAGCAAAGTCAGGAAGCAGATGGGGTAAGTTAATGGGTTTTATTTTACAACAAAAAGTGAAAAATGAGACTGAGCTCCATAAATTTAAACAGAAACCACCACATTAAAAGCGTGACCCTTCAGCTTTACGTTCTCTTGTAAACAGTCCTAAAGGCAAGAGACAGAACAAAGTATTCACAGTAAAAATAAGTGATCCGTCCATAATCACCAAAGCAAAAGTGTTTTTAGAAAATACACATTTAAATGCTGTTTGGTGCAGTGTTATGATCTTAATGTACTTCTGTATATATATAGCAGCAAATATAGTAGGTGAAAGATTGGAGTCAAAATCAAAAGAAAAGCCTCAGAAGCATAAGCCTTCATATTTAGACACCCAGTCTGCCAGATTAGAGTGTAACAAAGTATAAATCACAGAAGTAACCAGAAGAGTCACCAACATGTATGTTTCATACAGTTCCTGTAGTCATGTTTCATACGTTCCTGACTGTACAGTGTTACATACGCTGCCTGAGCCTTTATTTTATTAAATCCAGTATAAGGGGAAAGTGTCCTGAACCTCATGGCTGTCCTGATTCCTCCTTGAGAATTTGTTGTCTGCATTTCTCTCTCAGTTTATCAACAGTCGACATCGACAGACTCTTAGGTTCCGTAAAGATCTTCTGCAAAGGAACATTTAAGGAGTGCTTAGGCTTTTTTCTACTCAAAATAAAAATAAAAACTACAATTAAAACTGTGTAAATACTTTTAACAGATTATCTTCTGCACAGTCTCATGGACTGGTGAAGTTAGAATAGCTGAAATGTAGCACTTCCCCATGAATTGTTTTTCTTTTTCGGGAAGTATTCTTTAAAAAAAGATGTTTTATGACCATAAGTAGTGTCATTTTTCTCTGGCCCCTTCCTAACCGTCATTGTATTTGGCAATCTCACCTGCATAAAGGTGTGGCAGTCTAGAGTGAAAGCCCCAGAAGTGATCTGTTTGAAGCATTCGCACACGTCAGGCAAAGAGCGCGCTCTCAGGATCTCTGCCTGGTGGTGAAGTATGAGAGTAAGAGCCACGCGGAAAAGTACTTTGGATCCCTCGTAGAAAAGACAATCCCAGACCCGCAGAACAGTCTGCAAGAATAAGACAGAAGGTGGATGTCAGTTAAATGATCGCCACATGCTTCTAGTTTGACCCCTCCACTAAAGCGCAGCTTTTGCCTCACCTCGATAGGGAGTACATCGATGTAGAGGCAGATAAACCAGCGAGACACCACCAGCGTCCATATGCCAGGGTACTGGGCCATGAGCTGTCCTACTGCAGGAGCTTTGACCTTAACCAGCTCACCAAGGACCTCCTGGTCAGTCTTCAGACCCAACATGGCCGGGGTGTAGTAGTCTGCAACACATTCAGATGAATTCCTCCTTTTCTTTTGCACAATTGAAAGCCATTGTAGGGCATTTATTTATTATAGATAATATTTATTATTATGTAAACTTTGAATTACATTTATTTATTTAACAGCCCTCCTTAAGGAAAAGATCAGGCTAACTGATTATTATTTTATCCCCAGTACCTCAGAAAAACAGACTCACATGCTCACAGTTAATTTGCTGCTTAATAAACTGAACAAAAATAAATAATGATGGTCTGGAGCATTGTTTTATAAAAGATCTCAAATTTTTATAGACCGAGTGTCAGTTTAGGAAGGCGCTATGAGAACTTAAAAAAAAAGAAAAAGAAGTAAAACGGAAGAGAAGCGCATCTTTGGTCTCGTTCTCTGCCGCCTTGACATCTTGCTGTACGTTTCCTTTGTTGTGGTTGCAAAATGTTAGCGGAGGCTGCCGCTGGCCCTCGACACGAACACTGAAAACCCTGCATCTCTAAAGTGGAACTGGTTTAACCTATGGAGCAACAGTGCAGGGTAGGGGATGTTTGCTGTGGGGTAAACAAAAACAAAAAAAAGAGCTCTGAAAGGAAGCCGACGTTAACTGTCACCTTACCTGGGAGTATCCTGCCCACCAGTGCATCCATAAGCCAGAAGGATTTCTCTTCGTCTTTCGTGATGATCATGAGGTAGCCTGCAATGAAGTTCATGCCCTAAAAACGAAAGAGCATGCTGTGGATCGCTTAGAATAAGAACTCCTGCTGTGTGTGCATACAGTATGCCAGGTTTTACATTGAATAAGTGCACTGACCGATATAAGAGCTAACAGATGAAGGTTAAGACGAAAATCCTACACATGTATTGGTTAAATAAGGAAGTAGCCAGCCCTGATCTTTAGGTAAACAGACATGATCTTAGATAGAGAGAGAGTCAGAGCTTGTCGCTGACTGCATTTTCTTCACCTGACAGTAGCCCACTGTAGGATTATGGTGTCCGTAGGCCAGCAGCACATTGAACAGAGCCTTCTGCATGCCTGGCTCTGCTTTGCTCTTGAACAGGATGTTGTCAGGAAAGGTCCTGTGCATATCTTTTAAAAAGCAGAGAGAGTGAGTGAATTATTGAGACATAATTTAAGCATTGAAAGAGCATGCTGTATGCTGCGACAGTTTTGGTGCACCTGTGTGAATGGTTTCTTTCAGCTTGGTGTCATGCTCCATGTCCAGCAGAGACTGGTAATAACCCGGCTTACTCTCCAGCTGTTCCTGGGCACCACTAGCCGCCATCCAGATCCTGGCACGGTGCTCATTAGGCACACCTTTACGAACAAACCTCTTCACTGCCAAAACATGTTTTATTATTACCCATCACACGACCAGAGAGCTGGAACGAACAAGCAAACAAAACCCATGGAGGTGTCTTTTGTTTTTGTACCTGTGAAGTTCTTCTCCACATGAGGCTTCTCCTGAAGGAGCTTTGACCATCTCATGGACCTCCTGTTGAGGACATCTACATACTGATTCATCATCTCCTTGTAGGAGTCGAAATCGCCACGTCTCTCAAAACCGTAGGCGTCAATCCTGCTGGGACAAATTCACACAGTTCTCCACCAGTGAAGGTCTACACATAACACTCATAGACGCTGTGAAATCAGGATTGCCGGTGGACCTGCTTGCTCCCCTCCCTTCTTTCATTCTCCTATTCAGTGATGGCAGACTCTAAAACTGCCTCCACTGGGTAGGGTTTCTGTAGCTGAGTGATCAAATGCTCCAGCTGGATGAATAGTTAAGTGTTAAATTACTTCTTAGGGGAGCAAGGAGAAAAATGTAAAAACTCTGACAAGCTCCTGTCCCTTAAAAAAAGCCAACAGGTGACAAACTTTAATGGTAGATTTACACGTTATAAGATGAAATGTGAAGTGGAAATACAAAAAGCTGAAGAGGAAGAAAGATGTTGTAAAAACAAGAAAAGGTTGCCAGTGAGGAAGCTGCAGGCAGATATGCTGACTAAATAACACAGGCCGACAACAAAACAGATTAAAAAAGAAGAAGCAAGAACCGAGAAAATGTACTTTTTAAAACGCAATGAAACAAACAAAGCTTACCTGTCACTGTCATCATAATCGGCCAGAGCCTGCATAGCATTTCCTTTCATTTCCCCATCCATTGTGTCTCATGTGCTAAAGGTAAAGTAGTCCAAGAAAGCAGAAAAAAAGAAAAGAAAAAGAAAAAAACAACTGGGAGCAGGAAGCTTATTCCATTTTTATTCCCTGGAAAAGAACCAGCTGTTGTCAAGGTAAATAACAAAGCGGTCTGAGTTTCCTATGGCTCACCTTACAGCAGCCACTGCTGAGAGGAGGAGCTAGTATGAAGAAACCCACAGGTAACAGCCACAGGCGTGTACTTCTGTTCGCACACAAAACAGTTGGAGGAAGAGACACTGTGGTGTTTGCTCTTATGTCCTCTGCTGGCTGTAATTCCAACATTTTATTAATTTCCTGCAGCAGGTAAATTTGTTATTTCTTTAAAGTGATTTGGAGCCAGACCCAAATTTCCAGTGTTTCAAAGCCGATCTGTTTGGCAGACATATTATTAACACAGAGATGATAGGTGGACTTAGCCAATATTTTATATTTGGAATACATCGTGTTCTGAAACGTGTAGCCCGAAGTAATGAATTATTAGACAGCATTACTGTGGATCAGTCTCACCTTACTTCAACATTATTTTTGACAAACACACAGACAGCTGGCATCTAAAAAGCCTGATATAAAAGACTGTATATATAAGATGGACACATGCCTTTCCATTCTGTTAATTTTAACTTGGCATATTTTTCGTGTTGTATGGCCATGTCCTGTGTTATAAAGTTTAATAAAGTTTAAACAAAAGACTAAAAAAGATGGGGATGGATGTAGCCTCCAGGTCTGAAAAATTACCTGAAATGCTGAAGTGCCTTAAACCTGCATTCTTGACCTCAGTAAGCCCACTGGTAGGTTCATGTTCTCATATGACACTTTTAAGTCTCAGTTTTAACACAAACTGACTCGTTTGTACACTCTAGTCCCAAATAGACTCAAAACTGGTGAATAAAACAGTGAACACTTTAGGGCGTGGCTGCATTAGTTACTACAGTATGAGCGTGCAGTGTCACTCACCGCCTGTGATTTTTAAAACACCAAGAATGCTCATCCTCAAGGCCCCAAAACAGGACTTTATAAACCAGTGGGTGATTTTATGGGGGGTTACAGCCATCTTTTATACACAGGTTTTGGTCTACACTCCACACTCTGTTTTTAGCTTAATTGTCTCACCCTTTGGTGGGTAGTACAGTGCATAGAGTGACGGAGAAAGGCTCAAAGTGGACTCAAACCCAGGTCACTAGCCCTCAGCGCAACCAGTTGAGCTATAGTGGCACTCCACACGGAGTACTCTTAACAATATATGCGTCTGCAAACAGATTAAAAAAAAAATAACAGTCATGTGTCCTGTTTTGTGGAATCATATTATGAAAGTAATCTGGATTTATCTCCTCTGTAACAACATTGTTGTACCTTCCTATTTCACTTATTTTTAGTCAGAAACTTATAGGAGTACTGCAGTTATTAACAGAGCTTTTACTTTCTAATTATTTACAAAGATGATCCCTGGAAATAAATAGATGAACCCTTAAGCCATATTAGCCCTAAAAGAAACTTTGCTGGAGTTGAATTACTTCTGGTGAAAGAGTATTTTAATGATACTTGAATACATTTGATTGACCTATGAGGGTAGCTTAAATAATTCAACCTACAAACATAAATGTGACTTGCCTCTAGAAGTCAGCGTTGTGCATGAGTTGCATATGATCCCAAAGCAGATGATGCCACACAAGAGAACGCCACTTTAACTGCTTGTTAACAGAAATATCTAATCAGCCAGTCACGTGGCAGGAACTCCGTGCATTTAGTTATGTAGATAAGGTCAAGGTGACCTGATGAAGCTTAATCAAAGCATCAGAATGGGGATGAACGGTGATTTAAGTGACTTTGAATGTGGCAGACAGGCTAGTCTGAAAAACTGCTGACCTACACAACCGTGTCTTGCGTTTATAGAGAATTACTAGAAAAACAGAAAATATTAAATGAGAAGCAGTTTTCTGGTATTTCCAAACATTTCCCCCCCTCAGTGTCGACTTGCCTTCGCTGTAACTGTGCTTTTTTGTACTCTTTAGCAGTTGTTTTTTGTATCTGTGATATTAAGCGTCATATTTCTCATCAGCAGCAAAAGAGCTAAATACACACATCATTATGGAAAAACTCATGCTTTATTCATCTTTCGTAAATGAACAATATTAGGCTACTTACACGATGTATCAACAATATTTTCTATTTTTCACTACCTTCAGGAACACTGAACAGATGGGGTTAAACAGAAATACAAATATCAAACAGACAGATTTTTAATCTTAAGGCTTACTTTGTCGTCCTGTTGTCGCCCTCTTTAGTGTCCTGATTTCTGTATTAAGGGCTTTGCACTGCCTAAACACACAGATATGTGCCATGCAATCCTAAAGGTCAGTCGTTTCCTAATTTCAGAATTTCTCTCAAGTGCTGCTAAACAGTTGTTTAAGCATAAAAAACGCATCAAAGTGATGAATTGATAAAAAACAAAATTGCTTCTGACAGAAAGTCGACTATGTGACATTTAGGATTCAAGACCCACTCCCCACTGAGATTATTCAGACAACACAACCCAATATCCATGATCTAAATTAAAGTACTGCCTTTACTTTAGTGAAAATGTATTGGTGTAACCAGCCAGGGGTGACGTAAAATGTGTTTCAACATGCTTTTGATGAGAAGCTCACAATTCCATGACTTAACAGAGCCACCTAACAATTTAACCAACAGCATATCATCCACAATATTGAGGCATCCCGTTAGAGAACTTAGCATTTACTGTACATAAAACAATCATCTTTTGTATTTATAAATTGAACATATTTATATTATTCTTCATATAGCTCTCTTTGTAAACTGTCCCAATAGATACAGTATGTACAGTAAAAACTGCAACAGTTCTGTTGGTGCTGGTGTAGTGAGCACTCTGTCCCAAGGTTAGAATAAGACAATAAGACATGGGAACTTTGCACAGTCACTCAGAGCTTTGAGACACGGTTGACTAGGAAGAATCTTAAAACACACAGCTTCTCCAGTCCATTCAGAGTACACGCAGCCAGTGAACCTCCTCTCAGTGCTGTGTCTATGCCCACCTATGGGGGCTGTAGTGCTCCTCCTGGAGCAGAGCACAGGGGCATCCAGGATACTGAGAATCTGGCAATGTCCATATGACGCCTCAGACTCAAGAGGGCAGAAAACGTGGCCAGTTGTTCTCGTAGTTTATACTCAGCTCCCTGAAAGGTGGTTTCCTGACAGTTTCAAGTGCTTCGGTTTTCACTCTGAAGTCTACAATTTTCTTTTTTTTTTCTCTTTTGTACAAGTCTTAAAAAAAAACTATCAAGTCACTGTAAAAGAAACAATGTTCTGGTTTTCCAGAGTCGGGATTAGATTTAGAGAGTTTTGCGTTTTGATCCTGTTACAATTGGTCGAGCGAATTCCACAAAATCATCTATAAGGACTGGCCAAGCTCCTGGGTGAGAAACACCGAAATATCGTTAGTGTCACAGTGATGGACGAGAGCTAAATATGAAGCATGTATTATCGATTGTGCCGGCTCACCTTCCTCATCATAGTTTGACATGTCGTCTGCTATCATGTTGCCAAAGTCCAACAACAAGTTCCATGTGTCCTTTGGGATAGATCGTTTATGGTGTTCCTGAAACGAACGAGTCCTGGTAAAGTCACAGGTACAGAAACAGCTTCACATGTTTTCATTTCCTTCCATCTTTAATAATAGATTTTTTTGTCACTGTAAATAACTGATGGACTGAATTCTAGAGTTCTGTTTCAACCAAAACACCAGGGACAGGTTGTACTTTGCTCAGCCTTGTCCAAACACCTAAGTCAGTATTTCTGAAAAGCAGTCTTGAGACTGGACTTTACGCTCAATAAAAGAAAAAAAATCTGTAACATTCTCCTCATGTCCGCCTAATTTGTCAGTTCTGCTTTGGAGTAGATTTGGAGGATCAAAGTAAACAAAATTGCCATTACTGACACAGAAATAAGAAAATTAAGAGCTGTGCAGGCAGCGCAAGAACACACAGACGGCCAAGTCCAACTTTATAACAAGCAATAAGAGAGCTAGGAAAGAAATAACGAGCACAATAAATCATACACTAACTCAGACAGCCTCTGTTAATCAAACGATGCAAAGAAAAGTGGAAAAACCAAACAAAGATGTTTCTTTGAAAAGAAATCCCTTCAAACCAGCACAGCTAGGCAGATTTTTATTAGCAGTATATAACTGTTTAAGTTGCCAGAGTGGGTGTAGTTTTGTCGGACAGCTGCAGGCTTGTGGTCCAAAAAACCAAACAAAAAACTGCAAGTCATGGTACAGCTCTTCAGTATGTTCAAAAAGATAACTCCTACAAGTTGAAACCACTCAATCACCCCCCTGGCAGCAGCCTGCTTATGTTATCTGAATAACTCTGACATCTAAATGTCTGTTTGCCTCAAACATTACGCCACTGGTACTTTAATGTAATGTGCTGTGTTGACTAAGCTGTCGGCAGAAATGGTCTGAATTTGGACTTTTACACCTGCTTCGGACTAAGATTCTTGAAAAGTGCAGGGTTGGTGGAAACATCATGGTGGAAACAATCTGGTTTTGCTCACTAGTTTTTGTGATCACGTAGGTATCTAACGGAATAATGGCCCAGGCCTCTAGAATGGGTTCCTCCTTAATTAGAGGATTAAAATGGCTTAAAGTTTGGCTAACTGATTAAAAAAACAAAAACAAACCACATACACATTTTATTCTGGAACAAATAAAATGCCACTTTAAAAGGTTTAAAAAGAATTACAATCTTGGTGACTTTTTGGGGAAAAGTGAACACCTTTTTAGGTGTAATGAGGACATCACCTGACCTTTTTCTCTTAAAAATACCAGTAGTAGTATCTCAGCTCTTAGAACACAGCTCCTTCCTCACATTTAAAATCTGTATACATACATCAGTGTAAAAACAAACAAAAATAAAAAATAATTTGCACTTTTTTTTTTTTAAATAATGCCCCAAATATCCAAACACTGCGCCTGCCAATAAAAATCAACATTACGGATTTCTTAATAAGCAAAAATTCAGGGTCCATCGTGCCCAGTTTTACTCCTTTGACTCACCAAAAGGAATCTATTCCAAAGATCGAGGAATTTAAATCGTCCCGAAAGGACCAGGTTCCAGTAGGCTACGGCCATCTCCAAATCTACACAAATGAGACAACTTTGTTCAGATGTTTGTGAATCTATAATATTAGTCAAAAATCTATTGTTAGGTCACAATCCGTGAACTTACCGAGACCCTTCTGGCCAGGATTTTTGGCAAAGTTAAAGGTGAATTGATAGAAGTCCTTGAACTTTCCACTATCTTTTAGCTCTTGTTCTAATCTTGGCAAAAGTGCCTTCAGTTTTTCTGGACTGTCACACCTAGAAAAAAAGAAAAGAAAAGAAAATATAAGCAGCACATACACAAATCACAACACATGGACAAACAAAACTGTTCTAACATTCAGTGCCCTGAAAGCCTATTTCAAAATACTCGGACACCTGAGCCTCAAAAGTCAAAACACTGCAACTGTTTCATTGAGTCGTTCCACGAAGACACAGTATACCCAGGCTGTGGGCGGATGTATAAATAGACAGCCTTCCCTCCCTGGAGCAACACTAAGAAAACCGCCATGCGTAGATACTTCAGTAAGAGTGTTTTTGTCCCACTTTAGAGCGTGTCACGTGCCGTTCATGTCAACACTCACCCCAGCTCGGTCATTCCATCCATAAACTCCTTCTTGGTGAACTCACACTGAGTGGCGGCACGAAACTTCCACGCAATAACCAGCACAGAGATGCTGGCTGGATCCAGTGAGAGGTCGTCACAAAACTGCTGGATCCCATCAATACCAATCTTATTCTCATCCTGGGGATCTATCAAGACAAAAACACAGTTTCACTCGAAATACTCAAGCAAGCAGTGTCTGTAACTCTTCTGGAATAAGGATCTTTACACTGTTCTTGTAAACAAAATTACAGCCTTAAACACTGCATTTTAAGATCCTACTTGCCTTTGTAGCGATTGTAGAGCTGTTCCAGCTTCTTACGGTCTACTGAGGTTTTCATGGATTCCTTACAGTAAAGCTCTGGATTCTGAAAATAGTTGTCTGTAGCAACTTCTAGTTTCCAGTCATTCTGTGTGAGACAGTACACGGCCGTTTTCTCCCCAGCCTGTGTGAAGGACATGAACTGCCGTACCTTGTCCCTCTGCGAAGACTTCAGCTTATGCTGTACAAGTACAGGACAGGGGCTGTCAGGCACCGGTGCAATCAAACCAGTCAGTACAGACAGAACCACACAAATGCAGAGCGACACACAGACAAAAACACACAGCGAAACATAAAACTCCACAGGCATTCAGGCAACAGGAAGAAAGACTGGGACACGCTCAGGAATACTCCGGCACATATTTCAAAAGGTTAGTCAGTCACGCCGACAAACGCGCTACAAATTTTGAGCCAAGACGCGCTGGTAGTAATGACGTCCTTTCCAAAAACAAGGTGGGTTTTTCTGAAAGGGGTTGTTATGGATTCTCAAAGCACATGCTGTACCTTGGAGGGCCCCTCAGATAACTACAGTCATACTTGTAACATGAGTAGGGACATAGGATGCCATCACAAGGACCCAGAGGTGCAACAAGTCTGGAGTGAAACACAAGCCGCCCCCCACCAGAAATACTCAACAAATACCCCTTACATAAAAATATAGAGTGCACTTTCGTTACATAAATACTTATAAGGTGATTTTAATTCATTATGGACAGAGGAACAAAAGAAATTACTCAGTGTGCACTTCTCTTGGCTAAAATCAGTAATGTTCATTTAGAATAATCCACCACTGAATTATAGACAGCCATATAACAAGTTTTTATCATATCCTAGACCAAACCTTTCCAGAGATACTTGTGCTAGTGTGCAACTACCATCTCCTCTCCAGCAGAAATTAACCAGCAATCAATCATTAAAGCCATAAATCTAAAAGAAAAAATTGCCAAAAGTTATTTTAGCAGCTCCAAAGTCAAATTTCTACTATGAAAATAAAACGAATAAGTTTGGGATTGTGGACCGTTTGAGGACAAGTCTACCTAATATTTGTGATGCTGTATTCTGATCCAAAAGGTTAGAAAAGCTTTTAAACAGTTCTGTCTATTTTTGCAAAAAATAAATAAATAAAAAATCACCATGCTATGCCATGTCCTCCAACTAGCTGCAGCGTCTGAACACCTCACTGAAGATCAGCATGTCCTCAACCTGAGTTCACCGAGCTGCTAATAACTCCATTACTGATGTAGTCAATAACGATGTATGAAGTCATGTGTCTGTCCCGGTTTGCTGCTCTGGCAGCACGGATTATTGTTCTGTTACAGGAGGGTAACGTTGGGTTAGCATTGTCTTCACAAACACCAGCTAGTAACTTGCACTGGCTAACGTTAGCTGAGTTAGCCTCTCTCTCTGACATTAACGATGGGGTTAATATCACGGGAACAGACTGTCATTGTGGTTACGCGTTAGCCGGGACTTAACTCAAACGGCCCTGTGTGTGTGTGTCTTTGAGGTCCAGCGGCTGACCTGCTCACAGCCGAAGTTACCAGACTGACAAAAAGGGACGTGTAGCTAATGCTAGCTGCTCTTAAAATATCCAACTGACCTTCCCTGTAATAGCAACGAACACGAGTAAATGGCCACTGTACGCTTGCCAAAACGCGACACATCATGTACTTTAATACCACGACAATAGTCTTGTAAGCAAACCTTACTGGCATTAAATCCAATGCCTGGGTTTGTGTTTATTTTGGTTACCTACCATTTTTACACCCGCTGTTTGACCAGTTTGGTAGTCCGACTGTCGTTCATTATACGCATGCGCGGAAGTCGCCGGATTGCATAAAAAAGATGAGGTCTGCGGTAAAGGCTCCGTTTGATATTTGCATTATTTGCGCTTATTTGATTAGAAAATATGGGCTTGTGCAAGTATTTGTCGCGCAAAGAGAGTTAAAACGACACTTTCAAATACGATGTTATACCAAGTGTAATACACAAACAGGAAAACTCCCTCAAAACTGCATTCAGCACTGTTAAAAATAAAACTCAACCCCACCCTTCACCCGCTACACACACAGACACACACTTGTTGACTGCCAACATCCTCACACACCATCCGCAACACAATACACACTGTAAAACACAGCATCAGTAATCCTCCTTCACGGCACATCACACCTGCCTTGCTCTGTTAGTGGCAGACATATGAACAGCTGACCGACGAAATTTATTTAAACGGCATTAAAACAACGACTGTTGTAGACATCCAAGATTGTTAGGTGACCCAAAGCCTCAAAAAAAAAAAAAAAAGTCAGAGCAGCCTTTCTGAAATGCCATTGCAGAGTAAGCACAGGTGTAATAACATTCATCATGGCACTGCTCCATTTAGAAGGGTCAGGGTTTATTGTGCTTGCCAGCTCACTAGAACGACTGATAGACTGAATATAACAGGGTTATAATTGAGTTTAACACTTACATGCTTATTGTGGTATGAGATGTCAAAGTGGTTATTGTGAAAAAGACCTATTTTGATAGCAACCATTAATGAATATGGCTATATTAGCAAGAAAAAAATCTAAAGTATTGTTTGTAGTGCTTTGGAAATGTATTAGGTTATGCTTACAGTGTTTACTGAATAAGATAACTAGCTTTGGAATAGTAAAGTTTAAATATTTTTAATACAAGTCGCATCCCAGACCTATTGAATCAAGAAATCACGTAAATAAAACCTGTGTGACAAAGTAAAGTAGGGTAAAAGACCTCAAACATCAAAACATCATGCAACCATTTAAAGAAACTCCAGAACAGATAAGAAACAAATTCAGTGACATCCATCAGTCTGGAAGGGGTTACAAGGTAATTTCTAGAGCTTTAGGACTCCAATGAACCATGGTGAAAGCCATTATGCATAAAAGAAGAAAACCTGGAACAGTGGCAAGCCTTCCCAGAAGTAGCCGGCCTACCAAATTTACTCCAAGACTGCATTAACGACTCATCTAGGAGGTTACAAAATAACCCAGGACAACCTCTAAAGAACTGCTGGCCTCACTTGTCTCAGTTAAGGTTTATGATTCAACAGTAAGATTTGCATAACTTCAACATTCAACATCAATCACCTCAAGGTGCTTTACATTGTAAAGACCCTACAATAATAAAGAGAAACCTCAAAAATCAAAGCAAGTGCACACTTTGAGCAAGTGCTTGGTGAGAGTGGGAAGGAAAAACACACAGTCTTGTAGGAATGAAGCCTCAAGAAGAACTAATTACTAAAGTTAATTCAGAAAAATTCCAAGGAGAAAAAAACTGCTGACCTAAAAGATCACAAAGGCTAGTCTCACATTTGCCAAAAAAAACCCCATCTTGATGATCCCTAAGACTTTTTGGAAAATATTCTGTGGACTGACAAGACAAAAGTTCCACTTATTGGAATGTTTGAGTCCCATTACATCTGACATAAAACTAATACAGGATTTCAAAAAAAAAAAAAATGATATCAGAGGATTGGTTTATGCATCAGGACAACGATCCACCCCCCAAACAAACAAAAAAGACAACATCCAAAAACGTTTTTGGAGTGACCTAGTCAAAGTCCGGGCTTAAAGCCGATTGAGATGCTTTGTGATGACCTTAAACATGCCATTAATGCTCTGAAACCCTCCAACGTCGCTGAATTAAAACAATTCTGCAAAGAACACCAAGGCCTTGGTGTTCCCCCGGAAAAGGTGGAAAAGGTAACTAGGGAAAGGGAGTTTTACTTAGGCTGTTGCCCCCACAACCTGGTGCCAGATACACATAAGAAAACGAATGGATGGATGGATGGATGGATGGATGGATGGATGGATGGATGGATCTATGGATGGAGAAAGTTTACCTTGCCCAGCTTTTCAAGAGTTACAAATACACAACTCATATGATAATTCAAGCAAAGAAAGGCAAACGATTAAACCCTTATGAGCTAAGAAAAACATTTGTGACTACTTTATTAAAAAAAATTGTATGGTAACAGGGTTAAATGAGAGTAACAGGTCTGCACAAGATAACGGGGTTGAACGGATGTATTACTTTTATTTGTAGATTATGTCATACATCTGACAAATAAATACTCAGGACTACACAGAAATGTTGTTTATCTTTATATAATATCTTATATATATTTTTAACATGTTTGAAATGTTTGTTTTATATGTACAGTAACAGGATTGCAAATCAGTGCTGATATTAGAGTTTTCTCAGAAAAGGATGTAAGCTGATAGTTGACTGTGAAAGTCAAGAATAAATATAGAGATATAAACAAAGGAATTAAACTTTGAAATTAATTTCTATTTTGGTAATATAAATATCAAGGTTTGCATTGGTTGGAATGACACAATCTAGTCAGAAAAGACTGGAAAAATACAAAATATATCACAGAGAACTGACCTTTCATCTAACCACAGTGTTAACACGCAGCTCAATCGTGTCACTGATTTTTTGTCAAGTCACTCACTGTTTAGGCTGCACATAGGGTTGCAGTGCGTAATGACTCTTCTTTAATATATGTTGATGTTTGCATGTCGTAAGTTGATGATGAACAAAATCAAAACAAGAAAAAAAGTGGATTTATAACTATTTTTAACTGTTATAAATTAGTTATTGAGAATTTGGCAAGAGAAAAAAAATGCTATTTTGATAGTTCTCAAGAGCTATTTTGCATTTAAATGATATTTTGGAATTGAACCACCTTCACACTACAAATGTATGTTGTAGTCCTTTGTGAGTGGATTGTATTCAAATTCATATGTGTGTGTGTGTGTGTGTGTGTGTGTGTGTGTGTGTGTGTGT
>NW_005187456.1:2958576-2966630 GCF_000239375.1 Pundamilia nyererei
TGTGTGTGTGTGTGTGTGTGTGTGTGTGTGTGTGTGTGTGTGTGTGTGTGTGTGTGTGTGTGTGTGTGTGTGTGGAGTGGGGGCAAAGAAAATCTCCTGCATTTGTACGATGGCTCACTAACAGTGACAAAAGTGAGTGTTAAGACCTCTCCAGTGCACTTGCTATCACTGTTATTTGCACCAAATCAGGTGAAATTGTTTCACAATGACTTATGGCTTCCTAACTGAACAGATTTGCATCCCTGGAGATTAACTAACTTTGTGTTAAACCTTCGATACTCTGACCCCTTACTTATTTCACGTCTTGTCATATTAACACATTTTTTATGGCGCACTCCTGTGCAGCAGACGGCGCTACATGTATCACGAGGGCTCTGGTATCCACCAATCCAAAGAGCTCCAGGTTGTGGGCATGAACTATTTTGACCGCTTTGCTTTCGTCTCATTCGTGCTGTCCAATCAAGCTCCACTAAAGCGAGGCACCGCCAAGATCAGATTGTGAGAGACGCTGCTGTAGCAAGGCTAACGGAAAGTCGATAGGAAAGGCTAGCGAGCGATCTGTTAACCTGTAAGGTGCACCGGTAAGCAGCATCTACTCAACTGCAGCTTGTCACTCAGCTGACGCATATGATAGCACTGACGTTAAATATCTGTATGACCTTCTATTGTTTGTTAAGTATATAGGAAAAAAAATGTTACCGCCAATAAATACAAAGCTAACCGTCGAGGTAAACTTGTAGCTAATTCTGGGGTTGTCGATGACAGCTGGGGTTTAGCTTCTGTGCTAACCCACTAGCTAGTCAGTGGGCTAACAAAGCGCTGAAGCACCTACTTCTTGAAGTGCAATCGCGAGCTAGCTCAGTGTTAAAATAAACATTTTAATAATAAAGTAAAGTACCTTTTGCATTGCATTTAATATATCCTCTTTCAAGTCGCTAACTTACGGCATGTAGCTGACGGTAACGAAGTGAAGAGCAAAGCTAGTTTTTGCGGTTCATGATGATTGTAATCGACCTGATTACAGTAACGTACTTGTATTGGATCCATATGCAACAGTTCGTTTGGAAGCGAACCTTATAAAAACTAATATTTAAGTTTTAGACACCTCAAAATGGCCACCTTTCTGTGAATTTAGCGTCAGGAAAGTATTCGTAAGGCTCTTCGTGTTTTATTAAGAACAAATAGGAAAGGTTACGCGATTAAATGCGTGGAATAATAATAATAATGGTAATACTAATAAGTCGAGGGTTTAAATGTAACTTCCAGACAACAAAGTGTGTTATTCATTAGTTAGCTATGTGTGTTGATACTGGTTACTACACTGGCAAAAGGAGGTCAGCGGTTGACAATAAAACGCAATCAACTCACGGAGTATATACGGCTACCTGCAACTGGTATTTTAGAAGTTGTGGTTAACTGTGGCAAAAAATTTTATCGTCTGGATAAAATCCACCTTGCTGGCATCGATGGCAAACTTTGTTTACTTTTTCAGTCTCTTTGACTTGGAAACGATCACTCTTTGTACAGCTAGCACACAGCAAGTTATGCAAATCCTGACATGACTTGTTGTATTAAAAAATAAGCTTAAAAGTGAAATACTCAATCTGAATACATTATTTGGTACTTCAAATGAACTATATAATTGTTAAAAAGTATCTCGACATTTCTTAGTTTGTTTCCTGTTTAGTGGGGATTTAGACCTCCTCTTCCTCCATTCTCAAATGCCAACAACAACAGCCGTCGAGGAGACAGAGTGCACTCGTAAGCGCATACAGTCACCACAGTGAAGCTCATTCATCGTGCGAAAGGCACGTTCACTATTTTAAGTGTTAACCCATGCTGAAGTGTAGCTGGGATCTGCAGCACGGAACCAATAATCGCAACATTTCTACATGAATCGTCTCAGAGCGTGCAGGAGCTAACTAGTAAGCTAAGACCAGCAAGCTGGGTCTACCGCTAGCTGTTAGCAGCTAGCTGCGTCCAACAAAAGATTGTTCGTGCTAATCGACATATAATATGACCGCTGTTACAGTATCATGCAGCCACAGTGCCTGGAGCCATATAGTGCCTTCTCTGTTGCGACATTATCAGTTTAGCGCTGTTGTGATAAAGTTCGCTTGTTTGCGTGACCTGTAGCAGAAGTTGGACGGTGCCTCTCCTCCGGACGTGCTCGGTACCTGAAGTAGGCCTTGTGCACACTTAGCGTAGTAAAAGTTGTGAGCATCAAGGGATGGCTTAATATGGTTTCCTGCATAAAAAGAACACTTAAAAGTACTGCTCGGTGGCTCGTTCACGTGAGATTGGTGTGAGAAGCGTACATGTCTGCGCATTTTGGATAATAAAACAAACAGTGACGCTAACATTGGTGATGTAGTTAGCTTTCTACAATGTGCTCTTAGCAAGCAGACCAGATGGGCCTTACTTCAGAAATAAGTTTAAATTTCCTCTCCAAAACAAAGTGAAACACAGCTTAGCTTGGGAAACAGTATTGGGAAATATGATGTTTGGGTCAAACTGCAATTTTGTCATTATTTAAGTAATAGTTTGTTCTCTTTCTGTTTGCAGGGGTCTGAATAGTGACTGGCAGAAGAAAAGTCTTTTTAACCTAAAGCATACCTCTTTTCGGTCCTTTGGGATCATGGCTAAAGATGTAAGTAAATATATACATGGTTTCATGAGAAACATCAGGCTATTTCTGCGGTGTCACTTAAGTACAGTAGCTAATTTGGGTCCTTCAGTTTACTGGCTGCACTTAGTCTTGTAGTGTTTTCTTTTCTTTTTCTCTTTAAATAGACTGTGGGATTTGTTTAGTGACTTCATAGTGGAGTGGTTTATACATTTGCCTTACAAAAGATCCCCTGTTAGGTCCTGGAAGGTGACATAGTTCCATTGAATCAGGAAGGGCATCCGGCGTTAAAACTGTGACAAATCAAACTTGTGCAACTCGCTGCGGTGACCATTCGTAAATAAGGCATCAGCCAAAAGTAGCTTCTACTGTATGGAGTTTGTTTAACTTGACTAGTCTTCAATTCTTTGGTTTCTGTAGTATATTAAGTTGTTCTCTTTTACAGGCTGGTCTAATTGAAACCAATGGAGAGCTAAAGGTTTTCATCGATCAGAATCTGAGCCCTAGTAAAGGTATATTTTATGTATATTTTACAGAAATTGTGCATATGTGATATGCAGGGCTTTCTAAGCAACATGTACAGTCTAGTTTAAGAGGCAGCAGAGCTGTTTGTTGGTAGGTGGACAATAGGGGGCAATGGTGTTTCATTCAAAAACTTCCCTCATTAATGATCTTCTCATGTCTCCTATAAGGTGTCCTGTCCTTGGTTACTGTCCAGCCCACAGCTGCCCCTGTGGCCAAACAGCTACTACCCAAAACCCTTGGGCCATCCAATGTGAACGTCGCTACACACATGCAAAATGTGCCACACATGGTGAGTGAGGTCCTGTTAAGTCAGCATTATGTGGTTTCTTTTCTCTTAAGGCGTAGAAACCCTCAGCAAATTTAAAGAATGCTTTGGCTCTGCTAAATATTAGCTAGATGAATTTTTGTAGGGTTTTACTCTGCTTTATATGAATGTTGTATAAGCCCCCTCCATTATCATTGTGAGGTGACCGGGGAGAGGGTAGCTGGAGGCAGTTGATCCTAAGCTCATCAACTCTACAGTCAGCAGGATTACACCCATCATCCCATTATGTACAAGGAATGTATACATAACGGAAATCAGCTTAGATATCACCTTACTAAAGGAATAGATCACCCGTCTTCAAGATGCCTCACATTGCTGTTAGGGATGCAGTTTTTTAAAGCTGTGTCTTTAACTGTCATCAGCCCAATTCAGCATCGGGTTTTTATTAGTCATCATAAATGACTGAAATTCTAAAAATGTCTTATTTCTCCCTTAAAGCTGTATTCAAACAATCGCCAATGATGATTTTCATGACAAACCAAATATTTTGCTTACAAAGTCAAATTCTGTCAAATGAAATAACTGTCATTTAACTTTACTGCTTCACCTGTCAGCTATCTAATGCAAGGCCAAATGTATTTAAATCATTTCTTATTGCACTGAGGGTAGTTATAGCTTTCTGCAAGGTATCCTCAAAATGACAGAAATCAGCAGAAGATGCGCGTCCTAAAGAGAGTGAACAGAGTCCCACCTTGAGTTTATGTTCAGTGTGAATTGGTTCTTGTAGTTAAACATAATATATTTAAGTGTGAGGCTTTAGAAGAAATATTACATGTCAAGATTTGAGTACATGAGGTTTTAGAGGAGAAACTCATTGTTGATGACAACAAAAGCATGACTATCAGTGTGTGTTCTTTCTCTTCTCTGTGGTCTTCCTGTAGGTGATTGGAACACCCCAGAGGCCTACCGTATCGAACACCATTTTGGTAAACAGTCCACACACACCCAGTTCCCAGTTCCTCACACAGAGTCAACCAGCCGATGCCTCTCCTTGGTCATCAGGGTAAGGCTTCAAATTGCCCTTAAGATTTTAAGCTTGGGACATTATTGGTGAGCTCTGTCCAGATTAAGCTAAGCATTTTAGAATGGGTCAAGTCTGATAGCTATTCATAGCAATAAAAAAAAAAAAAAGTGAATGCCAGATTGCCACACATCAGTGTGTTTGTGTTCATAGTGACGTGGGCGCGTTTTTTAAAATTTTTTTATTTTTATGTTTGCAGAAAACGTGGGAAGAAAGGGGAAAAGAATGGGAAGGGCTTGAGGCATTTTTCCATGAAGGTGTGCGAGAAGGTGCAGAAGAAAGGAGTGACCACGTACAATGAAGTGGCAGATGAACTGGTGGCAGAATTCAGCTCATCAGACAACCACATGTCACCGAATGACTCAGTGAGCACTGCCGCTGTGTGATACTGTCTCAGTGATGCAGACTGATTACTCCTGATGAAGATATTTTAATTCTAAGATATATTTTTTAATGTTTTGAATTGCGTCTTTTTTTCTCTCTCTCATTTCAGCATGTGTATGACCAGAAGAACATTCGGCGACGCGTTTATGATGCACTTAACGTGCTTATGGCCATGAACATTATTTCTAAAGAGAAAAAAGAAATCAAGTGGATTGGTCTACCCACCAACTCAGCGCAAGAGTGCCAAAACCTAGAGGTAGAAACGCACAGCGAAGACAGTCACTCCTGCTTTTGTTACCAGTGTTAAAACGCTTTTATTTCAACTGTAGGTGGAGAGACAAAGGCGGCTGGAGAGGATTAAGCAGAAACAATCACAGCTTCAGGAGCTCATACTGCAGGTTGGATTTGAGTGCTGGTACTTGTGTGATCAAAGGGGGGCTACAATTATAGTCTTTATAGTGGTAATTGTGCATCAGGGCTGCAGAAGACTCTTTATAAATACCCCAAAAACTGATTGGCCTCTTTAGATTGCTTTTGTCTGCGTTTTGTCTCTTTTTGTGATGCTGGATCATAATGAATCAGTAATAAACAGAAGTTCTTCTCATTGAATCTCTATATATGCAAGTAGCACATGCAAAATGGCAACTTAAAATTGTTACAATGTAAAAGAAAAAATTAGCATTTAAAAAAAAAAAAGCATAAATATATCCAAGAATGCTGTAGTGCTACACTTAGTTCTTTGCAGCTGTTTGAGTTTTAACTTGTCTTTGATCTTGTCTTACAGCAAATAGCTTTTAAGAACCTGGTTCAGAGGAATAGGCAGACAGAGCAGCAGGCAAACCGACCTCCACCTCCCAACTCCATCATCCACCTTCCTTTCATTATTGTCAACACCAGCAAGAAAACTGTCATTGACTGCAGCATCTCCAATGACAAGTGTGTGATCATCAGCTCTGTTATTTAAAATGCTGGCACTTGGAATAATTTGTAACTGGGGGGGGAAAAGAAATTATCCAAAAAGTGGGGGAGGTGTTCACATTTTCATCGAGGCGCTGGTAGTGCTTCACCGGGCTGTATTTATTAGGGCTTTAATAAATAGTTGCGGAACAACATGTACTTGACAACAGCCCGTCAGCCACATAAGCTGCTTTATTTTTTCTAGCCATGTGACATGATTGTATGTAATACCTTGGAGCTGCATAGGTGGGAAACTCAACTATAATTGCAGGTTAATTGTGTTCTGGTTCTTGGCAAATAAGCTAAAAGAGGCTTGGAAGCCTTCTGTCAGTGCAAAGCATTATAGTGTGGTATCAAGATGTGCATTATAACAATAACTAGAATCTCCTCATTTTTAACTCAACATTTCAGTGTGTATAGGATTAGTGGCTGACTTGAAGAAGTAAATATGAGGCCTTCCCACATGCAACTAAACCAGGGGTGTCCAACTCCAGGTCTCAAGGGCCGATGTCCTGCAGGTTTTAGATATCACCCTGGATCAGGACACCTAAATCAACTGATTAGTTCATTACCAGCCTCTGGAGAACTTCAAGACATGCTGAGGAGGTAATTTCGTCATTTAAATCAGCTGTGTTGGATCAAGGACTCATCTAAAACCTGCAGGGCACCGACCCTTGAGGCCTGGAGTTCGACACCCCTGATCTAAGCTAATCCCCGCTTTGTAGATGAACTTTATTTTGAAAGGAATACTAGTAGCTGTCCTCAACGGACTAACTAAAATACTGAAGAACCTTTAGCTAATTTCTTCTTAGCCAAAGGTGTTGAAAATGGGACCCATGTTCTATTCTATTCAGTATGCTGTCCTTGATTTGGTACCCATGATCTTCTTTAAAATTAGAACGAACACTTGTTTGGATAATTGACCCTTTCCCATTTTTCCACTCTTCAGGTTCGAGTATTTGTTTAACTTCGACAGCATGTTTGAGATCCACGATGACATCGAGGTGCTAAAACGTATGGGCATGGCCTGCGGCTTGGAGGTGGGAAAGTGTTCTCCAGAGGATCTGAAAATCGCACGTAGCCTGGTGCCCAAAGCTCTAGAGCCTTATGTTATAGGTAAGTGACCAATATCCCTATGAGTTCGGCCCCCCTACCCCCCCTGGAAATTACGCCCCTGGTTCTTGGTGCAGTTGTGAACACAGTAATCACACTTGGATGGGGACCAAACAATTGGACCGAGACCCTTTGGAGCAGCGGTCTCCAACCCCTGGGCCACGGACCGCTACCGGTCCGTGAGTCATTTGGTACCGGGCCGCAAGAGTTGAGGCTCAAGTGGGAAATTTATGGTTTTCAGAGTTTTTATTAGTTTCTATCGTTTTTGGTTTTTTTAATCATTTTTATCGTTAACTCTGTTTCCCTGGGTCTTTTCCTCTGTGGTGCAAAAAAGGTTGGGGATCGCAGCTTTGGAGGGCAGGGTCTTGGGACACTTTATAAAAAAAAAAAAAAAAAAAAAAAAAAAAAAAAACCCCTCCAGTGCGGCTTATGGTATGATGATCTGACCTAACTACCAGGTCTGCATTTTCTGAAAATGAGTGAAAAACGGCTACACGTTTACAAACTCGTCAACTCGGTCTAGAGTGAGAGGTGAGAAAAACAAGCTTAGACAGAAACTGCTTCAAAGGGTTCAACGTCAAAGGGTTAGTCTTCATCTGCAGTTAAAGTAGGCAAGAATCTGTGCTTTCTGAATCCCTTTGTTCTATATCTCTTATCCCCACTCAGGTCTGTAAATAGTCGAAGGTCTTCATTCTAATTCATTTTCTCTTTATCCAGAAATGGCCAAAGGTCCCATCAGTAACGTCTACATCACTGGAGGTTCCTCTGCTAATGGAGCCCGTTACCCTGCAAACAGGTAAGAGTTGCTAAATGTGATGTAGCTCTAATGTGCACACTGCTTTTTCTAACATTTCCCCATCCTCTTATGCAGTGATGGCTGCACTGATGGCACCATGGCGTCCAGCTCAAACGATTCTCACTACAGCGGGTCTCGTGTGGAGACTCCAGTGTCTTACATGGGGGATGACGACGATGAGGATGAGTACGATGAGAATGACGATGAAGACTAACCTCCCTACACCTCGCCACTCCAACAAGCACAGTCTTCAAAACCACCCTCACCGTGGGAATTTAGTCCACTGTCGTGTGTGCTTTTTTTTTTT
>NW_005187456.1:2966740-3030542 GCF_000239375.1 Pundamilia nyererei
TTGCACCCACCTTTTTCTGCTCCTGAGTCACCTGCACCACAGCTCAGTGGGAGGTGTCGTCCAAGGGAACTGTAGTCTTTGTCCCTGCCACCTGAAGTCTTTATGTCTAATCCACTTCTTAATAAGCCATCCCACTAAAAAGCAACTCTAAGGCCTACTGCTGTTGGAGAATGTATAATGTACCCGTTTGACTTATAATTTTTTTTTTCTGCAGTTGCATATGGCAGACATGATCAAAATGTTCCAAGGTGGCCAAAGTGTCTGCTGTGAGATGTGTTGTTAGTGCAACACCATGGATTCGGAATGGCTTAACACAGATGCCACTGCATCACAGGATGGGGCTCCATCACATCTCGTCATGCTTTGTTTGTTTTGTTTTTGTGTTCTGAGCAATTTGAAATGGTTTCCCGATTGTTTTTGGGCTGGCTTCCTTCTGTTCCGTAGGCAGCTGCTTTCCTGATCTTCTTTGCTAGTTTTATTTGTATTCCAGAGTTGAGGAATTCTCCATCACCGCCCTGTTAATGCCTTGGTAGTGTTTACAAAATAATGGCAGCAGCGAGGTAAAGACTTTCATAACCCAGGCTCCTAGGTAAATAAGCTTTCTTTGTTAATTACATATATGAATCCTACAACAATTGTAGCTTATAGTTTCCTTTAGAGGCCAGTGGTAAAGATAGACCTACAAAAATTATTGATGTAACAATGTGTGGTTGTATAGGTCTTTATGTACACCCTTCAAAGATCTCCCTTTTAAAACTGAGCAACACGTGTACTGACTCTTCCAAATACCCTTTTCTGTAATCTAATATAAGTTTGCAAATTAAATATAGATTGTTTTAATAAGTTTGTATCCACAATTCATGAGTTTTCTGGGGTTGGGGTAAGGTCGACTGTCTGTTGGGTTGGAAACAAAGTTTGCTTAAATAGTAATATGAGAGGTGAGCAGAAGGTGCTAGAAACGTCTAGCTGGGTCGTTGTCTCAACCCTGTCTATTAAAAGAACTGGGGAAGGAAACTAGCTCGGTTTTTAAAGAAGTTGACTGCTTGTCAAAAGAAAACCACAAGGGATACACTGCTTGGATGCCTGACACTGATTATGCTGCTGCATTGTGATTGGTTCTTACATTATGCTAGTTTGCTTTCTGTCAGCAGTTTTTAATTAGATTTGGCCAAAAACTGTGGATACACTGCAGATACTGGAATATTGGGGGGGGGAAGCATTTATTTTAGCATCTGTTAATTCACTGATAAACCGGATCCTGTGACTTGTTTAGAGCTGAGTTCTTTTAATTCAGAAATGCTGGAAGACTAACAGTTTATCTCATTTTGGCTCTGGAATCCACCATTAAAAAATACAAAATAACACACAGATGTGGTTGGAGGGAGTTTGCTTAAATTTAATTAAACTGTAAAATTACACCAATTTTATACATGGGCCCCAATGAAATTAGACAACTTCCAATAAAGAAAAATTACGAATGACTGAAATCCATAAAACTATGGATATTACAAAGAATGAATTTTGCCATTTTTGATGTCTTGCCCAACCTCCTTCGATTGTTTGTTCGTGGGTTTTTCTACCTAATTTGGTTGGTTTGGCATTGTCATTGCATAACTTTCCACTTTACCTTTGTCCAAACACATTTGGGTTGCTCTTGCATTAACGTTTAATTCACTGTTTTAAGCTTTGCTGCGTTTGGCTGAAGACAGTAAAGCTCTGTACGATTCAGAATTCATCTTGCTGCTTCTGTGTTTTGTCACATCATCAATAAACAGTCGTGAAACCAGTTCCAGTGGAAGCATGCATGTCCATACGTTACACTGCCTCCGTTGTGTTTGGATTATGTAGTATGCTTCGATTCATATTCTGTCCCACGCCTCGTCCATCCTGTTTTGTTTTGTTTCTCCCTCCCATCATTCTGTTACAGGCTGCTGTTGTAACTGTCCAACAGTGCTGTTCCTCAGTATGATTTGGGTCCGTTGTCCATCCACAGTTCACAAGAATCACTACTTCTCCTACAGTGCTAGTTATTTTTTTACTTGTGCACAGCTGTCACCCAGTGGGTCTTTAACCTGTTCTCATGATCATATTCATAATGGATTGTGAGCCAGATTAGGCGCTACTTTGATGTTCTTGTTGTAGATGGTTTTGGTCAAGTCTGTATGTTCTTTCATGGGCTCTTTATGGAAGACAGGGACCATTCCTTTGACAGGATAGGTGGTGTTTGTCTTTACCATGGAAAGGATCCTGTGATCATCACCCTCTATTTTTATTCTGTTTACAAAAAACATTCACAAGAGCGTGTTGTGTGGTGTTTTTGGGGGGTTTTTTGCTGTCAAAGAGTGGCCTGTTTAATTTGCATTGAGGGCTCATTTGATCATATAGAATTTGAAAGCTGCCGTTTCCAGCAGCAGCTTCCAAAAGTGCTATACTTGAACGTGTTGCCTTTACCTGCTTGATTTATGACAAAATGAAAGGATTAGACGGGTACAGTCTGGGTAGGATCTCATAAATTGCAGACAACAAGAAAAAGCAAATTCCTTCCATCCATAATGGAACCTGGGGGACTGAACACACTGTTCTTGCAACCTGAACTAGATATATCGCCATTCAAAGTTAAATAAGACACTTCTGAGGATCATCCTTATGTAGGGCCTGCTTTAAACAGTGTTTCTTTGCTGACTCGTGGCTAATGGAGTGATCTCAAAGACTTCTCTTGGCCTTACATTTAGTATTTAGCCATATTTTCCATTTTAAATGCAATATTTTGAAACTTTTAATATTTTTCCCTATGCTGCCAAACCCTATTGGCTGTTAAAAACATCCCAGTGCATTTCAGCATTTGGTAGGCCTTTTGGGTTATCTCAAATATTATTCCTCATTCAAACTGAAGCTTTAATGTGAAGCAGAGTGCTGCTTATAGGCTGTATGAACTGCTAACTGGTTTGCCAGTTGACTGGTGATATCCTGCATATATGCTGCTTGTGTTGTTCTGTTCCAGCATGTGCTCGCACACTTTGTCTGGGGCATTGGGGTGTTAATGGATTACTGAAAGGTGTTGACTCAGGTGTGTGTGTGTGTGTGTGTGTGTGTGTGAGGGTGGTACAGTGCTCAAAGTGTGCTGGGATCTAGTTCAGTCACCAGTCTCCAGTTCCCGTTTGTCTCTCATGCTCCCTCTGCCACTCCGCTGTGATCCGTCTCCTGTTCTCTCAGTCTTGCTTCAGCCTGTCCTCTTTTTCTTCCTCACCCCTGCGCGTTAGTTGGCAGCATTTACCGTTCACCGCCTTTCTCTCTTTGCGATGTCTTCTTTTTGCATTGCTTAACAGTCGCTTACCCTCAACATGGATATCGGAGGACTCACAACCGTGGTAGCAAATTCTGCTTACATCAATGCTCGTGGAAGCATCGATGGCTCTAATCCAGCAGCAGCTCGGGATAAAAAGTACCACTCTCGCCTCAAATTGCCCCACATCACTGTGTGCGAGGGTCTGAAGGACACCCTAGATTTATCCTTTGACTCAGTCTGTGTTGAACAGCCAATTGGCAAACGTCTCTTTAGGGAATTCTTGGACGCAAACAAAGAGTATCACGGGGCATGTCGCTTGTGGAAAGACATCGAGGACTATGACCTGGCAGAGGACTCTGAAAGGGCAAAAAAAGCTTCGAAGTTAGTTCAGCGTTACATGGACCCCTCTGCCAAACACTTCTGCCCGTTCCTCAGTGAGGACATCATAACGAAGGTGAAAGAATCCCTCGAGACTGTAGGTGATGATTTGTTCTCTGCAGCGCTGGCCAAGACTTTGGACTATCTGCGCGAGGCCCCCTACACTTTCTTCCTGGAGAGCATGTACCTGAAGAGGTTCCTGCAGTGGAAATGGCTGGAGATGCAGCCCATGGATGAAGACTGGTTCCTCGATTTCCGTGTGCTGGGGAAAGGTGGGTTTGGAGAGGTGTCTGCCTGTCAGATGAAAGCCACGGGAAAACTGTACGCCTGTAAGAAACTCAACAAGAAGAGGCTGAAGAAGAGGAAAGGCTACGAGGTGAGAGAATTAATGTCATTTGCTCGATGCTCATTTACTGAACATCCCTTTGGCTTTTTGCCTCCCCCAGTGGTGGAAGAAAACCATTTTAAATGGGGGCAAAATCACAGCATCGAAATACTTTGTGAGAAAACATTTATCAACAACGTAGAAGATCTCATCAGGCAGAGTATTTCCTCTAACAGGATTATAATTATTCATACATTTATATAATAACATGGCTTTCATAATGCAGCTCCTATCTGGGGATATTTGAACTACTACCCGAGTAACTGCCACGACTAACACAACACACTGACATAATCATGCATAATTCATCTGTTCATTCTTTTTTGTATTATCTGAAGTAAAAGTTACTGCAAACTACTAGTAGACAAGGTAAAACGAACAAAACATACTTCAGACCCTAATGAGCTTTTGCAGATTTATAATATCTGTTTCAGCTGGATGGTAATAAATATATTTAAAAATGAAATGGCTTTCTCTCCATGTAATGAGATGTGGAAATTGGAAGCTCTAAGGGAGAAATTTTATAACAACCTAAAAGTAGAATTAGTTTTGACCGTATCAGTTATTTATTTTATCACGGTGTAATGAGTGGCATCCTTTGGATTTATACTTTGGAGCAAGTGCCTTCCACTGAGCAGGGCTGCAATGGTGCTAATCATCTTTGTCCCTGCCTCTGTCTCATTTGGCTTTAGCCTGCAGTATTAAACACTGAGACAGGGATAGAGTGATTACTGGGAGCTTTATGGAAAAGCTCTTCTGAAGGGAACTCCTTGGCGCTGTTGCATTTTGCCCTTGACTTGTCCGAGGTCATTCTCTGAAGTGTATACCTGAACCTCTCCTCCAAATGGCACACACAATGAGACAAACATTACAGTTTGGTTCAACCTGAGCAACGAAACATCCATTTAGTTTCACATTGTTATTCTTAATTTAAAAGATGGCATGTGAGCATTTTTCAAAGTTGTCTTTCCTATTTGTTTCCTGTAGGGGGCGTTGGTGGAGAAATGTATTCTTGAGAAGGTTCACAGTCGCTTCATTGTGTCGCTGGCATACGCCTTTCAGACAAAGGAGGAGCTTTGTCTGGTCATGACCATCATGAATGGAGGAGATCTCAAGTAACTTTGTTTTGAAGCATGAACATCTGGCTGTAGCACACACCCCTTAACCCTTATTAGCATGTTGTTGCTTTAGTTGCAGCCTAAACTTCTATAATCTTTAAGTATCTCCTTTGCCAGCGAAGCAAAGGTTATTACAGAGATGTTGAAGTCCGCTGTAATGTGCTGGAAATGACATTCACCCAGATGTCTCAGTGTTCATCTGCAGACTTAGTGCAACAAGTGCAGAGTCAGATTATGCACAATTTCAGCTAAAATATAAAGTATTTGCCTTTTTAGCTCAGATTACTTAGAAAGCAAGAAAACAGATTTTTTTCTTATTTAAAGCAAACATCCTTTAATCCAAGAAAATCAAATTTTAATGCTTATAGTCTGCACACATAGAACCAGCAGCGTATGGGCATGCTTAAGATGTAAAATACTGCAAATGTGTGCATATTGAAGGCCTTTAATAATTAGCCTTGGCTTATCTGTTCCCTGTAGGTACCATGTTTACCTGGTGGATGAAAACAACCCAGGGTTTGATGAGCCTCGAGCCTGTTTTTACATTGCCCAGATCATCCAGGGCTTGGAGCACCTCCACCAGAAAAGAATCATCTACCGAGATCTCAAACCAGAAAATGTGCTGCTTGATAATGACGGTAATACATTATAATCACATTTTTGGAGAATAATATGATTATGAGCTAATAATATATGTTTTTTTTTAATCACAACAGGGAATGTACGTATATCTGACTTGGGTCTTGCTGTGGAACTAAAAGAAGGCAAAACCATGACAAAAGGCTATGCTGGGACTCCAGGTGGGTCTCATCTGCACCCACTGAGAAATCTGTATGCAGGTTCACGTTTAAGGGTAATCTTAAAGGTTACATTTTTAATTGTAGCTCATCTTGTCGTTGTTTTTATTTTTATTTTTTGCAGGTTACATGGCACCAGAGATGCTAAAGGGAGAAAAGTACGACTCCTCCGTTGACTACTTCACTCTTGGAGTGACTTTATATGAGTTCGTGGCTGCTAAGAATCCGTTCAGAAACAGAGGAGAGAAGGTGAGAGTCTAAACTACAGGTGGTACTTTCTGTGCAAAGAGAGCAGACAGAGGTTTAGAAGCTGTTGATCTTCTTCTCAGGTGGAACGTGAGGAGATGAAAGAGCGTATGCTAACTCGGGTGGTGACCTACACTGACAGCTTCAGTGAGCATGCAAAGTCGTTGTGTGATGGGCTGCTGGCCAAGGAGGTGGATCAGAGGATGGGTTTTAAGAATGGATGCTGTGACGAAATCAGAGCACATCCATTTTTCAGCGGCATTAACTGGAGGAAACTGAACGCAGGTAACCTTTTGATATTTGTTCAAGATCTTTTTGATTTAGGAAAAAGTTTGAAGCCACTAACCATTTAATGTGGTGCTTAATTAAAATTTGTCACTTTATTTCAGGAATTCTACCTCCTCCTTTTGTCCCTGACCCCAAAGTGGTGTATGCTAAAAGTCTGGATGACGTCGGGGCATTCTCCTCTGTGAAGGGGGTGACATTGGAAGATCCTGATAAGAACTTTTTTGACGAGTTCGCCACGGGCAACATCGCCATTCCTTGGCAAGAGGAGATGATCGAGATGGGAATTTACGGAGAGCTCAACGTTTGGGGCCCTGAAGGCACCATCCCCAACGATCTCCGCAGGGAGTCCATACTAGAGCAGCCAAAGTCATCGACGTGTTGCTTATCTTAGAGTCACTAACACGCGTGAACTGCACAGACTTTCGTTTCTTTAGAGCATGCGGCATGAAGACTCCATGAGAGACACCAGTCGGTTCTGAACTTTGTGTTCGCACACTGAAAAAGTTTGCAGGTTTCATTATGTCGACATGGGAACAGCGAGAATAGACTGGAGGCGGACTTCCAGCCTGAAATGAACTTGATCATAGATTTAGGTGTTGAAAAATTCCAAATTGCTGACATCTGTCATCTATTGTCCCTTCAGTCTTCTGCCCCTCATCTCCTTTCACCATCAACCTGCTCACTTACTTCTCTTTATATGTATATGTGATGAATTATTGTAAAGCTTTTAGATTTAAAATGCATTAAAAAAAAAAAATCCCATTTTGGAGCCAGGGTTTAGTGATGTGTTATCTTTGGTGCTAAGTGACAGTCACATGTTGACCATGTAAGAGCTGCATATCTGCTCCTGTAGGGTTCATGCCACTTAATAGAAGGTGTCTTTTTTTTTTTCTTAGTGTTTAATACATACTAAATGCTAACACATCAGAGATGCAAAGTCTCGTGCCTGTGGAACTCTTTTTCTTAAGGGGTTTATTTCATGGGTTTTGATGACTTTCGATGGTTTTATGACTATCCCAGCGCAGAGTCACTTTGATAAGTTTATGTAGTCTAGATAGTGTGAGACAAATATGAGTATAGGATGAATGTTTACGGTAAAATTATTTATTTTCAAGAACTGTCGGACTGAAGTTGAAATATCAAATATTTGGGACAAAACACCCCAAATCAGGCAAATAAAATAGCTTATTGAAACTTGAGTCAGGAACTTCATTTCTGCTTAATCATGGTTATAACACTGTCCAGGAATGTAAGCACAGATCAGAACCAGGCGTGGAATATCTTTCATAACCTTTGACATCACTGGAAGCTCCCACTCCTAAAGCCTCCTTGTCACTCCTTTGCCATGGCTTTATAAATCCTGATCTCCTGCTGCGGCAGCTCGGTCAGCAACGTGGTGTTAAAATGGCTCTTAAAGCACTCTGTGAACCTCAGGTCTGACTGGAACCGGATCTTGTTGGCCCACAGCAGCGTTGTTTGACTTCCTGGTGGGCAAAAGTGACACATAGTTTTCAACAGTTCTTCAAGGCAGTCATGGTGATAGACCACATCAGCTGCGAGCACGAAGTCGTAGTGGTATGATGCATAGGGGAAGTCTCGATCCAGGTCCTGACCCCAGGAGAGAGCAACCACTTGAGGGGTGTAGCGGCAGCGGCCCCTGGTGTTTCGCAGCAGGTTGAAGGTCAGGTTAGATAATATGTCTGGCAGATCTGTTGCCGTCACCCAAGCACCTGGCAAAAAGTGGGTTGAAACGCAAAACAACAGAGACATCAAAACATAATGATTATTTTTTTAATTTTGTAATTATTGTGCATTTTGTTATGGAAGCTTGTTTCCCCCTCTTAAAAAAAAGAAAACTATTCCTAACTGGCAGTCAAAACTTCAAGTTATTTTCTCAATTTGGTAAATATATTTTTTTAAATAAAAGCAACAATTTTTAACTTGTGGATAACAAAAAACTAAACTAAATATAAACTCACAGCCTGCTTTGAGTTTCTCACTAATTATAGTTTCTGCTGAACCAGTAGCAAAATGATTTACTCTAATTGTAAGGAATTTTGGTGAAGTTGCATCGTTTTTGTTTTATTTATTTATTTTTTCCAAGTTTTTTACTTTAAATTCAATCATTTTATTTTATTGAGAATAAATGAAACCTTTGTTTCCACTCTGGGCTTAATGGAGGGGCTTATGGATAACAGCATCAATCCAGTGATCGCTGTATCCATAATATATCTAAGTTACAACCCCTCTGTTGTATGCAGTACAGTAGAACTATGTGGGAGGATGGTCGTTGTGCTTTAACAATGAATTCCAGTGTTTTTAGTTGCGTCACGACTTTTCCCGCGAGTTCCATCACCAAGCTGAAATGTAACTTTTGCATAAAAGCAGAAATATGAAATATTCAGTGCACACATTATGCGCGAGTGGGAATTAACCCTTTATGGATTTTTCTTTGTCTTAAAGCCAAGAATATCACCACTTAACTAAGTCCTAAGCAGAGATGGGCAGTAACGCGCAACTTGTAACGCGTTACTGTAATCTGATTACTTTTTTAAAATGTAACGAGTAAAGTAAGGGATTATTATCGCAAAAACGGTAATTAGATTACCTTTACTTTCTTTAAAAAAAACCCTAAACAAGCTCCAAGTGCGCTACGACATAACGGGAAATTCACAGAGAAACTCGCGGATTCTTCCACTGACCGCTGCGGCACACCAGCACCAGGGTAAACCTCCGCCCACCCCACTCCTGCTTTACAGGTGAAAATAGAGCAAAAGGACCGCTAGTCTTTGACTTTATTTATTTTCTGCTGTGTTTTACTTGCATCTATTTGAAAGACTGAGTGTAAACACAAAAAATATTTTATTTTATGTGCTGGAATGTGCATAAAATAGGTTTAAATGTTAAACTAATTTCTTCAAGTCAGAGAATGTTGCAAATAATTAAATTTTTACATGCATAAAGTTAAAAGACTAAAACAAGTTTAAAAAAAAGAGACTTTTCCATTTGATTACATTTTGTATGATGGATTATGCAGAAAAAGTAGAACTGGGCTGAAAGATCTATCGCTTTATTACCTATTCAGGTTGTAAATCGTGTTTTTAAAAAGTAACTAAGTAAATAATTACTTTTGAAAATAAGTAATCAGTAAAGTAACGGGATTACTTTTTGGGGGGAAGTAATCAGTAATTAGTTACTGATTACTTTTTTTTAAAGTAACTTGACCAACACTGGTCCTAAGTAACAAATATAAACTAGTGTATTGCCAGTTTATTAGGATGCATCATTTATTCTTAAATGAATGTGTTCCCAACATCAAATCTAAAAGATTAAAGGTAAAGTTTCATACATGCAGCACATATGCACAACTGCATTATCAAAATGCACTTACCAAGCAGACTTGCTACAATAGAAGCTAAGCCAGTCCCAGCTCCAATCTCAAGTACTGCTTTGTCCATCAGGTTCACTTGTTGCTGGTTGTTCTCCAAGAACTGGCACAAAGCTATTGCCTACAAAAATAAAATTCTTGTCACATTTAAAACACATTTTCAAAATGAGCCAATGCCATGCCCACGGCAGCCCCTTACCCCAGGCCAGATCAGAGCACCGTACGTATCCATGGACTCTCGGATGCTGATGTCATGACCGGCAAAATGAAAAGACTCGTTTCCCCGAGCGTAATAAACACTCGGCTCCCAGAGGTTCCTCCTGCTCAGAGCCTCTTTTGCCATCACCCTCTGGTCTGTCATTACTGCATGAGCAGAGCGTGACATGAAGAGACAGGTTATACTAACAAATTAGCAAAGTTCAGTTAAAAAAAACGAATTATACTTGCCTGACATGCAAAAACTAGACTTGTACATAAGAGATACAATTTGAATATACCTTTAATAGCGGTTCCCTCCTCCTCCACCTCCTTATCATCTTCCCTTTTCTTTCCAGGAGGCTTTTGTCTTACTGGCTGGCTGAGTGCAGATGATCTCTCCATAAGCATCTTAAATTAAAGTTCCCATCATGGGTCAAAGGTAAGAAAAAGAAAAAAAACAAAACAAAATTATTATTATTATTATTTATTTTTAAAAAAAGGCCCCTTTATGTAACGATTGTTCATTTGAATCTCAGTAAAAGTTGGAATGGATTCAGAGTGGACTGGATTTAGTCCGCTAGTCTCTTTGGCTGCCACTGGACTCCGAACTGGAGCCCAGAAACACAGCTGGTTAAATCCTGAGGTCAACAAGCCACAGTCATGGATACAGAGCACACGGTGTTTACCTCAGATGAAAAGCACACTCAGATAAATTCCAGTGCAAAGACTAAAGTTACATTTATACAATTTTATAAAATAATTAGCGTCATTTTAAGAATTTTCAAACGAAATATATTCTTAATAAAATAGAAATAGTTTGCAAGAAGATGTGAAACCTACCAGTAGGAAGTATGCCCCGTGTGTTTTCTTGTTGTGTGTCTGCACTTGCCTCTGTGTGCTCTGAGTTTATACACAGAGCATCGTCTGTGACACACCCCTGAGTAAAGCTGGGGTCTGCTAACATAGTTTCCCCCTCCCAGCAGACTTTATTATATACGCTTTTATAGAATTGCATCCTGTTATCCTGTTTCAGCACTAAGATTTACTGCAGTGAGCTACTTGTTTATTCTCTCCTGTCATCATTGATGCATCACACATCTGTCTTTAGGTAGGTTACAGGTAAAGCTACGGGGACATGTAAATATTTGAAAACAAAATGTTTTCACAGTGAGCCCAATTTGCATATTCATATCAATCATGACAGGGCTCTCAGCCAAACTGTATGAGGCTTTGCAGAGTGGGTGCAACCTGGCATGTCCAAAGATTAGGTTAATTTCTAATGTGCTCAAAGTATAGATCCAGTCTCAGTGTCCAGTCTTAACATTACTTATATGGTTAGCAGTAGTGAGTGAGTTCGTGAGCTCAAAATAGTCGAGCACTTAGTGACAAACGCTACATGTCAGTTTGTGAAATTTCTTCCTAACACTCCTCTGGCATTAACGTCACCACAAACTTGGTGAGCTGGAAACTTCAGGTGCATTCAAGCCTTAAATCACCACCAACGTATAGCATGCAGCCTGTGGACTCTGGAGCAGTGGAAACATACTCCGTGGACTGTCAGATCCTCTGTCTAGAAGTTCAGTGGATCAGTCTTGGTTTAATGAATCCCAGATGAACTAAACTGTGGTTTTGTGGAGGAGGGATAAGGCTTTGGGGCTGTTTTTCTAAGATTTCCTTCCTGAAGTATTGTTTTGTAATTACCATTTACCCATTAATCACTAATCTTACAGGACTATCCAGAATATATATACTGTATATTACAAAATAAAGAACCAAAAGTTGTCAGTGGGGGGGATGCTGTTAATGTTTCAGCTTATCAGAGCATTTCGGACAATTCTCAGTTTGGGAAATCCCCTTCAAAAAGCAAGGCATGGTTGGAGGAGCCTGGTGTGAAAGAACTTGACTGGCCCACGAAGAGCTCTGACCTCAGTCCCATCAAACACTTTCGGGATGAACAGAGAGAGCCAGGTCCTCTCGTCCAGCACAAGTATCTGACCTCACCAATAATTTTCTGGATGAATGGCAAAAATTGTCACAGAAACACTGGTAACACTGGTAACTGGACTTCTTTAGGACATTTCACCTCTCATGGATTGTCTTCTGTTTTCAAGCTCTTAAGACCACCATGATCTAGATGACTGAAAACCTGCTGAAAAGGGGGGGGACCAACCAACTGCATGTTCATAGCTATGGAGTAGGATGTCATAAAAGCTCCCGTTGGTATAATGTGGAGGTAGCTTTTGTCCATATATTATGTCATATGACCGGTTCATTTACTTACATTCACTTTAAATATGAATTCTCTTTATCCTTTAGTCATTCACTTCACTGCTTACTGCCTGCTTGTTGGTTCCCATTTGGCAGATTAAGTTTTTGTCAATCGCATCATTTTGCTCTCTTTTACAGTAACTTTATTGTTGAGAAGCCCGGTTTCTTCTTTCCGTTGCTTCTCCATCAGTCAGTCATTGTGTAAACACTCACTAGTCATCTTTTGGTTCCTACTACACACCTGCGAAGTTTTGTAAATGCACAGTCGCGACTCAGATGGATTCTGTACACAAATGACAGACAGTTAATCACTTGCTCAAGAACTTAGAGCCTCCTTTACTCTGTGGGTCAGAGCAGAGACTCACAGAATGGAGACAGAAACAGCTAGCCCGATGCGTTGATGATAATATGCAGAATAAGCTGCAAGATTCGTTGCTTGAGAAAAAGTAAGAATACAATGTGATTTGGTCTAGGCCATACTTACAAAGCAGTAGAAGTGTCTTGCTTTGCAGATTAGATTAAAAACTTAAAGTATGGATGATTTCTCATTTCAAATATTCACAAGTTTGATTGTCTTTTGTCTTCCACTTGCCTATTGATCAATTAACCACCGCTTCCTGTACCAAAGCCAAGGTGAAAGGTAAACACCCCCCTCCCAAAAACGAACAAGTTAAATTTCACAAAAACTAATTTAAGTGGTGGAGCAAATAAGAACCCGTTCATTTTGGTGCTGCTCCGATTTGTTTGCTTAACACTGCAAGGATAGAGAGCTGTGCTTTCTGAGTGGCCTTTTACTTTATGTATGTTTTCTCCATCCATCCTGTTTGGATGCCTTTCACAGCTACTATAGGGCGAGAGGCAGGGCGCACCTTGGACAGGTCACCAAGCTGATGCAGGGCTAACACAGAGAGACAGACAGCCATTCACACTCACACCTATGGGCAATCTAGATTCACCACTTAACCTAATCCTACTAACTGCACGTCTTTGGACTGTAGGAGGAAGCCGGAGTACCCGGAGAAAACATACAAACTCCATGCAGAAGCCCACAGCCATTGGGCACAACAGTGCTAACAACGTTGCCATCGTGCTACCTCCTTTACATTTTCTCAGCATTTTAAAATAACGGAATTCTGATAAAAAATATAAAGTGGATCCATTACATCAAGGTCCATTACTATTCGGAGGTAAATCAGATTTGAGTACAAAAAATGTAACATGCTGACTTACTTTCATTTATTCTAATGGTATACACTTTATTAACTTTATCAAACCACTGGTTTACTCACAAAAGGTTCTCAAAATTGAAAGCCTTCAAAAATGAAAATATATTGTAAAATACTGCTTTAGTTTTGTGGATATATATTCATATATTTTGCTAAAATCTAGTGATTTTATCTGGCAGTTTAGAAATGTCATTCCGAGCAAAACAAACAGGATGCTTAATTCTGTAATTTGTTTATGTGGAACTGACATGATGAACACCGATGAATTTAGTACACAGATTAGTGCTGGTATGCATCATCTCTATAAAAGGGAGTGCTGTAAACACTGCTCAGAGTCTGTTTTTGTCGTAGCGGTGGAGTCCAGGCTGACCATGGATACAGGGGTATTCACTGTACCAAGTAGCTGTAAGCCGGGCTGTAGAGCTTTAGGTGGGAGGATTCACAGCCTTGCATGAGTGTACACTCAGAGCGGCCAGGAAACAGCTGGTTGTGCCGCATGAGGTTAGAAAATGACTTGAACTGACAGACGGTAACAACCAACACTCAGTCACTGTCATCTAAACAGCAACACAGGTAATGAGTCAAAGTATTTGGAGCTTTCCATCACAGCAGGGCGGCATTATGTCGCCCAACCCACTGGATTTAATTTATTAATCACTACTGATGAAATTCAGTGTGTATAGCTGCCTCCTAATGATGATAAACCATAGCCGATAATGTACTCAGTCTGTTATGAAGCCACACAATGCTTGGCAAATCTTTAGGAGATAGCTCTCTATTAATAGATCGAAGATACACATTCAACTGGGATCTCTTAATTCCAGGGAAAGCCATTTTTCCTGGTGGGGAACAAAAGAGAATTACCAAGGCTCAGCTGTCAAAAGATAGCTCATGCAATGCTGAGCTGAATCTTTTTGAATATTGATAATAGTGTGTGAGTATGGTGGCGGACCGGTCAGCAAATATAAGAGAAGGATAAAGAGCTGCCAGGGTGGGTAATCCTCACCTCCGCGTCTAAAGGTCAGGAAAAGGTTGTGTAGGCCAGCGGAAAATGAGTCACCATCACACACAGCAGCACGTGAGCTGCAGCGGGCTTACAGTAGCCACGTGTGCAGCGTGATTGTGTGAATACATCACTTAATGGGCGCTAAGCTCCCTGTTATTTTAAAGGGTGTAGTTAAGAATGATACTCACTGTGTCCGGATGCCTCTGTGACAGAAAAACGTAATCAAACGTTTAAGCAGACAGAAATGATGCAGGTATTGAATTTGGAATTTGGAATCTGAATGTGAACAGCTTTTATCCCCCTGAAAGATTCTGGGCACAAGAACAAATCGCTCTCTTAGGGTCTTCATGGGGTGCTGAGGTTGCCATATATGGGGACTTGGCTGTGCTGGAGGTTCATTTAAACCTCATTCTCACTTTGCAATGCTGCCTTGACTGACGGCAGTCAAATAGAGCATCTCGTAACAGTCGATGTTGTGTGACCGTCCTGCATTCAGTCGTGCGTTTGAAAGGTCTGAGTTCTTCAGCTTTGTTGAAAAATTCTTATTCAGTTTTATGGTCATTATCAAGGATGTATTTTTGGATTCTGGATAGGGTTATGCATGTCTCTACATTGCAAGCAGTGGCTTTGGCTTACAGTTGGTCTTCTGCTAATTGGGAGGTTGGTGGTTTAATCCCTCGCTGCTCCAATCTGCATGCCAAAGCATCCACGGGCAAGATACTGAAACCCCAGTTGCTCCTGATGCATTCACTGTGTGTGAGTGTGTGAATGTTAGATTGTGTGTTTGAATGAATGTGTGTCAATAGGGGAATGACTCATATTTGAGTATTCAAGTACTGAAGAAAAGCCCCATTTACAGCTTTAACATTTGTGAGATTCATTGCAAGACTGTGGCATTAGTATTAATTCATTTGGCACATAAACTCACAGCTGTCTTGAGTCACATTTTCAGGGATTTTATTAAAGTGTCCAGAATATACAAAAAGTATTTATTGGTTTCTGCATTTGACAGACAAAAAAGTGTGCAAAATCCCCAAACCTCCACATAAAAACTGCTTTTACTTATCAGGGCTTCTAGTCAAATTTTCAGGTTTTTCTACTTCAAAAACACTTTTTTTCATAGTAATATTGTATTCATTATTAATAATGTAGCAACAAACAGCACAATGTAGATATTTTTATTATGTTTTTTGTGTAAACTTCTTATATAAGTATATGAAATGTGTCTTAGAGAGTTGACTGTGGATTCAGCATTGTGATGGAAAGATTTTGGTCCATACTGAGATGACAGCATCACACAGTTGCTGCAGATTTGTCAGCTGCACATCCATGATGTGAATCTCCCGTTCCGCTGCACGTGAAAACTCCTCTGTTGGACTGACATGTGGTGACTGTTGAGGCCATTTGAGTACAGTGAACTCATTCTCTTATTTAAGAAACCAGTCCAAAATCATTTTACACGTGACGTTGTGTGTTATCCTGTTGGAATCAGCCATCAGGTCATAAAGGGGTGGACATGGTCAGAAACAAATGTTTAAAAGCCACAGATAAGCTGTGGCCTTTAAATATCCCACACACATTTACACCACCCTCAGCACCATGAACCATTGATATAAGACAGATGGATCTATGCTTTCATGTTGTTTACATCTGAATGTTGCAGCAAAAAATCGAGACTCATCGGACGAGGCATCACTGTATGAATTGTAGCCTCATTTCCTGTTCTTGGCTGACAGGTGTGACTGTCTGTTGCTTTAGCCCGTCCACTTCAAGGTTCTATCTGTTGTGCTTTAAGAGATGCTCTTCTGCATACACTGGTTCATACACAGGCTTCCTATCAGCTCAAAGCAGTCGGGACATTTTCTTCTCACTTTAGGCATCAACACTGCATTTTACATCAGAGGACTGCAGCTCACTGGATATTTTCTCTTCTTTGGACCATTCTCTGTAAACCTTAGAGATGGGTGCTGAAATCACCTCTCCTCCCTGTTATGATGCTCGGTGTGAACTACAGCAGGCTGTGTTGACCTGGTCTACTTGCTCCCACATGACTGGGTGATATTTTAATTTAACAAACATTTGAACAGATGCACCTAATAAACTGGCAGGTGAGTGCTTATACAATTATGTATACAAATGATAAAGCATAGTAAGAAACAAGAAAAAAAAGCTCTTAAACACATTTAATAATAACACACTGACTATACCACAGCACTATACTTTAACTATACTTAAAGTGCGATGGTAATAATGAAAAACTCAAGAATAAAATATCAAATTTCCTTTATTTACACAACAAGCCGTATTATCAAAAACAACATTGTCCATACATTTTGTCTAACTTTATTAAATGTGACTTCTTTATTTATTTATTATATTTCTAAATACCAAATAGACAATATTGCATTTAAACAAAACGATGGATGGGACTCATTTACAAAAAATTGACTTTCAAATGTGAAATAACCAGAGCGTCCTAACTGAGGTTAATGCAGGTAAATGAAGAGTCCCGTGACTAACAGATGCTGACAGTTCATGGTTTCTAATCATTTACTTTCCAATTTAAGATAAACTGCAAGTAAAGGGGAAAAAAAAAAGTTCAAACTCAGCACCCAGCATCTGACAAGGATGAGAAAAACACCTCACTGTACATTAACTAATTGTAATAGGAGCAGATGAAAGCCTGGGGTTCCCAGCACGTAAAGTCGTTAAACTTCCCGTTTCCTGAAAAAGACGGACAAACACAGGGTAAGAAATAAAGTAAGTGTGTCTAATAATTTAATGTGAGATCAGTTCAGCTTTATTGAATACATTAATCATATTTATTCAGCAACGTAACTTCTTACTGACTGGTTGAATAATTAATTCAGAGCCATCTTATGAGTTTGGGAAAAGTTCGATTTAACTAACATAACTACACATTTTTGCATAATTTGCAACAACACAGACAGATTATCCTTTTAAATAAATAAAGAAAGAAAGAAAGAAAGAATGTCCATGTAAGTATAATCAGATAAACACTGTTTTAGGAGCTAGATTGCACCTAGATTGCAGCACCACCACCCCTATTTATGTATTTTGGGCTTCTTTCAGCTTTGTAACACTGGTGTCTGTGCGTTAGTGATGCTAAAAAAAATGCTAAAAACAAAAATGAATGAACACAAATGGAGGAAAATGAACTACAATAAACATCTTGGATTAAACCGACTCATACCCCAAGGCAGAACTTCCAGGCAGTTCTCCTTATTTGCTGTGTTATTGGGCTCCCCTGACAGCCAATCAGCGTAGTCCCATTTGGACCCGTCCAACCAGATGAAGCGACCAGTCTGACATGTAACAAGAGATTAATGAGAGTTAATCAAGAGCAGTAGTTTAACATAATGAGTCTCTAGATACAACACATCAGGGACACGAACAAGGTCTCATAGTGCAGTTAATACAAAGGTAAATCATTATTTTGTGCGCTCAACAAGTTCAAGACCTCCACAGATCCCCAGCTCAAAATACATACGTCTAGAAATCGAAGCCCTCCAATCCATGTGCGCGTATACTTTCCATTTTCCTTCAGTATCATCTTCATCAGCTCAGCGTGGTTGTGATTGCTTGTGATGGAGGCCAGATGGCCACCGGGGAACGTTTGGCAAAAAAGCTAAAAAGTGAAAGATCCACATTAATGTCAGAGTTTATATGGAGTCATTGGTGCTTAAATGGAATTACAGAGGATGCATGAATACCTCAGCATTTGCAGGCGTCTTTGGCCCTTTAAAGAACTGGTAACACTTCTCTCCTAGTACTACACCAGGGCAAGAGCGCCGCCCTGTGGTGAAAATTGAGATGACAACATTTAGTAATTTAGCTGGCCTCAGAATACACACACATGACTACATTTCTGACACTCTAATTACTTTCTTTGTGCATATTCAGTGTGGGTGTTTTACCTTGCATGGCTTGTTTGAACCTGCTACGATTTTCTTCTTCTGACACCAGACCAGTCGGCTCACCATCATCAGGCTCAATCTGGTCTTCTGTTTCTGGCTCTCCATAGAGCTGCACTTGTGATTTTTCTTCCCCTGCGAGTGGGGATTCCTGTTCTTCAGACCTCGCTGCCATCTTAGCTTCTTCATTTGGAAAATAGTTTTCCATAAGTGACACTGGCTGCTCCATTATGTCCAGCGCTGGCCCTTCTTCCAAGATACCAGGATTTTGAAAAGGCTCTTCCATCATCTCAGGCTCCAGTTCCATCACTGGTTCTTGATCTAAAGCATAGTCCCGCTTCCTCATGAACAACTCCTCTTCTGGCAAAGGTTCAGCTGGGCTATTATCATCTAGAGGCTCTAACTCCATGATTGGCTCATCCACCATTTCATTTTTCGCCTCCTCATCCTCCTCCTCCTCTGGCTTAGGTTCAATGAGTGACTCTTGACTCTGAAATTCTGCATTTGCAGCCTTTTCTTCTTCTGTCAGTTCTGATTCAAACAGGTTGTCATCATCTAGAGGCTCTAACTCATCCACCATGTCATTGTGACTTTCTTCTTCTGCTTCTTCTACCTTTTCTTCATACTCTTCTTCTTCTTCTTCCAGACCAGAGTGAGCTTGAAGCTGCATAGGCTCCTGATAATTTTCTTCATCTAACATGTGCTTCTCCTCAGGTTCTAGCTCCATTAGAAGTTGATCTGGCTCAACTTTTACCTCTGACTCCACCTGGAACTCGGGGTCATCTTTGAGCTCTTGGTCACCCTCACCTTCTGGATTAACTCCAGCCATTTGAGCCTCAGCTTCCACAGGAACCTCTGCTTTAGCTTCTTGCTGTGCTTCAGACTTTTCCTCCACCTTAACTTCTGGCTTCACTTTGACTTCTAGTTCCACTACACCTGCTTTCTCCACCTCAGCCTCAGCCTCAGGCTCTGCTTTCACCTCTTGCTCTTCATCTGGCTTTACTTTAACCTCTAGTTCTGCCACATTCTGCTTCAGGTCTTCTTCAGCCACTTTTTCCTGCTGCTCTTTGGAGGGTAGTACAGCCTGTGGTGCAGGATTCTCCACCTGTACATGACCCTGCAGTGGAACCGAGTCTCCCAGCAGAGGGAGCTGGTTTTCTTTAGTTAAAACTGGACTTTTTTCCACACCACGGGGTAGTGCTGGCAATGCCAGAGCCACTGCAAAGAGAAAATATTTGAATAATTACTGAAGAAATCACACAGACATCAAACTTTAATAACAAATGCTGTGTCTTTTTTTGGTGGTGATCTACCTTCTAATTGTGGGGGAGCCTGGTAGGCCTGTTCAGTTCAATAGCTAACAATCCTCAACCCAGCTTTGGTTTTGAAACACTATATAAGTGAAGTTGTAAATGTTCTAACCCATTAAAAATAGCAACATAATCATTACTAGCTGTTATATCAATATAACACCTAGAAAGCAGCTCATAATGAGTGAATGAAATGTTTTCATTTGATTGATTACATCTTACAAATGACTTCAAATCTAAATTGATTTCAGCTATTTAGGAGAAAAAGACCGTAAAGAGCACAGATCGGTCACGCTCGAGCAGCCTCTTACCTGCAAGGCTCAGTGAGAGCAGCGCTGGTGTCTTCATCTTCATCTAGATGTCAAAATCTGTAAAACTGTTTCATTGACTGTAGACTGATTGACCATTAATGTTTAGCATCTGGGTTTCAACTGTTGGATTGTGCACTTTGAATCTTTATAAATAGTGTTAGTCCCTCCCATTTCATTTAAATTTCCCATAAACTCATAAAGGTGGGTCGTCTCCCTCCCTTATCTTGTCTAAAGTGCTGTTTTTTTTCTTTGTTTCCTTCTGGTGAAGTATAAAGTTCATGTTGTTCAGGGCTGCAGACTTGATTCAGAGGTCTGACCTCCAAACAGATCAGAGTAATAAATGATGTCAGTAAGAGACATGAAATCTGATCACTGTTTTCACGTGCGCTTGTTTTCGACGCCTGACACGTGAGCAAATAAAAACTGAAAACGTAAACTGCTTGTTTATCTGTTGGTTGAACTTTGATAGCTTTAGGAAGTAGAACAAAAAGCGTGCTTGACAACAGATATAAAGAAATATTGGCGGATGCCGGTGTTATCTCTAAGCCTCCTAGTAAACGCGTCCATGGTATAAATGTGAAAATCCTAGAATGTTGAGCATGACGTTGAGTTCAGCATCGCTGAGCTTCAAACTCTTACAAGATTTTTAGTAGCTAAACCAATGTTATCACTTTGAAAATAGATGACTTCCATCTGGAGTTATCGTATTTACAAATTCAGGCGTCCATGATGCCCACCCACACATCAGGGTGACGACAGTACTTCATCAGCCTTTTACAACTGAGTAGTAAAAGCTGAAGACTGTCTTAAAGAAATACAGTATGAAAGTATATAGTTTCCTAGTAAGGCATGTTGATATTTACCTAACAAACTAACCTTACAAGCTATAACATCAAAAGTTTGTACAGGAATAATTGTCATGTGTCTCCACAATAACCCACCACACAGTCAGATACTGATTATTAATTTATTATTACTATTATCATTTTCTCTCTTGGACAAAATCAGGACCAGTGCTTTTAATTTGCAGTAAAAGCAAATAAAATCAATATTCAGTGCAACGAAATGTAAATATTCTCCATCTAGTTCACATGCAAATATAATATCTTCATCCCTTCACAGTAAAAACTAAAGGTGTTTATCAGATATAGAGCTTGTTTTGATGTTTTTAGGCTTCTCATTCTCTGCACTTCTACCATTAAAGCATACAACAATACAGCAAAAAGCAGTGAACCCCATAATGCACATCTACGGAAAAGGTTCTCACACCCTTACAGTGACTTTCTTTAAGTAGTCAGTCGGGAAAAAATGCAAATGAAGGAAAATCTCTGATGGATTTAATGGAAGCAATTACAGTTTATCCAACCGAAACATGTCAGGCACCTATGGATGTGACATCCTGGAGGAGCTGCACTATCTGTGGATCCTGAATGTGCTGCAGGGACCGTCTCATATTACCAGCAGTGACAGACAATAACAGAAAGCAAAAGTAGAGAAAAATCAGTCAGGAAAGAGCCAGTCTGTGGCCACCAGCTTCAAAGCCTTTCCCTTTTTTGGAAGGGTTGTCGTGTTGTTGCCTCTCCAGTGCACCTGTTGTCACTTGGATTTTCACTCCATTCAGTTTCCACCAAACCAAAGCAAAACATTAAATGGCAGCTGTGTCGCTCAATTTTCATGGACTGTGGTCAAATCCTGATCCTCTGTGATATGTTCAGGTTTTACAAGTTGCTGAATGTCGCTGTTTGATTTATTAAGAAAGAGATCGTCGGCCAGTAGACTGCTGCTTTCTAAGAGTATGCTGGATACTCTTACGCTGAACACCATGGGGATTATTGCAGTCTCTCTTTGTTTTTTGTATGAATGACTGCATTAAATATTTTAGAAACTCTGTGATGAGAGCAAGGGTGAGCACAGCGACAGTCCTGATCTCACAGTGTGGCTCAAGGTTGTTGGTTTGAGTGATATCAACAAAACAGAGCTGGGATCTCTGATAACTTTGGCAGCTCCCAGTTTGGGTTCAGGAGACAGACAACCACTCTACTTTTAAGAATATGTTTAAAACTTTGCTTTTTAATAAAACTTACAGTTATAGCTGGATCAGGTTTCCCTGAAGCATCTCTTGGTTATGCTCTTACAAAGAACAAATCAGGTTTTTGTTGTAGTAAAGTGTGAGGTGGACAGCTGCTCCGCTGGCTGTTATCAAAGGTCACCGTGCATTTGAAAGTCACCCGTCCTCTGAGATTCACTATCTGACTGACTTTGTTTCTGTATGTTTGTGTAAAGTGAGCAGTGGTTGCTGAGATGTGCTGCTATGCATGTGCATGTGTGTGTTACATGACATCAGTGTGTCCCGCTCCGAGCAGAGCAGCTGGGACTGTCGATTGTGAACAGGTGTTGCAGCTGAGATTTAGGGAGTTAGTGTTTCACTGTTTCTCTTTGTGTGTACTTACGCACACGTGTCTGGATGTATGTCCCCCGTGTGTGTCTTTGTGTGTGCGTATGGCCACAAATGTAAGCATGTGTGCACATTAACCAGAATGAGTGACAATGTGCCGTTGTGTGGGCGCTGGTGGTGAGAAACCTAATAGCCAGAGACACAGTAGCTCAGCAGCAGCTGCCACTTCTCTCCGACTTAGGCTCATCACTGCAGACATATGGAAAACTCCAACCTCTGTGATTTCCATTCTTTATATTCAGGCAAAGGGTTACATGTTCCCAAGAAATACTTAAAATAAGTAGAAACACAAAGGCATCAAATACATTTATTTGTACGATATAAAAGCCTTTCATGAACAGAGCCCTTTACAGTACAGTTACCTCTACAACTGCAATTCTGGAGTTGCTGCATGGTTTGGGACTCCGGTGGACCACGGTGAGAGCCATTATTCATGACTGGAGAAAACTTGGAACAGTGGTGAACCTTCCCAGGAGTGGCCAACCTACCAAAATTACTCCAAGAGCGCACTTTCAACTCATCTAGGAGGCCACAAAAGAACCCAGAACAACATCTAAAAGAACTGCAGGCCTCACTTGTCTCATCCATGGGAGATTTCTGCTGAGTAAAAAACTCCACAAAGTCTCGACTCACATTTGCCAGAAAACATCCTGATGATTTGACTTTTGGGAAAATATTCTGTGGACTGATGAGACAAAATTAAACTTTTAGGAAGGTTTGAGTCGGGTCACATCTGGTGTAAAACTAACACAGAATATCATAAAAGAACATCATACCAGCAGTCAAAGATGGTGGTGGTAGTTTGATGGTCTGGGGCTGCTTTGCTGCTTCAGGATGAAACCATGAATTCTGCTCTCTTCCAGAAAATACTGAAGGAGAATGTCCAACCATTAGTTTGGGTCCCTTGGCTTATACGGCAGGACAATGATCCAAAACACCAGCAAGCCCGCTTTCAATGTCTCAAAACATAAATAAATAAATAAATAAAATGAAGGTTCTTGGAGCGGCCAGGTCAAAGTTTGGACTTAAATCAGATTAAGGTGCTTTGGTATGACCGACAAACTAAACCCTTTGTCGTGGCTATATTAAAGCAATTCTGCAACGAAGAATGGACCAAAAATACTCCACAGTGACGTGAAAGAGTCATTGCCAGTTATTGATTGCAGGTCTTTCTTCCAAGGTTGGCACAAACAGTCATTAGTTTTAGTTGTTTTTTCATGCAGGGCCAGGTAGGTTTTGGATGATAATGATAATAGAGAATTCACACAGAATCGTGAAGGATACCAAAGCTATGATTCGTTCATCAGAGTGATGGCTACTGGAACAAAACTGTCTTTAAAGCATGTTGTCTTTCATTGAGAAGGAGGAAACTCAACGTCATTGCGTAAAGCGTGCAAGACATCAACTAAAATCAAACCAGCCAACTGCTGTGACTGCTTGGCATCCTACAGGGATGCTGGGTTTAGCTGCGGTTCAGCTTACCGATGATCCTGTTAGAAGATTTAATGATTTGACTGCATGAGTTTCTGTTCTTTACAGATAAATCACAATGATTTAATGAGCGTGGAAATGCAAACGGTTCCTCAAGCACGACAGAGTCTGGAGCTCTTTGTTGAACCCAGCTTCACAGTTTCTTCAAAGTTTAGCTTTAAATAAATAATTGCTCCAAGATCATTGATTCAAAATGTGCATGAGACAAAGCACATTCCACCAACTGACACTTAAGACACCCGTCCTGTGATCATATCAATCAAAGATCATCTTTGGGAGTTGACAAACAAAAACACAGTTATCTGTATACTTTAAATGGTCCATGTTTTCACTCCTGCTCTCACTCATATTTGTGTAAAGGATAAATAACATATAAAAATAATTTACACGATGAATGTACATCCAGTAATTTTTAGCTTTCGTTCAGTCGTTTGTCTCTACCAAGCAACAACCTTAAGTGCTAGAAACTGAAGCCAAAGTTGACGTGTCAGGCCCACTTGAAGCTGGCTCCTAAAGTTTTAGTATCTATAGCTACTTTCTCCTTTTCATAACAACTTTATTTTGGGAAAATGTTTTTTCTATAATTCATCCACTTTGATACTAGAGTTTTGGTGTGGCTGCTTTGACTGTCCAGACCAGGCAGCTGTCAGCAGGTTTCACCTCTGCAGTCACTAAACTGTTGCTATTGGAACCTTTCAACCCCCTGAGGTCTAAGTCATCATTAGTGGCTAACCCTATATTAGTCAGCGAAAGGCAAAACAAACATGTAAATATTATTTTGATGTTTCTTTGTTGCCTGACTGGGAAAAAATGATTCAGCTTGCTAGCCAGCATTAGTGGATAAATTAGCAGTCAACCCTCTCAATCAAATTCACCCACTCACATATGGTGTCAAAATACTGTGATGGCAGCAGGTAAAACTAAAGGCCATTATACACTGAACACGTTGTGAAAAATCAACATGAAATTCTCAATTTTACAGATCGGAACTTGCCGTGTGAGTTATATACACACCCAACACAAGAAACTCAACACGTTCTTAAACAAGAAAAGGAGGAAATGGGGATTCTGATTTCATCCCATTTTCACGAGACAGCAGCAACTGGGAGAATTCCATAGTTTGATCCAGCAGTTGAAGCTGGATCACGGCCGCTTTCGTATATGTTTCAGTATGCCAGTTTGAACTCTTGGGAGCACATCTGTGGAGGCAGGTAAATCCTTTCAGAGAGCCTATGAGCGCACTTGTTGTTCCGACACAAGAAACTGGAAAAATCTCAGTAGGTTACAAAAATAAATGCCAGTGAAATGACATGGTCAGTTGAACTGCTGCATTAAGAATACGTGAGTCCGAAAAATATTTTGACTCACGAAATATTCACAGGGATTTTAAAACCCTTTAGGCTGAGGCTTCAAAGTGTGAAGAACAATCTATTTCCATCTTTTATATACAGTCTGTGGTCTCTAGAGACTACAAAAATGATGTGATGTACAAAAAATTCCAAAGAGCTTAGTGACAATGTAGTTAATAAAATGTGTTTCATGTAACGAATCCTCAAACGCTTTTGTGTTTAATGGCTGAAGAAACCATTCAAAAGCTTCCTTTCTCATTACTACTACATTACTACTCGATACTACTACAGCCGGGCAGGTCCCCCTGTCAGAAAGAAAGGCTCATGTTTCCTCTGAGAGCTTTGTCTGAGAAGAGGGGGTGGTCACCCTGAACTTGTGCACGCGCCCCGTAAGTTGTCCGGGATACGTGAGCGCGCACGTGGCCGTTGCACATGAAACTTGAAGAAGCTGCAGAGAGTTTAGAGTAAAACTCATCTGCTCCAGTCCCACGGACACCGACAGACCTCAGGAAAGAGCTCCGACACCCGAGAAAAGCCATGAAGATGCTGGTGCTGCCTCTGCTCATCACCATTTTGCACAGTGAGCTTTTTATTGTGTTCAAAACTTCAACAATTTCTGTTTTGATACTGAATCAGAGAGTGTGTGCAGCTTTTAGAGTCAGCCAATTTTTACGTTACATTTATACACAGTAACAGTGCAAACATGTATCCATACGCGATGTGAGGTTGAACTACATGTTTTATGCATGTATTTATTTTAATGTCAGACCTTTTTACAGACTTATAAATATGTAATTACGCATTTTCTCCTCTTTCTTTCATTTTTTTTGCAATATAACAGTTAAGGACCTACTTTATTTTACTAAAGAAAACAACACCTACCATCGTCTTACGTGATTATGCAACTCAAGTTTTATCTTATTAAGCTGCAACAGGCCACCGAAACAAAATGTAATTCTGGGCCAAATTAACAACTTTAGAAACGACTGCATGTAGGCTAAGTGTCAAAACGGGCATTTACGAGGCTCTGATATTTATTGATTGATTATTAGTGTGTGAGTTGTAGAGCTTGTGCGTGATTTCACAGACAGCGCGGAGGAGGTGCGATGTGTTTGGGGAGTGCAGTGGGGGTAGAGATTGTGCAGGGAGTGGCTGGGCTTCATGTTTACACTGAACCCGCTCTGATGCTGTTTGAACCCGAGATCCACGGGCTGATGAGACGGATCACGTGACCCCCGCGGAGGAGATTGAGATCCCAGAGTTTCAGGGAAGATAGCCCCTGACTGACCCTTAGTTGTTAATTGGACTGAGATGAAAAAGCAGTAAAGAAAAAATGCATTTGATGCTGCTGTGGGAATCTTAAAGGCCAAAGGCTGCCGTCCAAACAACATGTTTTACGCAGTTAATTGCGTCTTTGACGTGCATGTGTTTTGATTTTTCTTGTATTTACATGTGAGGACCAAAAGTCCTTGTAGAGATGAAACGATTACAATCTGTTTGTTTAGACACACTGCCTTTTAATATACTCTGAAAATATTTTTTTCATTACTGCACCGGAGGTATCATAGGTGGTTTTTCAGTTAGGTTACAATGTCTCCTTAAAACAGTAGAAAACCTAAAACACTTAACTTTTTTTTATAGTAGAAGCGGATTAAGTTTTAGGTTTTTCAAGTGCACATTTGAATAAAATAAAATATGTAGTGTTAAAACACCGTTATTATGCATTCATAAAAGAGTGCAGGGTGTTCAGGATCAGTCAGCAGAGATCCTCACAAGTGTGTTTTACAAATGTCTGTGCATGTGTATGCTATGCCAGCTGAGAAGGGTAAGGTTACTGTCATAAAGAATGGCTTTGTGTGCAACACACACACACACACACACACACACACACACACACACACACACACACACACACACACACACACACACACACACACGTGCCACACAAGAAACATGCATCGCTAGTCAGGGGTTAAAGTGGGATTTGGCAGGTGTAGTTTGGGTGTAGCATTGGAAAAAGAATTACTAAGAAATAAGTTACAATATGATGTTTTTTGGGCTCCAATATAATTTTTATTTATTTTTTAATCTGTAGAGGTTTTAATCAGCTGACCTGTGCTGCTACATTATTGTTAACTGTTTTTTAAAAACAAGATATAAGCAAAGGTTTCTGATTTTCAGCTGTTGACACAATCCAGCTAATATAAAAGTTAGAATTCAGAGAGCGAGTCTAATCAGAATCATCATGTGAAAAATAAACTGATGTTTGCTACCCTTGATATACATCCTAACATTACCCATGGACAACACAGCCTGCTGTGCACCAGTAAACGTCACTACAATACTGCAAACGTACCGGTTTAGCCAACACTAAACTTTACCAGACTGCCTGGTATTTTCACGCAAATTTGAATAGCATAGAATTTGTAAGCTTCAATTAGTTTGTCACATGTATAATTCCAAAATCGGGTTTAAAAACTCTAAAATCAATTAGGACATTGTATGTAAGATTTAAATTTCAAGTTTCAAGTTAAACCGATTTCACTTGATGACCATTTCCTACCCGTAAAAATCTTCTTGTCCTCTCTTTTCTTACCTCTTTCTCCATCTCTCACATTTACAACTATACATTTATTAGCAGTTCTTTTGTGCAACACTGCAGAGAAGTACTTTGTCACACAATGTTTTGACTACATATTAGTCGTATTTTTCGAGCTGTTTGCAAGTTTTATTTGAAATCACCAGCCACTTAAAAAAATGTCACTCAGTTCATGCTCGCTCCTCTTCTGTATCGCTAAATGCTGGACGGAGTGACTGAAACTTTGAACACCGTTAAAAAGAAAAGAAAAGATGCGTTAAAAGCATAAGTGGGCTGTGGGATATCATTATTTTGTTATTACTGAGCATAATCCATACTGTCAGTCTACAGCACATGAAAAATTAACTCATTGGTCAGTAATATGCATTAATCTGTTTATCGGATTTAACTGCTCGTTAACTGAAGGACCGTTCCAGCCCACTTTCTCCCCATCTTTAATCCTCAAGTACAAGCTTGTTATGTAATTCAGTTTTACTACCAGTCTCCTCTCTGCTGCTTTCAAATGTTAATTTTTTTTTTAACTTAAAGCACACTTACAGCTGATGGTCACGTGACACATTTAAGTTTCACAAAGCAGCTCCGCTTCAGTTTACGTGATGTCAAGGGAGTATCCTGTAACAGCAACCTCTGCGAAGCTTCCAAGTTCTACAATAAAAACTTTATTTCCAGCAAAATTGCTTGCCAATAATATAAAAGTCACATTTTACAGCCACGTTTGAAGCGTTTATTTATTTTTTAGGTGGCGTGTCACTCTAAATTATTTTCTCTTATCTCTTTCTGAAGGCGTCTGCTTAATGTCGAGGTAAACGTGGGTGTTTGATTGCGTGTGCTGAAGGGACAGATCACTGAAGGCGGTTATCAGGTCGCCTTAAAGCAGCTTGTCAGAGGGCCATCCATCACTTGCATTCCTGCACAGCACCGCTCCTGGCACCACCAGGATGTAGCTCCACACTCAGTGTCTGTTTGTCTCTGTCGGCATGTATTACTATGTTTATGGGCACCAGTTGCAGTTTGAAACTTTTCTTGTGAAGAACATTTTGCGTTGTGAGAACATTCAAGCCCCACAGGTTATTGCTGCTGTTCTATACTTTGCGTTAAGGCTTCGACTGGAAAGTCAAATGTGTGTGAGTGCGACTGCTTCCACACAAAAACCAAGCATTAAGCAAACGTCCTGTTTACATATGAGTAAGCTTCTTGTGTCTGATGGTTTACCATGTAGCTCCTTGATCTGAAACTATAAAGATGTTTAACATTTCCATTTATGTGCTCCAGTAAACATTTAAAGATTGTACTCGATGGTCTGAGAGTAAAACTGGTCTTTCACAGGACGCTGATCTTCTCTCTTCTGCAGGTCCTGTCAGTTTATCAGTGACAGTAAGCAGCAGTAAACCCAAAGTGGAGGTTCACGAGCACACTGGTGAGACCAACACTGCAGTTTTTCACATTCCTGAACATAATTCGTCTGCTATCTTAAAATGGCCACAGTCTTATTGTTTCATCTTAATAAAATATATTTCATATTTAACCTATTGTAATTCCAAATAATAGGAAAACAACAAACTAGATATAAACATATCTAATATCATATTGTCCAATTTCTGTCTTTTTCTCCTCTAAAAAAACACATTCATGTTAACTGAACACTTTCAAATAATTATTCTTTATTGAAAATTGCAACTACCAGAATATATTTCAGAGTACATGGATATAAATAAAGAAATACATCATCCGTAGTCATGAGTGTGCATGAGTTGGTAAAAATCAATTAGTTTGAGACATTAAAAAAGGTAACGTAAGGATTAAAGATGAATATTGTTTTACTTTTACTTTTAGACGCTGTGCTGTCCTGTGAGTTCAAGACAGAGAAAGATCAGAACCCTCGAATCGAGTGGAAGAAGAAAGGAAAGGGGGTGACTTTTGTTTACTTTAATCACAAATTCACAGGTGAGTGACGGATCGTTACTGCACGCATTTGTTTTTAAACTTAACCTGATTTAATAAAGAAGATTTTGTGTGGCCTTTTTTTTAATGTTTGCTGACACTTTGCTTTGATTGTTTTCTTTGTTCATCATTCTCCGTCTTTTGCACTTTAGGGTCTTACGCTGGACGGGCTAAGATAGAGGGAGCGACGCTGACGATACACTCCGTCACTCAGAAAGATTCAGGGGAGTACCGCTGTGAGGTGACAGCAAGCGAGGATCACGTCAACCTCGGAGAGGCCACTGTGACACTTAATGTTCTTGGTATGAATATATTACAAACGTACATAAGGATAGGGATAGGACAGATCTGTGTAAGAGGTGAACACTAAACTATTTCAGGGTGCAAGTCAATGGCACTTAACTCCTGTGATGTGACATGTGAAACAATAACGTACATGTTGGTGGAATCAGGAGGATTCACAGCAAATCTTTTAAATGTGATTGCATTGCACAAATAACTGCAAACAATTCACACAAGCCTCCCTCACCTGAGTTGTGAGATTAGGGTGAGGACAGTCGTTAAAGGTGCAATATGTGGAGTAATTTACGATAGAAGCAGTTTCTTGATAGCATGGAGCAGCCACTCTGAATCCGCTCTGCTATGGATAGGAAATTATAACCGTTACCTCAGTGCCCGATCCGTTTATGTTGGACTGCTGTACAGGGTGCTACTCTGAGTAACTACCCCATCTCAGGCTATAGCCATATTACATTAACCTTTGGACCACCATGACTTTATTAGCATGCTAACTTTAGTAGAACTCTCCATTATGCTTGGCACATGGGTTGTTTTGCACAGACAGTGAAATCACCACAGGTCTGTACTGTTTACATCAGGTGTCTCCACTCAGGCAAAACCTCCACATCGGCGCTCGTATATGTGGAAAAGAAGTCAAAACTGAAAGCAGAAGGTGTGTCATCCTTCAATTACATCACAGTGAGGCGACAAATGTTGTGCAAATTCAAATGTCGTGTTCATTTGACAACAGATACATCATAATTTTCTCCATTAAGTAAAAAAAAATGATATAGAACAAAGATTTTCTCCATTTCTGTCAAACGTTGACGTCCAAGATACATGGTAATGGTTGCTAGGTGACAGGAGCAGAGCGTCCAGTTTAACAGCCAAGAACTTCTGTGCGTCTCTGTCTTTACGTCCTTTTGAGGATGCGATCCCTGAATTTGGACACATCCAATGAAATCCCCGAGATCTTCTCTGCCACTTTTGTTGTACGGTGCTGTTCACCACACCGAAAATGGTGAGCGCAAACGAGCTGTTACACAATATCCGAGCGGCTTGGTAGTGCATAGGTGTTAAAAATGACAATCTATTAATAAATCAGGTTGATTTTTTGTGTTTCAACATTTTTAAAACTTAAATGTGTAAAAGTGCTAGCCAGATGAAATCAAATCAGCCACCCTGCTGCTATGAATGTTAGGCCAGCCACCCACTAGCCATCAGTGAAGTGTGGTATTATATGATGTGGGATGTTAGGTTATCTCACTTCAGATCAAGATGAACTTTGTGATGTCGAAGACATTTTGACATTTCATTCAAAGAGAAAATAGAGCTATTTCGTATCTTTTAGAAATAGGTAAAAATGGTTTCTTTGACACATCCTCAGCTTGAAATGAGAAAAAATGGGAAAAGTAACATTAGATTCATAACTTGTATAATGTATAATAATATATATATACTTTATTTTCATTGTGATTTTAATCAAGACACATATGGTACTTTTAAAGGAAACACAATGTTGTGTTCTTCCCTGTGCGGTACATGTGAATATACTCTGCACTGAACGTTTGAACTCAAGGCTGTCAGGCAAAAGTCTACATTGCCTCACTCAGCTTTCAGAAATTATAAATGAATTGACTATTTTGTGCATTCCTGCTCGAAGAGATATGGTTGTTTCTCTGAGGTTCGAGGATAACGACTCAGTAGTTTATGCATTCCTGCCATAGCACAAAGATCCAAGCTTCTAGTTTCCACGTGAAGGTCCAGCATGCACATAGAAATACCTCTGGATGCCCTTTGATATTGTTCCCATTTTATTTACATTTCCAAAGAGAAGTTAGATTTTGGGGGTTTTGCAGTTTGCAGCATGAAGTAACGAGTTTACAGAGTATGTGAGATATATTTGGCAAACCACAGAAATTGTGCAAATAACAACTTCTTATAAACTTTATAATCTCTTCCATTAGGATATGTTGCAACAGCATGACTGTTTTGTGCCAGTGTAGTTTAATTTTCTTTAAGATTATTCACCAACTTATTGAAAAAAGCCTCATTATTATTAAATCTAAATGTCAGTTGAGGTGATTACATATATACTTTCACAAAAATAACATGGTTGTGAAGTCACACGTGTCATCATATTGTGGTAAAACTACACACAGTTTCTTTTACGTTGTTAGATTTCAATGAAGGTCGATGCTCACATGTTGGTCATTTGTGGACATTGTAAAGATAAAAGAATGATCGCACAAATGTTTTTTGTTGGTGGAGTTCCTGGTTGGCAGCCTCTCAGCTGGCACGTGTGAAAGCCTCACTTTGACTGATATCTCTGGAGTGATGTATGGGAAACATGTTTGGCTGAATAGACACTTGGTTGGTGGCTGCAGGAAATGCACTTCCAGATCAATACATCAATCTGACATAATTTATAACAAAAGGAATCATCAGACCTCTCTAGTTTTGCCTAAAAAAGTCTATTAAGTGATATTACACTATGCAGATGTTAACATTTTAAGCATTTGTAGGGAGACTTTCGTGTTGTCTTACAAATTGAAAACATAATATATTAAAAAAAAATATAGTTTTACCTTTCTCTGTCTTTCCCCCCTCTCAGTGCCGCCTCATGTCCCTTCCTGCAACGTGCCAAGCTCTGTGTTTGTAGGGTCAGGCCTGGAGCTTCTCTGTAAGGACAAACTGAGTGTGCCTCCCGCTACCTACCGCTGGTACAAAGACAACAAGGCACTAACAGCCACGGGAGAGACTCCTTACAGCATTGACACAAACAAGGGCACACTGGTGAGTGCTACCTAAAATTTTCAAATACAATATAATATAATGTACAGAATGTTATACAAGGGTCCAAAAACACAACTGTTATTCCTTTCGTGTACCCTGCCGCCTGCCTCTGTTTGTCTGGAGCAGAAGTTTAAAAGTGTGTCCAAGGTGGATGCAGGGATGTATCGCTGTGAGTCCTCCAACAGTGTGGGGGCACCCAAGAGCTGTGTGGCCCAACAACTCAAAGTTATTGACTGTAAGTATTTTAAGAAAGTACTCACTGGAGATTATGCATCACGCTCTGGAGACCAAATATTAAAATAAATCTGATTCTGCTGCTTCCAGATCCTTTGAATATGACGATTTTAATAGCAGGTGCTGCAGGTTTGGCAGCGTTCATGCTTTTCTGCTGCATCTGTGTGTGTGTCTGCCGACACCGAGGCTGCTGCAAAAGTAAGTAGTGCAGTGCTGCCACAAATGTGTTCAATTCAATTCAATTTTATTTATACAGCGCCAAATCACAACAACAGTCGCCTCAAGAGCTTTATATTGTAAGGTAGATCCTACAATAATACATGCAGAGAAAAACCCAACAATCCTATGAGCCCCTATGAGCAAGCACTTTGGCGACAGTGGGAAGGAAAAACTCCCTTTTAACAGGAAGAAACCTCCAGCAGAACCAGGCTCAGGGAGGGGCGGGGCCATCTGCTGTGACCGGTTGGGGTGAGAGAAGGAAAACAGGATAAAAGAGCACGTTTAGGTGTGAGAGAAAAACACTCGAGTGCATCCTGTCATGTAACAATTCTGCATTATTCGCGTAATATGCCAACGATTTGTCACGTCCCGAGGCGTTCCATGGCAATGCGAAAGGTGACCGTCTGCGCTCCTATGCTACGCACCGGATTGTGCACGAAATCAAATGACACTCCCGCTGTAACACACAACCCAGCTGTGTATTCCAGCCCTAACCCTAACCTTAATCCTAACGTTAACCACCACCTTAATCATATTAGATAGTGTTTTCCAAAGCGATTTAAGTAAAATAAACGTACATGTGTAGATTCATTCCAAACGGTTCTCGAACTCGTAATATAGGGATGTGTTGGGTGACCAAAAGCGTAATATACTGATGATTTGTCACCTAGCGTAAAATGTTACGCTTTGGGAGTGAGAACGTGTTGTTTTTTCACACCTTCACTTATATTTAGTCCATCCATTTGGACTTGTTTCTCAGAGTGCATGTCAATTTATTGATCTGCACCTAAGCAACCAGATGAGTGAGCAGCTATTTTTTTAGGCTGTCAGCAATGGATTCAGCATTTTATTAAAAAAAAATGTTTAAATACTGTTTTATACCAGATTAGATGAATTTCGTCTATGGCCGTGGAACAGGATTGAGTTGACAAATGCAAACTTTAATTGTAAACAAAATTAGAATGAGAACAATCACGTGTATGTGTTTCTGAACACGGTACTTTATCAAATATCCAAGAGCTATTTGGGTGGAAGAGGTCCTCTTTGCCAGTCTTTCATATTAAAATGAATAGTTTTTGCAGAAAGTATTTGGTTATTCTTCTGATCAGGTTGTAATTCTAATGCTCATGCTAATGTTTTGAAAACAACAATAAGGTGAGAAGCACAGAGAAAACAACTCTGATATATGTAGTAACATAGTGTCACCATTTAAAAATGCTGTCGTGAAAGAATCCTTCCTGCATTTAAAGCCTTACCTAAAAAAAACCTTTCAATTGTTTGGATTTTACTGCTTTCAGATTTACTGTTTTACTGCTCTTCTTATCACTGTTTCCTGCAAGCAGTTGTTTTCACCAATAAACTCTCTTTGCACAACCGGACTTATCACCAAATAACAGAAAGACACATTTGGTGACTAAATGAAGGGTTTGGTAGAGACCCAACAGAACTAATAAGAAAAACTTCAGTTAAACATAAAAATGACTACTTGAGTAAATCTCTGTATTTTCGAGTTCTCCCAGAATTGAGGTATTGTGACCACAACTGACAAATTTTCATGTATTGACTAATTTTTTCTTTGTTTTTTATTCGAACAGAGAGCAAGAAAACAAAAAGGTGAGTGTTTCTTCTTCCGCCCTGCATGTTGCACTTATTATTATTCCAAAATAATAAGTGTTGACTAAACTGCCCTCCCCCTTGCCTTTCAGCACCAAGTCCTACAACCCTCCTCCTCCTCCCACCCGCAACGTGAGTGATCAAAGGCCTCGTTATCAAATCAGGGCTTGTTTTGCATGCATTCATTTGGAATGCAACTGTTGATAAGTTTCCGATAACACCAGGCACAAGCTAATGAAAGGAAATGTGTCACTGTGTGTCTCTCTGCTCCCTACAGCTCAAGCACTACAAACAAACTCAGTCCTTCATGATCTGAGGGCGAAGCCTTCTTCCTCTTTGACATCAAACCATCCGAAAAACTAAAGTTACTGCAGTTACTGCTCAAAACACCGGGAGGTTGATCGACTGTCGCCGCGCTTTAGGTTGGCTGCTCGATGCCGTCTGGGATGGAGATGAAGATCGAGGCCTCTTGAAACGTCAAGCAAAAGCAAAGACGTGAAATACTTAGCAACAGGTTTGCTGCTTTGTAAATAAAATAACGCACTGACAGTTTAAAGGTAGCTCAAGCACACGTCAAAATGTATGACTTTACCACTTTATCAAATGCTGTGTAACTGTTTTCACGATGTTCTTTGTCTTCAGTGTTTCAAAACACTTCTAAAATCGGTTTTCCACCTTTACTTGGAGAACGTTTTGGCTCTTTAGTCCCACCTACTGGTCAGGAACTAACCACCCACAGTATTACTGCATACACTAAACCATGGATCGAATCCTTCTTCCTGGTTTCACTTAATATTACATATAGAGATACTATTATATATGTCGTTATCTTTCTCTTCATGTTTTTACATATTTTTCTAAACCTATTTGTAAGCCGATCTCTTCTGTATTTTTATATCTTTGGTTGTATTTGCTTAAATTCTGATCATATAAATTGAGTGAGAGATGAACAGGTGTCTGCACACACTGAATGACGTTTTGGAAGCTTTGTAAATGTTTTGTACTCAAATCTTGTGATGACTTTAATCCAATAAAGAAAGGATAAGAAAGCTCTTTGCAATTCAAGCTGGATTATTTACTGTCACAGAGTCAGGCACACACTCAGGGCGGGAAGTACAATATGCTGATTTGTGCAGTGACATTAATGTCGGTATGTGTTCAAAGTATTTGTGCAAATTTCAAAGAACAGAAACAGGATTTACATTTAATCCTCAACATTTTGGGCAAAGCTGCTCTCAAAGCGAACTTTCCAAATGCTTTTTTACTCTGCACTGGAAGTTTTTGAACTACAGCAAAACTCCCACTTTATGTAAGATTGCACAGTATTGTGTCCCCTTGTCCCACATATTGTTAACTTTTGACATTTCTATTGGCATCTTTTATAAAAACAAATTGTCTGCTGCTCAAAGAGAAATGTTTTTCTAGTACTCACACTAAAAACATTGTAATAGTTCTTGTCATAAAAAAGGAATACGCAAGTGTACAAAGAAAACATCGAAACAAACAAGCTCCATTCAAATTGGATACAGTGTACCTGTCCTTCACATACCACAAATCTTTAAACTGCACTCATAGTGTTTCTTCTTTCATCTCTTCTGCTCCAAAATGAGTGACTATGCTATTCTTTGCCACCCGTTTGGTGTCAAAGAGAGAATCTCATTTGGGAACTGAAATTACTTTTAAAGGTCATTCAAACTACTTAATATACTGTAAAAAATAATGTTGAAATAAATAAACTGATTATTACTGCACGCTGTGAACATAAGCAACAACAGAATTAATGTGCTTTCCTCTGCTTACCCACTATGACGTGTGTGATACTTGTGTGATATGATCTCTCATCCCCTCTGTGGGTTTTTGTCTTTCCAGTCAGGCTAATAGGAGCAAAACTTTTAATACTAAAGATGAAAGATTTTATAGGAGTCATCACTTATTTGTAGCAAACAGCTTTTTGAGTGTGCACACATTCCTTACATTCCTCACTTGACCACTAGAGAGCAGTGCAGCACTGGCTGTATCTGTTCATACCACCAGAGACCACAGGCCTGTGGCTACAGGATGCCTTTATCTATTATTTGTCTACGAACAGTAGCTCTATTGTCATTCTCCTTGTGTGCTTTTTGTTCTCCTCATTGTGATGCCCATAAATTAAAACCCTGAAATGCACTTGTTTCCTGCAGCTTTTATTCCATTTTCTTTTCCAGGGGAAGATCTATTATCTCTTAATGCATCTATATATATTTTTAACATTTGATTCACGTTTTACTCAGATCTTCAAGATCCGTAATGGCTACAGAATGCACAATGTCAGGAACCGGCAGCATGGATCTATTCTTGCACATGGTAATAACCTTTTCTAATGATCATAGTGAGCACATCCTATTGATCTGCTCCTATGGCTCTATGGAAGCTCAGATTATTCTCTGTCTCTCTGGCTGCAAAGGACATTAGGCGAGCTATAAAACGCAAATGTTCTCACAATCTGTCACGTGTGGGGGAAATGTATCCTCAGTGGGAGCCAATTTTGATTTTAGCATAATGACAACACATTTTTGTTTCATTTTTTCAGTAATTAACTGCTCACCATTGGGTGTAGTGTATGCAGATGAGATGCCTTCCACGCTGTAGGCCTATGCATTGTGCAGACACTTTTTATGTCTGTCTGTGTAGTGCACGATGGCCGCTAGCTCTCAGCTTAAAGCAATTATTTCAAAACTCATTAAGGTTATTTTGAATGTTATTTTAAATGCACCAGATTAAGGCAGGAATTCTTATTACACATTTAGCCAACAATGGAGCACGGCAAGAAAGGAAGGACGTGACCCTTCTTAGTTTGTCAACACCTACAAAATGTAAAAACATCCTATTTTTAGATTTCAAAAACCTTTAACCTTCTGAATCTATCTGGTTGTTGAACAACGTGCGCTTTATGTAAACTGAGCATTGAGAGTTTAAATAGTGATGTAATTTGTTTGTTCCTGATCCAGTCCTGCAAAGTAAGAGACTGTAGATGTTTTGCATTCACAGATTGGCTTTAGAAATACATGAATGTTTGAGCAGCAAAATGGATTTAAAGTGTCAAAAGTGAAAATACTCAACATGCAGAATGGCACCTTTCAGAGTGTCACATCAATTTGTGAATTGTTATAAATGATGTGTTAAAATGCTGAATTTTAATGTAGCTCGTAGAGATGAAGCCAGCTGAGACCATTTTCTGAGCACTTGGATTTCTAAAGGCTCTCCATGCCCGTGGTCCAATCCAACTCCAGCTTTTTTTTTTATCACTTAATTAGACATATTTACAGGACTGTGCAGATGCACTCTCGTTTACTCTCCTGCGGCTATGCTTCATCAGCTCCAGTAGTGTATAGAGTTTAGGGATTTCCAGCGGAGCTTCGCATATATCCAACCTAAGTCATTATTGTTTTCTCTGTGTGACTTGTTCCTAGTTTAGTTATCTGTATTTCTAGTTCTTGGTCTTGTCTCTGTGTGTCCTCCCCGTCATCTCCTGTGTTATGCCTTCCTGTAAAGTCTGTCTCGTCTCCTGGTGTAGCTGCATGTTTCCCCAGGCATGCCCCTCGCTCTCTCCTTCCTGTTTTCCCTGGGTTTTGTCTGTCTGCGTCCCGGTGTGTTTCTCCTACTTCCTGTTTTAATTTGACAGTCTCTTGTCTTGTGTGTTCCATGTTCAGCTGTGCTTCCCCTGTCTCATTAGTTAGATTATGTTCAGCTCTGTTTCCTCGTTTGCCCTTTTGTGTATGTACGCATAACCATTTGTCCTTTGTCGTGATCTCCCTCATTCCACGCTGTGTGTTCTGCCTGCTTGTTTAGTTCCTATTCAATCCAGTTTGGTTTTTGTATAACTGTAGTCCAGCATAAAGCTGCATTTCAAGTTTAGTTTTGTCCACCAGTCTGCATTTTGGGTCCTGCAATCCTGCCTGCCTCACATAGCTCATAACAATAACTGCACCCATGTGGGTTTGCAGAGCCTAAATCTACAATAAGGTGGCTTTTACATCATATTTGATGTATAAGCTGATTGGATATTTGCAAAGCTACATCTCAGACTTGACAGGCCTCAGTTAGAGTGTTAAATGGTGAAGTTCATGGCAGTACCATTAGAAAAAGACTGAACAAGTAGGACATGTCTGGAAGCGATACCAGGTGAACATGGCACATCTTAAGTTTGCAAAGTTACATCCGAACAAACCGCACAACTTGTGGCACATATCAAAGTGGAGATGTCTGGCCATAATGCATAGAGTCACATTTGTAGAAAGCCAAACACTGCATATCAGCACAAAAATCTCATCGTAGCAACTGCAACGCATGGTGGTGGAGGAGTGATGATTTGGTCTTCCTATGCAGCCACTGGTGAACTGTCCAGGCAGGCACTTTGCAGTCTCTGAGTGCAGTCTCACGCACAAAGTATTCCAGAGTAAAATGTGTGGCCATTTATTCAACACATAAAGCTTTGCCTAAAGTGGGTCATGAAACAAACACAGCAGCAAATCAAAACCAGAAAGGCTGAAAAAGAAAAGAATCAAGGTGCTGCAATGACCCACTCAAAGCTCAGACCTGAACTTGACGGAAATAAGAGGTGAGAGGAAACAAATGGTTGCAAACCTCAAGAGCTTGGGGGTTGTATTTGATATTAATTTCACCTTTGAAAAACAGATTAGCTCAATTGTGCACTGGTCTTTTTTCAAACTGAGGCTTTTCTCTAAGGTGAAGGCTGACTTTGAATGGGCGATTCATGCTTTTATTACATCCCAGCTTGACTATTGTACCTCCTTATATGTTGAAGTTAGTCAGACCTGCCTTGCAAGACTGCAATTGGTCCAGAAAGCTGCAGCTTGTCTTCTGACACAAACTAGAATACATGAAACTACTTCCCTTGTGCTTGCCTCTCTTCATTGGCTTCTTGTTCACTTCAGATTTGATTTGAAAATGTTATTGTTGACTTACAAATCTCTGAACAGACAGGCTCCTGGGTATTTGTCTGACCTCTTGCAGCCTTATGTGTCCTCTAGATCTCTTAGATCGAATGATTTTTAGCTTTTAACCATACCAAGGTTTAGGCTGGTTCACAGAGGTGATCAGGGGCTTAGGGCAGCAGCACCTAAACTGAGGAATAGTCCGCCCCTACACATCAGACAGGCGCCTACTGTCAATCTTTTCAAATCATATCTAAAAACACATTTGTTTTCACTGTTTTTGCTTTTAATACAGTATGAGAGTTATTTGGTATTTGGTACTAGTTATTTTGTATTTCTGTACCACCTGTAGCACTTTGGTCAACATTGATGTTGTAATTAAATGTGCTATATAAATAAAAACGATAACAATAACCACATTGTGAGAGACTAATAAAGTCTCCCAGAATCCTGTAAATATTGAGCAATGTTGGAGCAGAGCATTATGGGTAAGGTGTCAGTGAATGCAATTTTGCCTCCAGGCAGCAAAGATCGGGGGATGTCCTGGCTTGAGTATTTGAATTCTAAGAAAACAGTAGTCCCCACACAGACATCTACATCAACAATATTTTACATATGCAAGTAACACATGCTCCAACCTGGGCGTACCTTCCAATTAATTTATAGGGAGAAAGAGGTGAAGGAGCACTCTTTACATATTTATTGCCGCTGAGAACATATATCTGTCACTGGAGCTAAACGAATATGATAAGAAAACACACAGACCAACAGGTGTGTTTCGTCTTCCTTGGAGGATATTAAAATGACTTTGTGGAGACTCACACAAATGAAAAGCAAATATTTACCATAAGACTTGGTCTTTATGCACCATATAGTCAGACCTGTTTGTCTTCATAAAATTAAAAATACAAGTACACACACACACACAGTTCCTTGTAATATCCAGTTCCTGCTCAACTGCTTGCTGTGGTCATTTTTTGCAATTTCCTTTGAACATCCTAACAGGCCTCCTTTATGGATGCTCACTCTGGATTACAGCTCAAGGGGGCTGTTACATCACTTTTGTGAATGTGTGCGTATCTGTCCAATAGCGACAGTGGGGGGTGGAGGGGAGTGAGAAAATAAGTGAGACGGCACAGTTGAGTGCGAGTGGGCGGTATCTGTCAAATAAATTCTGTGTCACGATTGCTGCTTTCTTAGATGTTAAATCCTCGAGCCAGGACATCCTCTGACCTGTGCTGCTGCCTGGAGCCTAAATTGCCTTCACTGGGGCCTTACCCATAATGCTCTGTGCAAGATAAGACCTCCCTCCCCCCACCCCAAAAAAAGCACCTGCTTTTTATGAGCAGGTGGCACGACGTTCACAGCACGTGGCGCACCATTCTCACAGAGGACTTGACTTTTTCATTGTTCACAAGTCCTGATCTGCTATAAGAATCTGCTTCTGCGAGCTGTGTTTCTTTGTGTGTGATGATCATTTTGCAGCACATTTACAGTTGCCATAGCCTTCCACCATTAGCAGCTATTGGCTTATGCAAAGCTTACATCATACGCGCACTAATTCATTCGTGCCTCAGGGAAACTGTTGCGACAAAGGGAGCTGGAAAGAAGACCAGTGACACGCGGATTGCCGCAGGAAACTGTCTCTTCCCACTGTGGCAGTAAGAAATAGAAACATTTAAACATTTAAACCCCAGCAGAAAACGTCCCCCACACTTTCATTAAATCTTCATGCCGTGGTTCTCTCTTACAATGCAAAGAGTCCTGCTGTGTGTTTGTGCGTGAAGCCAAGAGGGAGAGCAGAGGGAAAGTTTGCTATGTGAGCTCTCTCTGTTTCATGTCCATTTGAATTGCGCTGTTATTCAGCGTCGCTCCCTGACAGGACTGTTATGTGCAATTACAGCCGAGACACAGGATGGAAATGGTTTTGCCACTACACGCGTAGACGCACACACATGCATACACACATACACACTTGCACCAGCAATCAGTCAGGACTCTAACTCCCACAACAACATTGTAATTCTTCTTTGAGTTCAAACAGCGGTGTGAGCGGAGAGGAAGAGACAGAGTGATGAAATGTTTTGTTTGCGTATGTACATTTATGTGTTTTCTTTGTAAACTTTGTTTTGTTGTTTTTTGTAGCCTTAAGGCAAAGCAGACATAGCTATATGTTTTTATGTTTTATATGTTAAGCACATGGAGTTTAAATAAAATTGCTATTGCCATTTGAAGAAGCCAAACTGTGTCACATCTGGGGTGGTGCAAAGCTTACAGCAGGGTTCAAATCCACCTCAAATCCAGTTTGCATGTTCTCCTTGTGCCTGCGTGGGTTCCCTCTTGGCACATACCTTTAAAGAAATGAAGGTGTTCAGGCTTTATGGGCCTTATTAGTGCAATCAGCAGTGCAATAAACAATCAGCCCTGATGCCACCCTTCTATGTGTAGGAAATATGTCAGCCTTATATAATGTGTCGAGACCTGCAAGAAAGTCCCTGTGTAGGCGCGCTGGCTTCCTCTCACGGTCTAAAGACATGCTCGGGAGGTTAACTGGTGATTCTAAGCTGGCCGTAGTTGTGAGCATGAACCGTACGTGTGCTTCGGTGTGCGTGCTAGTCGTGCAGTAGACTGGTTAACTGTTTAGGGTGTACCTTGCATCTCATCCTACAAGAGCTGTGATACACTCCAGCCTTCCTCTGACATCCTAAATCGGATAAGAAAAGCAATGGGTTGCTCATCCATCAATCTTCTTCAGCTTATCCGGGGCCGGGTCGCGGGGGCACCAGCCTAAGCAGAGAAGCCCAGACCTCCCTCTCCCCAGCCACCTCCTCCATGTCCGGGGGAACACCAAGGCGTTCCCAGGCCAGCCGAGAGATATAATCTCTCCAGCATGTCCTGGATCTGTCCCGGGGCCTCCTCCCAGTGGGACATGCCCGGAACATCCAGGAGGCGCCCAGGAGGCATCCTTGTCAGATGCCCGAACCACCTCAACTGACTTCTTTCGATGTGGAGGAGCAGCGGCTACTCTGAGCCCCTCCCGGATGGCTGAAATTCTCACCCTATCTCTAAGGGAGAGGCCTACCAGGGGGCAAAAGCTTCCGGACAACATAGCCGGTGGGATTCCTGGGACACAAACCCCTCTACCACAATAAAGTAGCGATTCATGGAGGGGTAAAATTCATCCTATAATTAATAAATTATTTCTGCTCTGTTCTGTTTTTTAAAACCCAGCTTGAACAATTTAAAGAAAACTGAAGACACTACTGATTATGTCTGATTATTATCGTCATTATTGATTCGACTAGAACGTTGTTGACAGGAGGCCAAGCTAGAGGTGACAGAGTTGAAGATGCTCAGATTTTCAGTGGGTGTGACCAGAATGGACAAATGAGCACATCAGAGCGACAGCTCGGGTTGAGCAGTTTGGAGGTAAAGTTGGAGGAAAGGTAGTGGATATACTGGACAAAGGAAGTTGAATATGGAGCTACCAGGCGGGAGTAAAACGGGAAGACCTCAGAGAAGATTCATGGATATAGTGAGGGAGGGTTGGTGTGAGAGAGGAGGATGTTAGGTATACATAGAGATGCTGGCAGATAATCGACTGAGGTGAGATGAGAAAAGAAGAAGGAGAAGATGGAGAAGACGGGTGTTAGTGTTGAGATGTTTGGCATAAATGATGTTCTGCCTGATAAAGAAATGAGGTTCGCTGTGATGTGTTCAAGTGTAAAGTGAGGGAAAGGTTGGGAGCTCATTTGTGAATTTTCTGGCCTCCAGAAAAAAACCAAAAAATCCCACTAGCTTCTCATTATTCTTTTCAGTGATATTCAGGTGGCTGACTTGATTTTCTGCTTTAGCTTGTTTACAATTTTACTTGCTGATCTGTGGCTGCAGAGGTTTGTGCTGATTTCGTTTCTAGACCTGCAGGGTTTCAGTACATTAATTTACTCCAAACTAGCCGTGTGCAGTTGTCGTGCCGGCGATATGAAATGTTTACGAGGAGAACGTGATGTAGAAAGCAAACATGTTGCGCAAACAGTGAAATCCCGAGTGTGATGTTCAAGAAAAGTGTGGGCCCCGCAGGCTAATGTAGCGCGCATAAACAGTCCTGGGTGCAAAGGTAAAACAGCAAAAACTGTTCATTTCAGTCTTGCTGATACGCTGTGTGCATTTTTTCTGTTTTGGCATTCATCAATACTGCATATGGCGAGCTATATATGGTGCAATGAGCTTGTTAAAAGAGGATTCTGCTGCACTAGTCTACTCCTGACCTGAGTCATTCAAATTTAATGATTTAATCAAATAAAGTCAAATACTCTCTTGGATTGTCCGCCTCATGATTTGCATCCTACCTGACCTTTATGTTGTAAAGTAAGAAATATGAGCTTAGTATTTTTTTTCCAGTCTCTGTTGATCACTTCAATGCGAAGAGAAAGAACATCCAGGTCACAGCTGTTTGTTGCTTTCTTGTGTGGACTTTCACTTCATTTACCTATAAATTTATATAGGTTTAGTGTTAATACTGTAATCACATGCCGTGTGAATGCTCTCTACAGACAGCATTGACACAGTTTCTGTACAGTGAAATTAGTGCAGAGCTGCAGGTTTTACAACTAACCCTTATCACCTTTGTTTAATGGTAATGTGAAATCCTTTATTAAGGTAAAGTAACTCTTATCTCTTTGCTGCAGTGTTGCCTCAAACGTGGACCAGGTCCTAATTAGCTGATTATAGTTTCAGCACTAAAATCACGAGTCTCGTGGGTTATGATTTATTTCAATATTTACACCGGGAGGTGTGCAGTCTCGTCAGATGTCTGTATAGCTTCTCACTGCCCATCAGTACCTATGATCCTGTGCTGCAGTGTGCTATTTGATAAGGCTGCTTAGCATTCAAGAGGAATCCTCAGCACTCAAGTACTCTCAGTATTATGCTTTTAACTCATTCCCCCCTGAGGAGCAGTGGGATCGAGAGAGAGGAGGGAGTGGAAAGAGAGGCAGAAACAGAAGGATCCTTATGGGAAGAGTGAGATTTCACAGGACAAAAGCGCCGTTATTGAATTCTTGTCATGATTCTTTGTATAATAGCCTCCACTATCCAGCCCCCAAGATGCATTTAAAGGCTTCCACAATCCCACTCCCATCGGCCGGCGCTGGCTGGATGAGCCTTGCCGTGCACAAGCCCTTGCACTGTCCCGCCACTTGCTGGATGTCGCTGAATGCCTCTATATTGGATTAGACTTTCTGTCCCTTGAGCAGAGCTTAGAAAACAACCCAGTGCAACCCATCAGTATGTGAAAACACAAACGATGATCATTTTGTGCGTGGTCTTCATACTAACGACCAGAGAAAGCGGTACCCCGTTAGGAAGGGAGGAAAAGTGTACCTGAGCCTTCACTGCATGCTGATTGTCTGGCCGTGGGAGCTATGATGAGGCCTGATTGCTGTGTGATTTGAGCATCCTCAGACCAACAGCTCATCAATATCCCTTGCAGTAACACGCTGCACTGCAGCAGGACGCGGGCATCGGCGAGATGAATATTTATCAAAGCCATGAAAAGACGAAAAACAAATATTTGTTGCAGAGAACAGACAGAGGCCAAAATTCCCCTCATCAAAAGTGACCCTTTAATAATGTGGTTTCTACAAGTTGTTGGTGAATTAAAGGATGCTTTGGTGAATTAGCTAAAGTCTTGTGTTGTTGTGAATTTAAAATGATAGTCTGCTAATCTGCTGGGATTCATTAACAGCCTCAGACAGCCACCAGGACTGCAGAGTGAAGAGTGAGGGCAGAGCCCAGAAGAAGCAAACACGGAGGAGACAGGCTGATTTTATCCTCACCCTATCTTGAGACACAACTTCCCACTCCCCCCACCTCCTTTTTTTCCTTGCTTTGCCCTCCTCTGCCCAGTGAGGATGGGAAAAAAAACGGCCGCCTCCCAGCTTATTAAACCCCCAAGTCCCTACAGGAAGAATTTTTGATGCGTAGACGATTTACATAAGAAGGCAAATTTACTCAATTCTGTGCTCATTTCCTTATGCCCTTCTTTATGCAGCATATTTGAGTCTGGCTTTGCACAGTATTGTCCTGGCATCGGTAATCATTTTTCCCCTCTCTGTTTCTTTGCTCCGATTAACACAGAGGGCGTCTTTGCAACAGGCCACATTTGATGTGCTGGCTGTGATTAGTGCATGTTAAAAATACCAACACCCTGCTACCCTTCCATTTACTCGATCCTGCCTTCTGTCTCTTCTTTCTGTCCACCTCTCCCACTCTGTCTGTGTTCGTTTTTTTTTCCTTCTAATTTCTCAGCCACACAGCTTTCCTTTGTCTCTTTCTCCCCGTGTGATTAAAGGCTTTCCTTCAGATGTATTTTTATCAAATTCTTCGCCTCTTTGCTGTGATTATGTTTTTTTCTTCTTCTCTTTTGTCACGCTTTGTCTGTTTTCTGCCAGAGGTCCATGTTTGATTATAGCTTAACTCTTTCTGATTACGACCTCTTGTCTCGGTGAGTGCTGCTGTCTTCCTGGCACTCCCCCCCACCACCACCACCCCCACCTCCCGCCGGCTATAGGGTGACCTTGGTAAAAAAACAGAGCCAGAGACAGAGACTTATCTTGTTACAAATGGGAAAAAAGACAAAAGTACAAAGATACATGTAAGAAATTATAATAGAAATTTTAAGGTTAAGCGGAAACGAAAGGATTAATAGATGGATACATTTTTCCCTGAGAATTCATTTAACTGGAATAAAACTCATATATAATTCTCAAAGTGTTACAATATCTCAAAGTTATTATTCTATAAAGACAATAAGTAATAAATCAACAACAAATACTATGCTTGTTTCCGATGTTGGTCACAGCAGGAACAAGCATGACTGTCATTACACTTTAACTTATTACAAATTACTGCTAAAGAGACAGACAGTGAAAGTGGACAGTATATCCTCGGTTTCTTAACATGAAACTCATTGTTGCAGCCAGAAGCAGCACAAATGTGCTCCCCTTAAACTGATTTTTAGTTCTTATTTTTCTCTGAGTTATCCATTCTGTCACTAGTTAGCTAGCATAAACTAATGTGAGTCTATTAGCTTCAACCACCCACATGACGTCACATTTCTTTCTGACAGAACTTGAACTTTAATCACTTATTTCTTTAATCCATCTTCACAGACAGAGTTCCATCTATGTTGGTTTTTGAGAGCAGGGCTCAGTGGTGTAAATTCGCCTCTAACTGTGGCGCATTTCATGTCCCCTTCAATTAGAAGGAAAAGCCTGCACAGAAATAAACATATGCAAATATGACTGGGTAAACGTACTTAAAGTACTAACACTAAGAAAGTACTCAGTGCAGAAAAACCGCTCCTCTTGGTGCTGTTAGATTAACAGACTGATGTTGCTAATTGATTTCGTGTTGCTGGTTGAGGTGGAGCAAATCCTGATTCTGAAACAAAACAATAATTTTCCATCTATTTTTTATTGCCCCAATCTGATGATTTTTTCCCCAGTTAATCAGTTATTTGTTTGGCTTGTAACAATTCAGACAAAACAAACCAGAGCCTGAAGCAACACAATCAGCTTGTATTGTAAAGTCAACAATCGATCGAGCTAATAATAAAAATGAATGGAAAACATTTGTAGTTGTAAATATTTGGAGTATATGACAGGAAAAAGATCTTGAATTAATTAAATTAAATCATTGTCAACTGAGTGAATTTTTTATCTGTCATTTTGAGTCTGTATTAGTTTATAATGTCGACTAGTTTAATTCCTAAACAGGATTACTGCAGGATGTGACATTTAACTGTAGTGGCTTAACGAGAGGGAGTCAGGTGGAATTGGGAAGCTGCAAGGAGTAGAGGTAATGAAGGTAGATGAGTTTAAATACCTGGGGTCACCATCCAAGGAAATGGTCAGTGCACAGGAGAGGTGAAGAAGAGAGTGCAGACAGGGTGGAGTTGGTGGAGATGAGTGTCAGGGATGATTTGTGAGAGAAGGATGGCAGCCAGAGTGAAAGGGAAGGTTCACAGGATGGTGGTATGATGTATAGATTGGAGATGGTGACGCTAACAAGAAAGACAGACGTTAAGCTTTTAACTGGGAGCGACTCTGATGGACAAGATTAGAAATGAGCACATCAGAGGGACACAGAGCATAGAGCAATTTGGAGATAAAATTAGAGAGGCAAGCCTGAGGTGGTTTGGACATATGAGGAAAAGTAGTGAAGGAGGACATGTAGAGGGTTGGTGTGACAGGGTAAGATGGAGGCAGATGATCCGCTTAAGAAAAAGGAGGAGGAAAAAAGAAACTGCAATTGGAGCAAATTCATCACAGGCTACAGTATTTAATTTATATAATTTATTTTTATACTAGTGATATAATATAGCTGCATGACAAACACGCAGAATTAATTATATTAGGGAACTTTGCTAAATGTATTTTAGTTACATGGCACCACTAGTTAGGGTACAGTGGGTAAGCTGCCAGCTTATGATCCATAATACAGTCGAGTATCTCTATTTTTAGCAGCTTTGAATTAGCATCAATTCCCATTGGCTGTGGACCAGGTGTCACAGATTTGACCAAAGAGGCAAATCCACGAGCAAGTCCAGGTGTCAGCGCTGGTGCAGACATTTCTGTAATAGCTGGAGGAATGGGAGCACAGAGCAGAGATTATAAAAGAAAGGGGAGAACTATTTCAGACCACCAACTACCAACATAATTTCTCTTTAAAGCAATTGTACTTTGACTTCCTGAAAAGTTGCAAAGGTTTCAACATCGGATAGCAGGTTGCTGTAGAAGACGGCCATTTTCCTTTGAACGTTGCAAGAAAACCCCAGGAACACGCTTCAAAAAGACAGATGAAAGAAAAGCAGAATCTGAGATTGCGTTGAGTTACAATACGTAGCGGAAGAGAGACCCGACACTGTGGCTTTGACTCAGGAAAAATGCTTTAAAATACGCCACTAATGGAACAAGAACTTAAATATAAAAGGGGATTTTTTTAGCGTAGCGTGTTTGCCGAATCTCTTTGAAAGCAGAACAGAACCAGATCTCATTAAAAAAGAAAGAAACAATTTAATCAAAGCTAATGAAAGAATGAAGGGACTGTAAATTAACACATTAATTAATAATCTGCTGAGCTTTAATTAATAGCATAAACTCATAATAGGCTGTTCATTTCCAAATAGAGGAAGACTTACATTAACAGCTATGGAGTCGGCAATGATTCATGCATCAACTAATGCATTTTGTGCATTTTGAAGTGTTACATCAAAAAAACATGTTCTCCAAAGATGAGCAACACCAGCTGATTCCTCTGCTTGGACAGTGATCTTTTTATTAAAATAATCCTTTGATGTTCACTGCATCAAAGAATACTTTCACCTTATCGCAGACCTTAACTCCCTTCATAATCTATGAACATAAGGGCAGAGAATAGATGTAAAAGCCCTCGAGCAGAGCGTTTGGCACTGTCTGAAAGAATATCAGTGAGAAGCGGTTCCTCTCTTCTGCTGTCCCTCCTGCTGATTGCATTTTCAGACTTATGATTCCTTTGCAGCGCAGGCAGATATCCATCAATCCAAGGACAAACTCAGAGCCGCGCTCTGTGTCTACATACTGCGTTGCAGGTGGAAAGGAGAGCGAGAAAATTAATGTTTGCCCTGAGGAATTACATTCTCCCCCTCTTACTTTACCTGCTGTTCGTTGACAGAAGAAAAGAGAAAAAAAACACCCCAAAGTAATGAGCACAGCGCTGAATCGCTGAATGTACGATATTATCAGTTGCACAATCTGCAAGCGGCTGATTAACTACGACTGAATGCTCATTTTATGACAAAAACAAGATCTCGTCCACAAAAATGTGTGAATTGGTATATTTTTCTAATCTATCAGGGCACAGTTATGAGTTGAGGAAGAAGCTCAGGTAGTTTTTTTCTCTCCGTGTAATAGAGCTGATTTTTGTGTTTGAGAGAGGTTTCATGTTATCATGCATATAGTCAGGGAGACATTAGAGTCAGCCGCATTCACCATCATCTGGGCATCACAAATGTTCATGAATTTCACTGTTGGAGCTTGGCCATTTTATCATATTCTAAATTACACACAGGGTGTCCTCTTGGTTGGGCAACAGTGACAGGGTTTCCTCCCAGATGTGGCCACCTAGGGTGTCCAGATCTCTCTTATCTTCGAGTTAATCTGGGGTTACATGAAGACAGTGAAATAACCTAGATACTCAAAGCTGACTTCTCTCTGTAAACTGTGCAAAGTGACGTCACATGTAATGTTTTACAGACATAATGTATAAAACATTTACACAAAGCTGAATCTGGATGATGCGTTTTATGTTCCACACTGTGTTTTTAATATTGTATTTGTGGGGGTAATTCAACTGTCACAACTGCTTTTAACACATGGCTTACTTGCAGAAACCACCAGGGCTGGTTGAAGGACTTCCTCGTTGTGATTAAACCTCTTGATTTGGAGGTTTTTTGACTTTCTAGTTGTCTTCCTCCTCTCTTTTGTGCAAAGTCTCCCTCAGTGATGTCATTCCTGTTTTATTTCTGTAACCTGTGTCTAGCGTGTTTGGTATTTATTAAATGTCCCTTGTCAATTCTGTGATTAGTTTCAGCTTCCCTCATTATGTTGTGTATTTATTGTCATTGTTGCTGTCTCCCCTTGCCCTTTGTCTAATGTCTCACTAACTGTGCTGAGCCTAGTGTTTTCCCCTGTGCTTTCTCATGGCTTATGGACTTTTGTTACCTGTTTCTGGATTGCCTCTTACTTGTTATTTTCTTGGAATAAACGCTCAGCATTACATTCAGACTTCGTCTACCACATCCTGCATTTGGGTTGTCAATATTTCAACACAACTCACACAGCATAATACATATTTTCTTTAGGGATTAATAAAGCTTTCAGATTCAGCTGCTAGAGCTCATAGGAGGACAAAAGTGAGATGGCCACAGAGGTTCAAAGCCACAGGGAAGCTCTGCTAAAGGAAGACTTGCTCCTACTATAAATGAAAGTCATTCATCATTCTTTCACTGCAGATGGGGCTAAGTTATCAAACTTTCTTCTTTTCCTCCTTTCTCCATCTGTCATATCCATCTCACTGCATCCATCATTCCCAGTTACTGCCTGTCTCCGACTCCACATTTCTGCCACTCTTCCTCCACATTTTAATGATAGCTCTCTATTGTTATTAGCACTCTTCAGTGTTGTTTTCTTGTCCATTAGAAGCACTCAGTTGGCAGCACTTCTTAGAAAAAGTTACTTAAGCTCCATTTTTTCCTCCTTTTTTTAATCAAGTCATGAATTGAATAATGACTATTATAATCAGAAATCAGTGAACAGCTTAACCAGCTCTGAAATGCTAACAACAAGATAGAATAATGTTAACATCCTGATGTTCAGAAGTTCCACCTCTCCTAATAGTTAGCACAGTAATGTACAGATGAAGTTGATTGGAGTGTCCTTAGCTTTTCATGTATTTAGTCATATTTCTAAGCACTAGAAATAAAATTAAAGACTGACCCTAATGATGAGGTTCAGTCTTTATTATGCTGATACACTCTTTATATGCACTGTTAGAAAAAACTTCCTTAAAAAACAGTAATATTCCGGCAGCTGGAAAAAAAATACTACCGTAAAATAACAGAAAATAACTTATTCATAAAAATAAGGTTATTTCAAGTAATGAAAATACAACTTGTTGCCCTAATTTTAGGGCAACAAGTTGTATTTTAATTTTACATGGGATTTTGCCTTTTTCAAGTGCTTTTAAACATTAAATTAGGAACAATTTAATGTGACTAAACAATGAATTTACCTATAAACAAGGTCAATGAATGCGGCAATATGAATAATAATACTTAAATGTACAGAAATATACAGTTAACAGTTGGTTTAAATAATAATGGATTGCATTCATATAGCGCTTTTTGAGACCCTCAATGCGCTTGACAATTCCACTTTATAATTCCCCTCTGGCCAGCACCAGTAGGTGAAGTGTCTTGCCCAAGGAGACAACAACTGAGAGTGTCCGAGCCAGGGTTCGAACCGGCAACCTTCTGATTACAAGGCAAACTGCCAACTCTTGAGCCACGATCGCCCTGAATACAGATACATTTAAAAAACAAGAAAATTATGTTTTATTACATTACAGTGATTTTACGTTAATTTACATTTGAAATGTGAAATCACAGTCTATTGATGTAAATTTAATGATATTCTAGAAGAACAGTACAAAACTGTAAAATACTTTTATATTAGGATTTTTTTTTTTACAGTGTGCATGAATCTTGACTCGGTTTGCCGTGCATCTCTATGTTTTATTACAAATGCAAAGTCTCTGACTCACTGTTGCATTCTTAATCATTTTGTGGGCTGGCCATCACTGACCACTCAATGAAAACAGCACTAGTATATTTTCCTCTGTAGCTACAGTTCTGAGGCATGTGAGGAAAACAGCATTTTCTTACAATGCACATTGGACATATACTGATTTATAGAATGGGCAAAATTTGAATATATCTTTATCGCTTGGTGAATTTAAAAGCACAAGAAGGAATGTTTTTTTGAGAAGTGACTTGATGTTTTAATGTTTTATGTTATGGGCATTTTTATATTGTGCATTTGTGATTTATGTTTTTTGTTGTATTTGTAGCATTTCTGAGATGTTTTTATGGTTTCTACTTGAGTTAGGTATCTATTGTACAAAAGAATGCGATCTCAGTGGGAATTCCTGATAAAATAAAGGTAATAAATAAATAACAGTATATCTTGAATTAATTCAGCAAAATTCTAACTTCATAGCAATGCATGTAATGGATCATGAAAAAGCACACATTGTTAGGGGATGCTGTGTGGCAGGCAGGATGAGGACCCAAATGCAGGACTAGTATCGCAACAGCATAAACGAAGAGAGGCAGCTCAGCTGTGTGCTTAGAAACTAGATACAACAAACTTAAACTTGGGACAGGGAGTGACGAGGGACCCGAGGCACAAAATGAAACACAGCCGTGTGGGATGACCCAACAACAAGCCAAGGCAGACAGAGGACTTAAATACACAGCTGGAAGTAATCAGACACAATGAGACAGGGAGGAAACAAAACTGAATACATTGAACACAGGACAAGGAACTATCAAAATAAAACAGGAAACACATAGACAGAAACTCAGACTCTAGACATGAAAGCTTAACACAGTGACTGGGGAGACATATGAATAACCATGGAGACAGAACTTAACATGCACGGGAGACAAGAAAGGGTACACACACACACAGGCATGAAAAAGGAGGCAGACTAAAAGAAACAAGAAACTCAGAACTAGAAATATAAGTGATAAAACTAGGAAAAACAAGAAAACTGAACCACGAACAATATTAACTCACAGAAACTCCACACAGAAAGGCCCCAGCAGACACCTTTGCACTGTGACAGTAACGACAGCACCATCCTTTCTTATAAAATGTAGAAATTCATCAAATCCTTTGAGAAATGTTTTTTACAGGAGGAACTAGAAAAAAAAAATTAGAAAAGAATTTTCTCTGGCACACCGATACAACACAACACACCAACAACAACATCATCTCCCAACTTCACAATATTTTCTTTACATCTTACATCGTTTGCATGTATCTTTGACCTCTCGTCGTTTTACTCGTGCATGCATCACCGGGGAAGCAGAAAGCTGTCTACCACTTTCTGGTTTCCCATCTGCTCAGTGGCCCTATCCTCCATCAACCCCCACCAAGAACATGAAACCAGAGGTATGTAACCCTTGTCTCTGGATCTCTACTGAGTCAGGAAGCCACAGAGGAAGTAAATTTACAGCTGTTTCCAACAGGAAACTGTAAAGAGGAAGTTTGGAGAGGCAGAGATGCCACATATGAGTTTTCATATACAAACTTAACACGAGTGGTGAAGACAGCAGATAACAGATGCTAAATGCATTCTAAATGCTATGTAAGACTTCAATGGTTAAATCATATTAATGCCTCCATTAAGTTATCCTATGATATTGCTGTGAAATACAGTAGAAAACAAGAATCTCAGTTAGTACTTTTTGAAAGAAAATATCTTAACGTGACCCTTCATGATGAACAATATTTTTGTGCTACTTAATTAATAAGCACATTACTTATGAGCTTAAAAAAAGACACTGTAATAAGATCCATGGAAAGATTGGAAAGAAATTAACAATACATCTGCACAGCTGTGCAAACACTGTATGACATGATCAGGCTACACTGATCCAGTTATATGAGTAATTTAAGCTGTGGACTTTTGTGCCGTGGCTTAATCTTACTCATAAATACCTTATTATACCAATAAAAGTTAACTGTTTTACTGGGATGTGTAGATTTGTATTTCAGGAGTTGTTTCTGTCATTTTGTGTTTGTTTTTCACCTTGAACCTTCTTGTTATAAAGTGTAATTGTCATATGAAAATGTCTGACTGTACTTTGTAGTGGTTTTATGGGTGGACAGATGCAGAGTTGCACACTTTATCAATTAAAATTTTATTACTGTCACTTGATGGCTCTAAACTGTGCAAACCGTCTGCTGATCCGTGTCCGTCTGAACAGGAAGTCTCTGGCTTCTGTTATGAAAAACATTCGTCTCTCTCAGATCGAGAACATGATATTGTAAATAAAAATTCTCAAGGTGGTTTATCTTTTAAATTAACCGTGAAAGAGTGTATGTATACATGCGAAGGCAGAAAAAAACCATCTGGAGGGAGGGAGAAAGACCAAAAGAAAATGTTTTAGAGTTAAAACACACATGAAGGCAGAAGCGCACAGCGCTGTGGTTGGGTGGGGTCACTGCTGCAGATGAGCTGGACCTTAGGGTCATGTTTTTCACTATGCTATAATGCTTATTCAGCCTTCTCCCTGCGGTGTGTCTGTAGGAGTATCTGAAGCAGCAGCCAGGCCTTGAGGGAATGTTCATTTCATCCAGCTGCTCTTTCATGTGACTGAACTCCTCTCAGCAGCTAAACTCTCTGAATCCCCATAGAGTTTGACTTTTTTTTCTCCAAGGTTAAAGAACACAGGCATAAAACACAGCTGAGTATCTAGGCTGAGTGTTTCAGTTGAATGTATCAGCCCAGGGAAACCCTGGGGAGCACTTATGCAGTCCAAGCCAAGAGACAGATTCAAGTCCAACATGAGTGATCTGATATGGTGTCAGATGAAGTTTACGATTACTTTATCACAACCAGAGAACATCAAATTATGGCTAGCTGTGTGGTCTGTATGTTTTCTAAATGCATACCTGAGAAGCAATCTGAGGAGGAGCTACCTTAAGTCTAGCGATGGTTTTATCTCCTCATAACAACTTCAGGGAGTAAGATCCCTTTGCAGCATTTGCAGTGTCACAAAGTTCACAAACCACAAGCTTCTTTTTGTAGAAATAAGTCATGTAAACACTGATTTGGGGCAAGTGTGCTTTAAAAAAAACTTATTTTTTAATGATGTCTTTTTGCTTCGCAGAGTCTAAAGTTAAAGTGACACTGGGTTAAATGAGAACTCATCTGAACGATCGCTAAGACAGGTCACAGATGGCACTGCACAGTGTTTCCTTCCTGCTAAAGTGTAGCACTCACTTAAATTCATCTTTCTTTAATGTTGTCCTCATGAAGTCCCACTAGTGCTCCTCTTGTGTTAACTTTAAATGACTGATTATGTAAGTGGCTTCCTACTGTGTCCTCAAAAGCGACAAGAGGGTAAAAGCAGCACTGACCAGTCTGCTGCCCATTTGCTCTTGATCCCTTATTTTTCTAAAATTCATGCATGAATAACTTATAGTCCACTTTACACTGCAGCTGAGGTAATTATTTTCTTCAACCACATCTATCTATCTGTCTATCTGTCTATCTATCTGTCTATCTGTCTATCTATCTATCTAGCTAGCTATCTAGCTAGCTAGCTACCTAGCAAGAACAGGGCTGTTGTTTTGGTCCATATTGACAGGAGATCATCACACAGTTGCTTCAGATTTGTCAACTCAACATTAAAAGTGTGATGTGTGCACTGTCCTGTTCCTCTACTGGCTTGAGATCTGGCTTGAGATCGACAGCAATACTGATCGACAGCAATACTCAGGTAGGGAAGTGTTTAAACGATGCTCAGTTCGTTCCAAGTCTCAAAGTTGGCTAAGGAAATACCGCCTATACTAGCCTGAACCACTGACACACGATGGAGCCATGCCTTCAAGCTAAAATTTGACCGTACTATCAAAATGTTGCAGCAGAAATTGAGACTCGTCAGACCAAAGAATATATTTCCAATCTTCTGTAGTCCAATACTGGTGAGCCTGCTCAAAATGCACCCCCAATTTCCTGTTCTTAGCTGCATGCCTTGGTTGTCATGAGTGTTTTGGTTTTCGTGAGTTACTGTTGCCTTCCTATCAGCTCAAAGACACCTGGACATTCTCATCTGACCTCTGACATTAGCAGGGTATTTTCTCCCAGAAAAATGCCACTCAGTGAATATTTTCTATTTTGTGGATCATTCCCTGTAAACACTAGAAATGCTTGTGTGAAAAAAAATCCCAGTAGCTAAGCGGTTTCTAAAGTGCTCAGATCAGCCCATCTGGCAGAAACAACCATCCCACGTTTAAAGTCTGACCTTCAACCGGTCATCTTGACCATGTCTACATGTCTAATTGCATGGCGTTGCTGCCATGCAATCCGCTGATATTTGTGATAATGAGGAGTTGAACAGCTGTACCTGATAAAGTGTAAATTAGTTCAAAAGAAATAAAAGAAATAAAATTAAAAAGATCTGACTATAATGGTCTTAACTGAATATTGGACTGATTCTCCCGAAATTTTTTCTTTGGAAGCCTGATTACTTCCACTGGAATTGTATGAAATTTGTTGTCTTTTAAAAATGTTTAGCATAGAGTACCCTGTTTTGTTAAGACTGACCGTCAACTGGACTGCTGACTACTAATATTTATCAACCCTTTCTGTGATATGCCTTAGATAGTACAGCCATCTTAGACTCATCTGTCATTGCCTTTTCACTCCAGCTCAGAAACCTCGTAGTGACAGAGAAGCCACTTCCTTTCTGAGCAATCCATTAATGTTTAAAGAAAGCAGTAAATGTGGAGCATGCTGAATAAAAACAATATTCTGGGGAAATTCCAGAGAGGCACTTGGGTTCACTGCAGAAACTACAGAGCAAAATAACCTTTGATCTGCAGGTAATGGCTTCAGCTCTTTTTCTGTCTTGTTCCTTCTTTGTTAAACCGTTGATATTTTTCATACAAGGACTGCAATGTGGAAAAAACAACAAATGCACAGATGTATGTTATTGTATTTGCTTTAAATTGAGGGAACATCAATGTTCAGTCATGGGGTGAAAATAAAGTATTAAATGGTGCAATTATAATTTGATGTAATGTGCCAAATGCATCCAGAGAAAAACATGTCAAGAAAAAACAAAAACAAGTCAGCAGTAGTTGTTGTAAAAATCTACAAAAGAAAAAAAAGTGGAACTGCAAATTACATGTAAGCTAACACGACCTCTGTCTGTGATTTCACTTGTCTTTTCTTTACTTACTGCCAAAACACACCCCAGCTTTCTTCTTGCCGTCACCCCGCTACTAAAGTAGTCCAGCCAAGCATGAGATGGTTGTAAAAATGTTATCTCACACACGGGGTAACCTTTTAGGGGCATCATGCCAGGAAAACACTCCTACTGAAAGCCCTGAATAGATCAGTGGTGACCCATGCATGCCCCACCCGAACTGGTTGTCACACTTGGATGAGTGCACAGAAAGAGCTTCTCATTCCAGGCTTTTAATGGCTGCCTGAAGCAGGAAGTCACATAGATTCAAAAAGGAAAACGCAGCGTTCATTGTGATGATTCGTGATTTAGTGAATACACCTCCTGTCACTGCACATCTGAAATCAATCCTGAGAAGGATAATAACAATGTAGGAGGTTGCAAGTCCCTTGTGACACAATATTGGATTTCTGTCAAGCTGTAAAGTCTAATAATTTGATAGAAAATTGTGAATTAAATTACCAGTTCCACAGACTTCTAAAGATAACACATTATAGTTTCTCATCATCAACAAATTGTTGAAATTAGCTGAAAAAAACCTGCTTTTTGTGTGCCTAGTATAGCTTATGTCCACTGTGACACACAACACAAATACAATTCCAGTCCCTTGATTTGTCTCTTAAAGAAAGCAATGGTAAGTCAGTTGCACATGCGGTGAGGTCTCTTTGTTACCATGAACACCGTAGTTTGTTTTGAATCCAACATACACCCTCCAAAAGCACATAATTTCCACATAAAAATATTACACAGCAGTTGCACTACTGACTTGTGGCTTGTTCAGAATTACTGTGAGATTTCCCAGCAGACATGACTGAAAAAGTGACATCATTTCCCCGTTCACAACTGGTTGTGGTAAAAACTGTACCGGAGACAGGGAGATGATGTTTTTAGCTTCATTTTGTTCTAACTGTTAAAATGGATGATAGAAAATAGATCTAGACATTAACGACAATCAGACAGTAAGGAGGAAGTGAAACTAAACCCGGCACCAGAGATACGTAATTAGCAATAATAATAACTTAAAACAGGAAACACGGAAACATGAATGAACTTAACAGAGGGGGTTCACACAGAGGAAGCACCGAGGGGACCAATCAAAGTCTATAAATACAAGCAATAAGCAGTCAAGACTAAAGGCTCAGGAAACTGAGGGAACCTACGCAATAAATATAACTAATAATAAAAAAACAATAATCATAAAGTAACAAAGCACAGCAACTCAAAACTCCAGCCAAATAAAAACCCAGGGATCATGATAGGATTGGCTCAGCACAGCAGCTCACAGTAAATTAAATTACCTTTATTGTCTTTATTGTATTAAACATTATAAAAGCGATATATTAGATATATTAATGTGTTTTAGTTGCATACCTACTTCAAAAGATAGAAGTTTATTGTTTATTACCATCAAGAAATTGTCAAACTCCCCAACGGTATGGTTTTTCAAACATTTCCAGATATCGTGCTACATATCAGCATTTTGCATGGATTTTTGCTTCCTTGGTGACATATTTTGCAAAAAAGAATTTAACAGGTGAATTCAGCTAAATAATTTGGAAACTGTAAAAAATTAAAAACGCTCCTCATGCAAAGTAAAGTACCTATTTGTGATCAGTTTCTGAGAATCATCATCAGAGCTGAGCACACCAGGTTCACTCAGATGTCTACTAAGACTCCTGCTGCAATGTAGTGCTGTCTTTGGTCTCTATATGTTAATTTATGTCATTTAACCCTCTACTGCATAGCGTTGCCCTGAGGCAACAAACCACATTTTCATGCCTTACGGTAGCCCTTCAAAAAAAAAAAACTCCTTTTTTTTTCAAACAATGTTACCAGGCACATCTCTTTCCAATGAAATGATGAGTTGAAGGTGGTGTGACTTTGATTTGGGGGGGAGGGGGGGGGCCCTTTCTGCAAGCTGCACTACATGAGAGACATCTCCATTAGGAAGCAAGATAAAGATCACTATTTTACATGTTTATAGTGAAATAAATGTATATTAAAAAATACTTGTATGTGCAGGAATATGTTAAGAAGAACATTTGATTGTTTGTTCTACTTTTTAAAATTTATTCATACTGTAAAACTGTTCATTTTCATTCGTTGCCTCAAGGCAACACTGCGCAGTTAGCCCAATTTTTTTCAGGCAATATAATGCATTGAATATGTGTGTAGAGATGTGTTTGTGTGCATTTATATGATCATAGTCAATGTTTTTTACTTTACAATCTACTCATAATTACAGGACATGGATGTAAAAACTTTTTATGCAAGGAAACCAAGGGAATGTGCACTTTCTGTCCTCAGAAAGTGAGGACAGTGAGCTTTCAGGGAGTGACAGTGAAGTAGAGGAGTGGATCCCTGAATGAGGTTTGAGGGACACTTAGGAGCTCAGGGGTCAGGGGTCAGTTGGTAAAGTAACTGTGTCTGTGTGTGTGTTAGTGCCCACATAGCAAGCAAGTCTGGCCAGGATCTGGTATCAAGCCGGCACTTTGAGTAATCTGGGAGAGTAGAAAAGCGCTACATAAAAATCAGTCCATTCACTGTCTGAACAGAGTTTCGGCATGTTACTTTTGCACTGTTTTGCATGTTCTGGCACATGTTGTTGTTGCATGGCTTGATTAAGGTACACATTATGCTGACATCTGGGGCCAGAGCTGAAACCGTTCTGGGCCAGCACAGGGCCAGCAGTGTGTCTACAACTGGCCCGTGGCTGCACACCACCTACAGATGGCCCACATACCGCAATGAATAACGGCCCTTTAGTGGCCCAGATCAGGTTTGCCAGAGGTAATCCACACATAGGCCAGCACAGGATGACCAGGGGGTCTGAAACTGGCCTTGTGCTGGCCTATGTGTGGGCCACCTCTGGCAAACCAGGTCTGGGCCACCAAAGGGCCATCATTCTTTGCGGTATGTGGGCCATGTGGAAGCACATTGTGTGGGCCTGATCCCTGCCATACCAATATTGCTGTGTGGGTGTCAGTGTGTGTGGTCATGTATTACTTATTGTTGTGGGGACACAAATTTGTTTACACACTCATATTGTGAGGTCTCGCCTACTTTATGGGGACAAATTGCAAGGTAAATCATTCAATTTTAGGGTGAAGGCTTGAGTCAGGGTTAGGGTAAGGTTCAGGCAGGGACTTGTGATGGGTAGAGTCAGGATAAGTCTCCAGGAAATTAATGTAAGTTAATGTAATGTCCCCAAAAGTGATGGAAACACAACGTGTGTGTGTGTGTACGTGTGTGTGTGTGTGTGTGTGTGCGCGCGCATGTGCATGGGGTTAGGGTCAAATGTTGGATGCATTTTGGTGTTTCATTGTTTTGTGAAATGTTTACATAGTTTATTTGTTCTTTATTTATTTGTTCATCCTTGTTGTACTAATACAACTTATTATAGAATAACTTGGCATTTTACTACCCTTGTTACACAGTGTTGCCTTGAAGCAACAAACCAATATCTGTTTGGGGGGGTCAGGGTGTCAAATTTTATGATTGATATATTATTAGGGACCCTAAAGCTCCCCCAAAATAGGGAGAAATATTTTTTTCCCCCAAAATTAAAAAGTCATGCAGTAGAGGGTTAAACCTTTGAATATAAAAAAAATGATCACACACTGTCAGCTCTATCATTTACTTTATTACTGCTCTTGTGGAAAAGCCATAATGTTTAAAACATTAGACATCTCAGCACAAAAAACTAACTTGTCAGGCTAACCATTGTTCAGTACAATTCTGTGTTATAATACAATGGATTATTCATAGTCACTCAGGTATTCAGGCTACTTTCTCTTAACGTGCACACACTGTCAAACGATGAGCTGCCCTACATATTCATCCTTCACATTCAAACAGTCCAGTAGCCATGTTCATGCAGACATATTAATGAAAACAGTATTATCTTTGCTCATAATTTCTTTATCTTTGCTCATAAATGCTTCTGCTGCTGCTTTTTTTGGCTGCTTACGGTGCTACACTGCTCGGTCTGCTTTGCCAGCCTAGCCTCCTCCTGTCCTAGTTTTTTGTTGTCATACCTCTCTGGATTGTCTTCTGTACATTTCATGCATTCCACTTCAGTGTCAGGAATCTGCTGAGTATTGTTTAGAGGGGTTGTTAGAGAGTCACTGTGCTCCCAGCTGAATCGTCTTTCTGCTGCACTTCACTACAAAGCTTGACAAAAAATTATAGCCTGAAACAATGCATGTGTCTAATTTTTGCATGTGTTTTGAAAAACTTCATCTAATGAAAGACTCATGCTCTACCTCTCATAAATGACACTTATATGTGGATTGTTTCCCCCTGAAGATGCGCTATTGTGAGATAATTGGAAGGAGAAACTGAGACGTCAGGTGAGCGAGGTGCCTATTAGCTCATACCTCCTTTTCAAAATGACAAATATTATCCTCCAGTGCTTTTATCAGGACTGAAGTATCCCAGTGTGTACTGAAAAAAATGAACACGAACATTTCCACAAGAATTCAAGGTCACCAAAGTATGAATGTGGCTGACAGCCATGATCCTCTTGATTTCTTACGAAACGCTACCAGCAGGCCAAATTTCTTGACATATGCTGGTGAAATTGGTGCAGACATCCATGGCTGGCAGAGAGTGTACTCTGAAGTTGTTGTTTTTTTATAGTTATTGGGTAGGTTTTTGTGAAAACTCAAAATATAGCCCCAGCATATCAAATATTCTTGTTAAGTGAAAGTTGTGTGATGCTAGTTAGCGGACATTAGCATGCTAAACCAAACCGTATTCAGCATCATAAAACTGTGAAACCAACTTCCCCAATACTATAGCTGTACACTTGTTCACACATACAATAACCATGCTTTTTGCAGGCATATATAAATAATGTGTTAGAGAAAATACAGAAAAACTGCCACAGAAAGTTGGCGCTAATTAGAATGCAGCAAAGTAGACACTTAGCCGATGTAAATTGTGCCTTCACATGAGCTGAAAGGCATCTTGAGATCTCAACATGCAGTAAGGGTGACTAATGATAGCAGAAGTAGCATGAAATTTGGGAGGAAGCAATATGTCAGTTAATAGTGTTTTTTAATGTCTTTTAAATTTCACCTCCATTTAGCTTGTTCTTCATTGCTCATTATAGACACCACGAACATTTGTTTTTGCACATGGTTAGTTTAGTCTAAAATGAATGAAACAAAATGATATTTTTTGCACAGCAATCTTGCAAAGTTGCAGATTTCTCTAGTGATAAACAAAGTTTAAGCTGCGCTAGTATGGCCTTCTGGTATAAATAGATGTAATGGAGCTAAAATCTGATTTTACTTCATTCCTGCTCCTGGGCACCACAGCTAAATATACGACTGCCATCCAAACGTGTCCTATTACTGTCTTCCAATCTCTAATTCTGCTGTGCTAAATCAGTCCTTCTGTCTCTTATAGTCGCAGGGAGTCTTACTAATTACCATTTCAAACCTCCACTTTGGCTTCCATGTTCCCTCATTATATCTGATGGGGAGTCTGGCCTGTTTGGGAAAAAGGAAACAAGCCTTCAAAGCCTAAACAGAGCTCAAGTGAAATTACATAGTGCTGCTCAGAACCACACACCGATAAAGAAACAATAGTGGGTTTGGTGGTTAAAGAAAAAAAAAAAAAGCTGACAGGCAGACATGCACCATCTTGTGTACATACTTCATAATGTTGCATATATGCAGTCAATGCAAAACAAATCGGCTCACAGCAAAATAATTACGACCACGCTCTCTAGTAAACCACAGAGGGAATGAATTATGTATAACTAACACTGACTACCAATCACGCCGCACATGTCTGCTGCCTACCTGTTGTGCTTTTCAGTGTAACAAGATGAACTCGTGCTGTGAAATTATTCAGGAGGCCAAGGCAATTTCATTTAGTCCTCTGCATCTTAATAGCATTTCACTAGTTTGGTTTGTCAAACAAATCCTGCTTGCCCAAAACTTCTTGATGGATTAGACAGGCTCTTTTCACTGAGGCTTGCAGCACGTTAGTCTACATAGGCTACTAGGGGTGCAACGATACACAAAATTCACGGTTCGGTTCGATACTTTGGTGTCACGGTTCGATATTTTTTCGATACAAAAAAAATGTTCATGCATTTTTAATTTGTCATTTATTAAAATTATAAATATATATTTTAACTCAAAAGTACAGTT
>NW_005187456.1:3032890-3034449 GCF_000239375.1 Pundamilia nyererei
GATACATATGCGTACCGAACCGAAAGCACTGTATCGAACGGTTCAATATCGATACGAATATCGTTGCACCCCTTTAGGCTACCTGTATTATACTCTAGCTAAACCTGTAAGAGGATTTTCATAATAGAGAAAAAACAAGGTGTTTACCTTGTGTACAAAAGAGAAGCATATCAGGAGAGTGAAATGTGTACTAGAGGAAGTGACATCTTCACTGGTTAATTTGCATTTAGCAAGTCTACGGTGAGCTAGCATTTGAAAATGATTATATTGCATAAAAACGAGGATCTTCTTAGAACTGTGTGGGTTGTGGGAGTCCTGCTCTTCTTGTGAACTACTTACCAAGACATATGGTGTCTCTGACCTGCAGGTGTTGAGCTGCAAACCTGCTGGAGTGAAATCACGCTGTCACTGCAGATAATTACACTTGGCTCAGCTGCAGTTTCCTCTGATGATGCTGTTGTTGTATTTTTTCTTAAGTGAATTGTTATTAGCTCTCCCTTAACAACCTGAGTAGAAAACCAGTGATAGTAACAATATGGGTTTCATGCACTGTGCAGCTAAAGAGGGAGGATATAGGGAAAATAAGTGAGAAATCTCATCCTACTCACCCAGTAATCCTTTAAAGAGGGCTTTACTGCCTCTCACTGCCAAACACTTTGATACATCCCTTTTGAAAATAACTGGGAAAGAGGCCGGAACAGAGTCGTTTTAAAGGGATTTTGAAATAGAGATTTGTGGTTATTTCACATCCATTTTCAGCATAAAAAACTTAAACTGATGTATATTAGAGGTAATGAAACTTGTTTGGGAAAATGAGATTGCTCAGCAACATCTAATGGCACTTCTTGAAAGTTTCTTTATGCCGTGTTACTCTTTCTTCACTGTGCTCGGTCACTTATAATCTGGACATAATCATCAATCTCTAGCGCTAATCTAAGTGCTCAGATTTGACTGTATTCAGATTCTTTTAGGTTTTAATACTTTGTCAATACTGCATTATGAATAGAAATGTTGTACACGTAGTGGAAGCATATATCTTTTAAATAAGACTATTAATACTTAAATGACTACTCACTAATACAGAAATGTGATGCAGGCTTTACCATTAAGGCTGATATTATTGGATTATTTTTTGCCATTTTTATTAAAGTGGCCTTATTATGTTTTACATAAGTGCAGGGCTTACAGGGCCTATTTCAAAAATTAATCTAAGTACCCCAGAAACTAAAAGGAAACCTACAGGTTGAGAGTGATCTGTTGGGGTGATTGGATTGTCCTGTTAAAAAGACGAACCAAGACAAAGATTCTTTGTCACATGGCTAATTAAAATCTGAGCCTTTTACCCTGATTGGTCAGACGACAGGCTCTAAAGGGGTTTTGGTGGTTCGAAATTTCTTCCATTGACAGATGATAGAGGCTGCTGTGCTCATAGGAACCATTAATGCTGTGCCTCTGTACACAGCAAATTCAAAAGTGTTAAATTTTTTGGTGTTAATAGTCTCCTTGCAAAAGTAGAGTTAATTTTACTCTAAGTAGAGTCACATTCTTTTAATGTAACT
>NW_005187456.1:3035631-3037510 GCF_000239375.1 Pundamilia nyererei
CAAGTGTTAAATTATTAACTCCAGAAAGATTCGGTGTTTAACACTAAATCAGAGTTAACGTACCAACTCTCCAAAAAGAGTTAAATTAACACTCTCTGGTGTGGACCCATATAGACACTTTAATAGTGTTGAAATCAAATCCGACAGCGTTAATTTGGACATGCTGGATTTGCTGTGTATTTTTCCTCTGTAAAGACAATTCCTTGGACTTCATGGCATGGTTTGTGCTCTGATATGCAATTGTCAACTATGGGACCTTATATGGACTGGTGCCTTTCCAAATCATGTCCAATTAACTGAATTTGCCAAAGCTGGACTCCAATCGAGTCGTAGAAACATCTGACAGGTGATCAGGGGAAGCAGGATGCACCTGAGCCCAATTTTGAGTGTTATAGCAAAGGCTGTGAATGCTTATATATATGTGATATTTTTGTTTTGTATTTTTAATACATTTTCAAGAATTTCAAACAAACTTTTTCTCTTTGTTATTATGGGGTATACGTGGAATATGGACTAAGTGAAGTGCTGTGAATTGTTTCTGTAAATAGTCCTGTCCTTCCTCATGAATAATGGGTTTCCTTCTAGTGGTTCTGATTTGACTTGTGTCATTTTTCAATTTCACTTTGCTCAGCTGTTTTTTGTGTTTTTGTTTTAGTTTGTTTGCTTTTCTTCAACAAGAAAAGTCATTAAGGTCGGCCTCTCTACATACTTGCATTTAGGTCGTCTCAACATCCCTCCGCTCCTAAATGCTTGGTTTCCAGTGTTTTTTCCCCACTCCTTTGTCTTATTGATGTCAACTGGAGTGGAATTCCTTGAACGGTCAACTCCACAGCTGAGCACAGCACGCCCACTGCCCTGATCCCTCTGATGGGAACGTTTTTTCCACAGCCGTGCTCAAGTGTACTCTTCAGGTTTTTGGGGGGTCAATAAGAAATGTTTGTGTGGTTGTGAAGGAAAGTTCAATTCTAAAGTGCAAGACAACAGTACAAGTTTACCTCTGGCTAATATGTCGGGTTCCGTGTCGGGCTCGTAGCTGAAAACTAGCTTTACTTTCTTGTCTGGGTCAACTTTGCTAGCGAGAGACAGAGAGAGGCGTCGAAAGGCTGCTCCAACTGAACTTATTGTTTCGGAAAATTGTGTCTTTGACCTCACCTGGACAGCCAGCACAACTCTTTAATAATTATATTATATATCTTTTAGTAGTGCACAATAATGGCTTTTTATGGTTAGTTTTGGTCAACAATCAGCACCTGGAAACAAAATAGCCGTTAATAATTTACCAGCCAGAAATGAGCGTTTGTAAAATGCGTTTATTTGCTGACTGTACTGTGAGTGAAAGATGATGAAATGTTTTTTCTTTAACAATGAAATTTCTTTACTTTCAGCAGGATTCAAGTTAGACCTTCAAAGAGGTTGTGCATTATTCAGTGTTGCTTGAGTTTAATTTGTCAGTTTTTACAAAAAATATTTTACTAGCACATGTTTGTCTCAAAGCAGAGCTTTTAAAAGGGCACTCATTTAACAAATGATGCAAAGCTGTAGTTCATGGCTGCACAGACTAGGTGGGAATCTCCAAGAACGTCCTTTTTCTAGGAAATCTCACTGTTGTCTGGAAGGATCACAAATAAACAGCATAAACACACAACACAAGTCAAAAGTCTGGACATACTTACTCACTCTGTGTCCAAACTATAATATAAAACACCCAGCACGCCCCTGCGGGCGGTTTATCCTTCAAGCTCAGGTCCTCTACCAGAGGCCTGGGAGCTTGAGGGTCCTGTGCAGTATCTTAGCTGTTCCCAGGACTGCGCTCTTCTGGGCAGAGATCTCCGATGTTGTTCCCGGGATCTGCTGGAGCCACTCGCCTAGTTTGGGAGTC
>NW_005187456.1:3044953-3055611 GCF_000239375.1 Pundamilia nyererei
GGTTCAATATCGATACGAATATCGTTGCACCCCTAATATATATATATATATATACACACATATATATAATATATATACACATTCACTTTAAAAGGTACACAGTCACTTTAAAAGGCACACGTTTGACACGTTTGTCAGTTGTTCTGGGTTGGACCCTTTTTGTTTTCAGAAATATCGTAAGTCATCATAACAGAGATTCAATATTGGGGTTGCTGCTTACACGAAATTTTGACCCTACCATCTGGATGTTGCAGCAGTAGCTGAAGCTCATCAGGCCAAGCAATATTTTTCCACTCTTCTGTTGTCCAGTTTGGAAGCTTGTGTGAACTGTAGCCTCAGTTCCCCAGTGTGGTCTTCCTCTGCTGTAACCCATCTGTTTCAAGGTTCAGTATGCTGTGCATCCAGAGATACTCTTCTACAGTATTCTAACCTACTGCATATTTTGTTTGTGCTTATTTGAAATCATCAAGGCATTTACCCCCAGAGAACTGCCGGTCACTGAATAGTTCCTTGTTCAACCCTAGAGACGGTTGTGTTTTCATAAATACTCAACCTACCACACTCAAGTCACTTAAATCAGCTTCCTTCCTCATTTTGATGTTTGAGTTTCAGCAGGTTGTCATGACATGAGCACTCTCCAGTAGCTGCTTTTAAGCTTTTCCTAATATCACACAGTCCATTTCAGCTTATGGAGATTGGCCTGTTCACATAAAACATACAGACTAACATATAGCTTTGATTTATAAATGGAATTACAAGTATAAAAAAAATCTGCACTGCAGTACAGTACCTGAGTACATGTACTTTTTTTCTAGCTACATTCAACCACTCTGCACAGCTAGTAAGTTAGTAGTTATGTCACCACATATTAAAAGCATTTAACGTCATGCAAAAGCATAATGTAGGAGGAGAGATAAAAGGATGCAGCGTTTGAATCTGAAATCTTTGTTTTGTTTATTGTTTTCTGTGTGATCAAGCAACACTAAGTCGGTACAGAAACCAAATTTCACATGTTGGGCACTCAAATTCTTTTGTGTCTGTATGTACTGTACAGTGGGTGGGAAAAACTGGCAGTAAGAAAATATGATGTGGGCGTTTGTTCCTAAAAGTAGACTTGCTGAGTGCAGGGTGTGAAGGCAACCATTTGATTCCTACAGCTGGCTGACAGTGAATGCATCACTGTACACAAACACACACACAGATATATAACCAAATATATCGAATCCTTATATGTAGACTTTGTGTTATGCACCGAATACATTAACAAGTAGACATGCCAAAACCTTAGCATCCAGTTTGGAAGACAGCAGAGGGTGGAAGCTCACACAGCAGACCGGCCATCATACACAGACCTGTCCATCACATACTTGGTCGTCATGGAAACAACCTAGTTCCAAAGTAGCGCAAGGCGGGTGCTGCAACATAACGGAAGACCATACAGAGCAGTGCCTGCCAGAGGATGTGTCTCTTTAAAAGCGACCACCCTCATCCTTGTCTTTTCCAGTTAGACAGAATGGAACTGGGGGAGCGAGAGAGAGAGAGTATGACACAGTATCTGCCTGTGTACCCAAAATATACACAACTAGAAAACAAGCTGATGGATGCTCAGCTGCAAAAACACTGTAGCTCTGTATGTGGCTGTTTGTTTTTTTCTTTTTTAATTACTGAAATTCATACTTAGGCCAAAGGCACCTGACCGTTTCTCTGGAGAAGGCTTAGAAAGGATTACACAATCATTTCATAAAGCTCAAGAAGACTTATCATATCAACAATATCTTAATAACAGCAGCAACAACAACAACATGTGATAATGACAATTACACCCAGCTTATGCGAGTCAAATAACAGATTGCAAGCAGAGCCAGGAGAATCAGATGTAGGACAGGAGAAAAAGTAAGAAAGTCAGAGATAGAAATAGCGGCTGTTAAAAATGTTTAGGATGTCATGGGATGATGGCGGAGCTTGTGAGGAATTGCAGGGATGTGACATCAAACTAAAATCTCATCAGCAAAGAGATGAGTGCGAGCTCTCCCCTGTAAGACGTGCAAAAAGACGACTAATTGCTATTTCCAAATGTGTGAAGCCTGTGCAGGAAATACTGTGAGGAAGAAATAAATAGCAGAACACGGTCCTGAAGCCCCGGAGACACAAAGAGTATTAAAAGTGACAAAAGGTGAAGTGAAGCAGTCTGCTATTGCCTTATGCTTAGGCTGTGGGAGCAGGGCTGACATCTCCAAGGAAGTGACAGGTACAGTGTGAAGAGATCTCAGAGAAGCCTCATGGGGACCAACAGTACTGTGAAAACAGCAGTGCAAATGAATATAGCAGCAAGTGAGAGGAAGTGGGAAGATCCAAATACTCTGTGGATCCACTGCAATAAAAACATAGGTTTACAGGCAGAGTTGTTGCCATCACACTGGCATGTTTAAATCTCTGTGGAAAAGTCAAGCAACTTTGAAAATGACATTTAAATGATGGGTGTCCATATTTTCAGGCACCACCTGTAAGGATCTATACCAGTATGGAAACATGTGAACAACAGAAAACATCTGCTTAACTGAAGCGATCAATTAGAAAACATAAATCTTGCTAATTGCTTAATGTTTCATGACACACGGGGGAAAAACTTTACTGGCATTAGATTCTTTCTTCTGCTTGTCTCTTTTGCACTATTTCTCAGCACCACAGCTATAAAGACTGAAAATGAATTCTCGACGTGAGCAGTCTCTGGTAGCTGCTCCTAAGCTTTTTTTCATCACATGGTCCCTTTCAGCTGATGGAGTTTGGCCTGCTCACATGCAATTACAGATGGTTATACTGCTATTTTCAGACCACCTTAAGAACATCTTGGCCATGTGTGGTTAACAGCTGTCTGCCAGACTCAACAGGCGTGTCAGGTTGTTCTCTCCTGTTTTGTCCTGATAACCTGTGCTGTACGAGGAAAGTTTGCAATAATGCCTGCGTTGTGGGAAGTGCTGTCTTTTCACGCAAACATCCTTTTTCTCTGAAAGCTTCTTTTTTTTCTTGGAGTAAAAATACAGAACTTTACCAGGAAGTGCCAACAAAAGTGCTTTGTTTTTTAAAATGTAGACCTGTTTGCATAAATGTGCTCTGAGGTGACAACCAAAAGTATTTTCACCCCTCCTGCTTTCTAAGGTTTTTGCATACCTATTACAATCCTTTTGTTACACTTACATGTTTCAGGTCATGAAACAAATTTTAATAATGGACAGAAGCAGGGGTGTAATACCCAGTGGGGTTAGGGGGGTTATGGACCCCCCACTCGCCCCGCTCCAACCCTACAAATACAACCCCTCATTTCAGGTATTACCAGCAAAATAGTGGCATGTTTAATCATCTGGGAATTTACCCATATTTATTTATTTATTAAGACAGAGATCTTTGCACGGTTTTCTCCTCGAACTCTCCCATGAATGCCATTTTTCCCCAGTCTGTTTCTTATTGTTGAATCATGAACTCTGACCTTAACTGAGTCAAGTGAGGCCTCCATGTCTTTAAATGTTGTTCTGGGTTTTTTTGTGACCTCCTGATGAGTCATTGATTCACTGTTGGAGTAATTTTGGTAGGCCGCCCAATCCTGGGAAGGTTCACCACTGACTAGATTGATTCACAATCATGTGATCAGCCATTTAGGAAGCTGTTCGCACTTTGTCCTCTCAGCCATGGGGTGCTGAAAATGTGAGTGTGAAGTGTGTTACTGGGGCAAATGTGATGAAGAGAGCAGACTTCAATTGATGTGTCATAAAGTACAAAACCAACTGCCAAGATGACTCTAAAGGCGCCTGGATATAAAGTATAATTATGAAAGCCTGTTGCGACTTATCATTACTTTGCAGCACTTTCTCAGGTGTGCAGTAAGACAGTGGCTTGAGGATATCATCATACTCCAGTCCAGCATTTTGGAAATGTTCCTTAGTTTTAACTTGAAAACTCAGAGTTTGTTTTAGTGTGACTGGGCAGAGACTGAGCCTATTACTCACATGCTTCCTGACTGGGCTGAGTCAGTCTCTATTCAGCCTTCCCAGCATCTCCACGTCTTACATGACCCTTTTCCAGAAAAGCCCCACACTACAGCAACTCCCAGTCTATTTTCTACCAACACCTCATATGAACACCTCATCTCATATTTTATGATTAAAGTCCCAACTTGTGTTTGTCAGAGCAAATACATTACGTCTTCTATTTTTTGCCAGTGCTGTTTTGTTTTTTTGCAGCATGTGCATTCCCAGTGTACATGACTGGTTGCACGATATGCTCCAATCACCACCTTAAATGCCTCTCCTGGGCCAGTGGGATTAAGATAATGGTTTGCTGGAGTCCCAAAGCCCTAGAAATGGCTTTGTAAGCCTTTCCAGGCTGATACATGTTAGTGACTCTTTCTCATCTGTTCTTGAGTTTCTTTAGATCATGGCATGAGGTGCTGCTTTTTGAGATCTTTTCACTTTGTCAGAAAGGTTCTGTTTAAGTGATTTCTTGATTAAGTAGGTCTAGCAGTAATCAGGCCTGAGTGTGGCAAGTGAAATTGAGCTTTTGAAAATAAATGTGATTAATCACATCTAATTAATGTTTTAACCAGTGACATGGAGGTAAGTACTTTTTTTACATAACACCAAGTAGGTTTGGATAGATATTTTTCTATCTAAAACACGGTTATACTTTAAGCATTGCATCCCAGCACCTCTCTGATTTGTTAAAATGTGTTATATTAGTGTTATTTCTGCTCATGCTTTCACACAATAAACTATTGTAAGGCGAAGTAAAAGTGTGAAAATAGCCATTACCACAACTTTTATTGTGATGTAGTCACATAACTGAGAGGAACTACATAGTCACAACAAGCCACAAACCAATTTACACACAATAAAAAGACAAGAAGTAAAAAGTATCAACTAATAAAATACAGCGTAAATGTAAACGTAAAGGTTACCTGAGAGACTTGTTGTTTTTCGTCAACTGATGATGAAAAAAATGTTTTTACTATTTCAGTATCATAGTGCTGGTGTAGAGGACTGTGTATACTGAAGGACACATTGGATGTCTGTCTTCCTCCACAGATGGAGGTCACGAAGACATCAACGGTTTCTGTTACGATGAGGTGCTGTTTCTACATTTCCCCGTCTTCGGTTGTTGAGTTCATGCTGTAGATGTTGAGCACTGGAGAAAATGTGGAAAAAAACAGGTGGAACTATTACCACACATCCATCATCTGCTAGTCTCCCTAATGCACATGTAATATTTAGGTGGAACAAAGTAGATGGGGGAATGAAGCAAGCTAAAGGAAGAAAAGAGGGGCAGAAAGCTACTTGCAAACCTCACCTTTGGTTTGAACTGTTTCAAAAAAATGCAGTTTGTCTTTGTTTGCTCTTGCATGTTTGTTAGTGGCAAGAGCTTTAGCACATAACTGTACTCCTACAGTGACATGTTAGGTTAATCTTCTGTGAAAAATTTCTGAAAATAGAAAATAAAAGGAGAATGCAATCATAAACTGCAGCAAATGACAGATTTTCTTTTGTTGGTTTTTCGACTTTTTTGGGGTAATTTAGTGCAGTGTCTTTCAGCTATGCTTGGCTCCTCATGGATTTTTCAGCCCTAGGATTTTGCTTACTTCATTTTCCAAGACTGTTGAATGTCTTTGTGGAGTTTGGGGCACTTTAAGTGGTTCCTGTGGACTCGTTTGACCATTATATCCCTCTGTTTTGTGATTCTTTGATTCACCATCTACAGTGCTCCTGCAGCTCAGCTTTCTTTTCTGTTTGTCTTGAGCAATAGTTTTGGAAAGAGACCAAAAAAGGAGCTACTGTAAAATATCACTTGTGTTATTTTGCACTTGCTCTAGAAAGGCATGCCCTTGTTCACAAAGATCTTTCCAAGCTTTGTGTTCATGAAACTTAAATTTGTAAGCCCATTCCAGTAGCTTGTGATTATGACTCTTACACCAAGATAATGTCATTTTACAAATTCAGATTAAAATAAATAAAATTAAATAAAATAATTTTGCAATTTACGGTTGTTTTTAAAGTAGTAAAATTTCTGGTGATCTTATAATCCCTCTTTCTCAAATAGGGCTTGTACCAGTCATATGTTTGGTGGTGTTGGTGGTCTTCTGTAAAATGGATAGCCTTAATGGAGTTGGGCAGAAATAAAATAAAAAAATAAAAGCAAATAAATAAAAATGTGTGTGGGGAATGATCAAAGGGGGATAAAAAATATCTCCCCTTTATGGCCCAAATTTGTTTCTAGTTTTCTAAGCTAATTACACAAGAAAACAGCAAAAAAAGGTCTAAATTGATTCTCTGTGCAAATGCTGAACTATCAGCAAACTCGTCCCACTAACTAAATGCATTTTATGACTAGACTAATTACACAGAGTTCACTATTCCCCAAACGATGGAAGCAAATGAGAGAATTAATAATAAAAACCCATCACATTACTTGTTGTCACTACTGTCTGACAGTTTATTATTCAAAAGTTCTAAGAAGTCTTTTGCTAAATAAATAATTCCATACTTGTGTTATGTAACACTGATAACTCTCCACTCCCGGTTTAACTTTTACAGCCTCATATGCTGGAGAAACATTTGCTATTCTGGCTGTGCGTCCACCTATAACTACACGACCTGTTAAATGAGAGTTTCTACACGTTTCTTTCTATCTTTCTTGTCACCATCAGATTAGAAATGGGAGTTATAAATTAGTTCCAGATTCCAGATTAGCTCTAATTGATTTTAAAATTGCCCCCTCCACCAGAAGCTGCAGTATTGTGCAAAAGTCTTGAGTCACCCCTCATGTATTGACTGTATGAATCAGTCATTAATTCATAATAATTTATTCATTCCAGTGTGGTACCATGATAGGATGCTACCTGTGCAACGAGTCCAGTAATGAAATTTCATCGTACCTAAATATTCCACTGTTAGTGGTATTATAACAAAGTGGGAAAAGAGAGCTTCACAGAATGCATTTCCAATGGTGAGCAGCTATATCCAAGTATTGCATCAGCAAGCATGATGCAAAATGTTGGATGCTGTGGTGTGTCCGTAGGATTATGGTGTGGCGTTGTCTGTCAGGAGTTGGGCTTAGCCCCTTAGCCACAGTAAAAGAGATTCTTACTAAGACAATATGACAGATTTCATGCTCCCAACTATAGGAACAACAAGAGCACTATACAGGAACAGTTTGGAGATGGCCCATTCCTGTTCATCTGCAAGGTCCATAAAGACATAGATGAGCAAAGTTAGTGTGGAAGAGTTCGACTGGCCTGCACAGAGTCATGACCTCAACCAGACAGACCATGTTTGGGATGAATTAGACTCAGGACTGTGAGCCAGGCCTTTTTGTTCAACATCAGTGTCTGAGCTCACAGATGGGCTTCGAATGATTAAAAATGTCCATAAACACCCCTAAACCTGTGGAGTGTGCCGCATTAGTTGCAGTAATGCAGTAGCTATTCTTTCTGTGGTCACAGGAAGTAAGGATTAAGAAAAGGATGTCACTCCAGTGCATTCTCTGTTAGGACTGATAGGTTCTCCTCTAACACTGCTGCCCTGACCTGTGGTGTCCCACAGGGCTCAGTTTTAGGTCCATTACTATTTTCTTTTTATATGCTTCCTTTAGCTGGTATCATTCAATCTTTTAGCAACCTGTCTTATCATTTTTATGCTGATGACATTCAGCTCCATATGTCCTTTAAGCCTCATCAGCTGGATAGGCTGTCCACCCTAGTCCAGTGCTTAACCCAGGTTTCTGATTGGCTTTCAAGCAACTACCTCGTTCTAAATACTAACAAGACCGAGACCATGATCATAGCTCCTCCTGAGCTACATTCTAAAATCAGTCAGGTTCTTGCCTCTTTCTGTCCATCTGTCAAGTCAAATATTCAAAATCTTGGAGTAATATTTGACTCTTCCCTGGGCCTTGACTCTCATGTAAAATCTTTGTCTCGTTCCTGTTTCTATCATTTAAGAAACATATCTAAACTGCGACATATGGTTTCCTCAGCTGAACTGGAAAAACTCATTCATGCATTTGTGTCATCACGCTTAGATTACTGTAATTCCTTGTTTACTAGCTTGGATAAATCATCTCTCTCTCGCCTCCAGACAATAGGGGAGACCGGGGATAGTTGTAACATTTTTGACTTTTCTGTCTGTAACTTGGAGCTCTTTTAAGGTAGTGGATTCAAAATGTAATGCAAAGTATTTACATGTCTCTGCTATTAAATAGTGCAGCTATTTTCTCTGCAGCACAATTACCCATTGCATGGCATGGTCTCAAACACAAAGAGTGAAATGTTACAATTAACCCCATAGTCTGGGTTAGTTGTAACATATCCTGGGGTGAAATGTAACACAATGAAATAAGGGTACTGACAAAATATTAACATGTAATCTTTGTTTATTCAACACATGAATGCACTTAGAGCCATTTATGTAGCTGTGTGTGTGTGTGTGACAGAATGCAGAAATCTAGCTTTTGAACATATCCCAACCCCCCAAAAAAGACAAGTTATGGAATTTTCTGCAACTGAATATTTCATTAATTTTGGCTGGTCTTCCTTGAGTTTGGCCTCATTGGCTCAGTGGGCATTATAACCTACAACTCTTGCACCAATTTTGAACATAACAATGAAGCTGAAAAAATGTAGTTGTTCACCAGCATCGCAATTCCATTACTTTTTATCATGGCTTACCTTGGTGTGGTTTGCAAAGTGCTTCAGAAAGATGAGGAAATCTGTTTCGTGCACCCATCCTGATTTATTTCCACTACCAGTACTTCCTACTGGTCCATCTCTGACAAAGTGGTCTGCATAATGTATGTGTAGGAACACAAACAGTGGAGGAATTGTGTTGCCAATGGCATTAACCGCATATACAAATGCGACCAGTGAACCTCTCTCTGCTGATGTCGTTGCCCCAACTTGTTTAATATAAGTTAAAGTAATAGTGTGGTAAGTTGTAACATCTGCATTATTGTTACAACTAACCCAGACTGTTGCTGTTACAACTGACCCAGACTCCTATAGCCATGAACTAGCTAACATTACAGCCAACGGCTAAAACATTAGCACTAAAGACCTACACAGAATATATCCCCATAGACATACAAATAACATAATTTAAGTTTGATGAGTTTAACTGCAAAGCAGATAATGCTATTAGAAATTGAAATAAAGTAGAAAAACTTACTTTTTGGCATACAAATGACTTTTTTTGGTGTTAAATTGTCTGTGTTTGACAAAATGTGCTGATTTTTCACATGTGATAGCAGAACTGAATTGGGCATGCACAGGATGAGTCACATCATTTGAAACTTAGCCCTGATTCGAGAAATTGGAAGTGTTACAACTGACCCACGTTACAACTATCCCCAGTCTCCCCTACAAAACGCAATACTAACTCGCTCTACCAAGCGTGTTCACATCACTCCCAGCTTATATTCTTTACATTGGCTCCCAATAGAGTTTAGAATTCGCTTTAAAATTCTTGTTTTAACATACAGAGCACTAAATGGCCAGGCTCCAGATTACTTATCCAAGCTTCTTTTAAAATACACTGCTGCTCGTCATCTCCGCTCACAGACTCAGAGTCTCTTAGTTGTTCCCCGTACACGACTGAAGACAAAAGGGGACAGAACCTTTCAGTCTGTTGCACCAAGGCTGTGGAACAGTTTACCACTACAATTACGTTTGCTTGACTCTGTGGATTCTTTTAAAAAACAGTTAAAAACTCTTCTGTTCAAACAAGCCTTTTGTTGATCTACATATTTTATATTTTTTTTTACATTATTTACATTTGATCTTTTACATTGTATATAATGTCTATTGATTTTATTGTTTATTTTAATATTTGTGTACAGCGTTTTGTGATTGCCTGTCTGTGAAAAGCGCTTAATAAAAAAAGTTTACTTACTTACTTACTATATGCGTGTGAAGGCAGATGAGCAAATACGTTTGGCAATATAGTTCACATGGAAACACAGAATATTAGGTAAAACAGAGTTTGCACAATTCTAACAACCCTTAAAGTTAATATTTGGTGAGGTCATACCAAATATTAACTTTAAGGGTGTGTTTAAGGGTGTTTGTTCTTCAACAAATCCTGAACTCTCAAGTAAGCCGTCTTGTAATTTATTCAAGGAGTGGAGTGTTCGGGAATAGTTCTCCAGGGATCTTCAAGGACATTCAAAGCTCTTCTTTGGATGTTGGCTGCTTTTTGTTCTGTTTCTGTCAAGATGATCCCACACGGCTTCAATAATTGCAATACCAGTTTTAATGTTGAAGTCCAATCACTATCAGTCCATTGTGTTTTTTTCTATCCATGTATGCTTTTACTGCATTGGCTGTGTGCTTGGGCTTGAAAAATGATGCCAATCAGAAATTTACCAGATGGTATTGCATGGTTAATCTGATGTTCATAATTCCATCAAATTTGACAAGATTCCTCACACCACAGGCTGAAATGCAGAACCTTTGCCATGTTTTACAGATGGCTGTAGGCAGTCACTGTTGTAATTCTCTCCTGCATGACCTGTTCCACATATATTGACGAGAATCCAAAAAGCTCACATTTGGATTCATCACTCCATAAGACCTGTTCCCATTGATTTGTAGTCCAGGTTTTGTGTAATTTGGCATATAC
>NW_005187456.1:3056137-3060216 GCF_000239375.1 Pundamilia nyererei
TCTGCCTCTTTGGAAAGTGAAACTTTTCCACAGTATGCCTTGGGCTGATCAATTCATTTCATGAGTTCTGAAATGTTTTTCTAAAATTTCTGCAATACAGTGACATCAGACTCAGTGGAGCTCTTGAACACCGGAGTAACAAACAACTTTTTTTCTGCTGAGTCTACATAGTGGTCAGACCACAGACTGCATATAAAATATGGATGTACCCATCTTGAGTTCACCCACCAGCTTGTGGACTCCTGCTTCAAAGCTTCAACTCTGGCAATTTTCCCCACTTCGCTATATTTGTAACACTGAGTAGCATGAGGACCTATCAGGTAAGCATAGCGTGGCAAGCTATTTTATTTGGAAAGGTGAAACTGTATTTCAGGAACTGCAGCTTTGGCATTTTGTTCTTATGGACAAAGATGATCAGAAATTAACAAGGGAATCAATACAGCCTTTCTCTACTGACTGTTAAGCAGCAAGACATCGACACGTTTTCCCCTACTGCTGCTGTTTAATGATCACTTTGTTGTGTGTGAGGCGTGAATATGAGCCTGAATGTAAAGCATCCGTATGTCTCATCTTCATTCTGTCAACCTCTCATCAAACACTAACAGGCAGCAGTTCGTCGATTCAAGCGAGCCCATAAAGGCTTTCATGATTTTGTGACGCACATAATTTCCAAATCAGTTGAGATATTTCGATCAGGAGAAACAGATGGCGTGAAATGACCAGGATATGGCAGACTTGAAACACCCTAGCACATCAGTGTATCACCATGGAAACCGTCACGCTCTTGCAGGTTCCTAATGTCCACAATTAGTTGAAAGGGACCACAAAGTGGGTTAGATTAGAGAGATGGGCAGATGTTCAGATATGAATTTAGCAGTGGCAGGAAGCTTTGACTGCACTCTGATTCATCTTAATCACAGTTATGAGTCTCGGCGATGATTACGCAGGTAGCGAAGATAAGCCTGGTGCTGGTGGCAAATGCATGCACAGAGACGAAAGCTGAAGAGATGGCAGTGCTCACTCTACCCGACTTCATGCATGTATTTTAGTGTTTTAACCTGAAACATTAGATTGAAGAGATAATACCATGTCTTTGTTAGTCTGTTGATTGTCCTTTTAAACACAATCAACAGTATAATGAATTAAAGGACTGTTTATCTAGTATTAAAATAAGCTTCGATTAACTAGATTGCAACTTACAATACTAACCTTGAAGAATCTTAGTAGCTCTTTTCCTTAATTTGGCGGTTTAGTGTGTGTTTATGTCAAAAGATCATCAGTTGTAACACATATGCTGCAAAGGTGATTATAACCAGCATCAATGGACTGCAAACATATTCAGTGCATCACATTAGCTTTAGATAAGCATCTTGGAAAGAAGCTTTTTAAGTTTCATGAAGACTTTTCATGCCTTTTCATGCGAGGGTGGAAAGTTCCAGGTATTTAAACCTTAGTGGGGGTTTTGGTAAATACCTCGGACTCTCCACCATTTGGTTTCAGACCTGAAGAACCCTCTTGGATGAGAGGTGAAAAGTCTCCACAAACCTAAACATGTACAGCTTCTTTATTTCCAAGCTCCTTAGACTATAATGACCTGGATGACTAGGAACCTATACAGACATTACATTTAAACTACTGCCCCGCTACTAACAATCTGTTAAACTTTATCAGAATTTTATATTTAGTCAAAGTTTGCTAACTAGCACTAGTATTGCATTGACAATCCAGAAGTACATCCAGTCTGTGGGCTACTTTTGCAATGATTCAGGGTGTTGATCATGGTGTAATGCTGTGGAGGAAATTTGTTTGAGATAATCTGATTTGTTTAAAATAATCTGATTTGTTTGAGATAATCTCAAATTATCTCAAACTGGTTTCTTGAACAGTGCACTCAAATGGTTTTCACTGTGACCAGATCTCAGTTTAGTAGAGCACCTTTCCAATGCGGTGGAATGGGAAATTTGCATCATGAATGTACAGCCAGTATTTTGCATCAGCTGTCAGATGTTATCATGTCAATATGGACTAAAGTTTATGAGGAGTGTTTCTAGCACCTTGGTGAAGACAAGTATTATGAACTTGGGAAGTTGCTGGTAAGTGTATAATAAAGTATTGCAGGTGTGAACCTCTACCAGGAATTTCAGTTTTCACCCCTGAGAAAATTAGCTATAGAGGCCACAACCATGTTTTGTAGTAGACTGCATAGAGGATTGTTTCTGATGCCATGTTAGCAGTTTTAACAGGAGGGAATCTGTGTTTTCAGCACTTCTGGGTTGGCTTTATTTATTTATCTATTTTTAGCCCCTGAGGCTGATGATTGGCTGTTAAGCAAGGTTCTCCTTTAAACTTATAATCTTAACTTTTTGTTTTCACACTGTGGCAGACTGGGTACTTTTTCTAGTCCCAGTTAATTAAACAAATTCTACAGAACTTTTCAACTAGTGGTGATGCTGACTTTGCAGCTGTGCAGAAAATAAACTAAATAAACAGTCATGCTTCTTCGGTCATGACGCAAATACCATCCCAGCTGGTTACTCGCATCCCTCACTCATTCCTCTCTGGTTCGCCACTACAAAGACTGTGGTGTTATGAACTGTTGCTGACTGACACACACCTGGAGGAACATGATAAGCACCTGAGTCAGGTTTCCAACAAAGAGCTGCTTACTGGCTGCGGAACTGTTGAGATGACTGTAAGGCAAGGCAAGGCAATTTCAACACTATAAAAGTAAAATACAAGAAAGCATTTACAATAAAACAAAAATCAAGACAATAATTTCTATGAAAAAATTAAAACAAACAGGTAGCCATAATAGGATCAGTTACTCATAAGCAAGTCTAAATAAGTAAGTTTTAATTTTAGACTTAAAAGAGTTCAGTGTCTCTGCAGCTTTGCATTCTCCCGATAGTGTGTTCCAGATGTGAGGAGCATAGAAACTAAAAGCTGCTTCTCCATGTTTAGTTCTGGTTCTAGGGACGGTCAATAAACGAGAGCTGGAGGACCTGACTGATCTAGATGGTTTGTACCTTGATAGCAGATCCCTAATGTACTCTGGTGCTAACCCATTCAAAGATTTATAAACTAATAACAGCACTTTAAAGTCTATTCTCTGAGCTACAGGGAGCCAGTGTAATGACTTTAGAACTGGAGTAATGTGCTCTATTTTCTTGGTTCTAGTGAGAACACGAGCAGCAGCGCTCTGAATCAGCTGCAGTTGTCTAATTGATTTTTTGGGTAAACCTGTGAAGATACTGTTACAGTAATCAAGAGATAAATGCATGGATGAGTTTTTCTAGGTCTCCTTGTGTCATCAGTCCTTTAATCCTAGAAATGTTCCTCAGGTGATAGAAGGCTGACTTTGTTATAAGTTTTATGTGGCCCTGGAGGTTCAGGTCTGAGTCCATTAATACACCTAAATTTCTGGCCTGGTCGGTAGTTTCTAGTTGGACCAGTTTGAGCTGATTACTGATATTTAATTGATCTTTTTTTGGGTCCAAAGATAAGTACTTCAGTTTTGTTATTGTTCAGTTGAAGGAAATTATGAGACATCCAATTATTAATTTGCTCAATGCATTTATTAAGAGTTTGGATTGGTTCAACATCACCTGGTGACATTGAGATATAAAGTTGAGTATCGTCTGCATAATTGTGGTAGTTAATATTATTGGTGGTTATAATCTGGCTTAACGGGAGCATGTAAATGCTAAATAAGAGGGGCCCTAGGATGGAACCCTGGGGGACCCCGCATGTGATTTCTACATTTTGTGATGAAAATTGGCTAATTGACACATAGAAGTTCCTGTTCTTAAAGTAGAACTTGAACCAGTCGAGTGCTGTACCAGAGAGTCCGGCCCAGCTCTCTAGACGTTCCAGTAATATGATCAACGGTGTCAAACGTCCCGCTAAGGTCCAATAGTACCAATACTGTGAATTTCCCATGGTCAGTATTTATACGGATGTCATTAAACACTTTGACAAGGACTGTCTCGGTGCTGTGGTGCCTACGAAAACCAGACTGATAAATATCAAAGCGGTTGTTCATTGTGAGAAAGCTGTTTAACTGCTGGAAAACAGCTTTT
>NW_005187456.1:3060608-3067928 GCF_000239375.1 Pundamilia nyererei
CTAGCATTATTGTTGTTTCTATGAATAATCTCAGAAAAAAATGACTCCCTTGCATCCTTCAGGGCTAGTTGATACTTATTCAGCCTCTCTTTATATATCAGTGAACCTGCAGTCGAGTTTTCCGCCATTTTCTCTCAGCACGCCGGCACTCTCTTTTTTCATTACATACCAGTGGATCACTTCTCCACGGAGACTTCTTTTTACTAGAGACAGTTTTAACCTTGAATGGTGCAATCTTATCCATCATGTCTAAGATTTTGGATAGAAAATCATCTGTCAGTTTTTTTACTGAATGTGTGTTGGTGGATGTTGGTGATTTAAACAAGGTGGAAGTGTACATCAGTTTAAAATATTCAGCTGAGTTTTCTTTAAGGAATCGTTTTTTAACAGTGATCTTACTCTGATTAGGTATATTGGCTAAGATGTTGCTATCAAATGAAATGCAGAAATGATCAGGTAATGCAATATCTGTAACGGCAATGTTAGAGATATATAGATCTTTGCTAATACGTAGGTCCAGAGTGTGTCCTCGATTATGCGTTGGCTCACTAATGTGCTGGATTAGATCAAAGTTGTGGAGGACATCATTTAATGCTTTTGTTCCGCTATCTTGAGGCTTGTCAGTATGAATGTTAAAATCTCCCACAATTGCTATCTGGTCATAGTCTAGACCATAGGTGTCAAACTCTGGCCCTCGGGCCAAATTTGGCGAAGCCATACCAAATTATTATTAGAGCTGGCCTACTGGTATTACACAGCTAATATATATATTGTTTAGTATTAAGCTTTGCTTGTTCCATACTCAGTTTTTCAGCAAAACTTGTTTGAGTCCTTAAGAAAAGATTCATTCTTAAATCTGGAGGAAGATTTTTTTTTTTCAATAAATATTAATGTTTGCCCGCGACCTTGTTCCAGCTTTGAATTTTGGCCCACTGTGTATTTGAGTTTGACACCCCTGGTCTAGACATATTGCAGAGCAAAGGTCATTGAAATCATTAAAAAAGTTTGTATTAGATTTTGGTGGTCTATATATGTTTAGAAATAAAACTTTGTTTGGTTCATTTATTTCAGTAGCTAAATATTCAAAGGTGCTGAACTCACCTAGCGATACCTTTTTAAAGTTTAGTGATTGGTCAAAGATTACAGCAAGACCACCACCTCTTTTCTTTTTTTTCTGGTCTCACTAATGAAGTGATAATCAGTTGGGCAAGTCTCTATTAATACAGCTTGTTCTCAATTTCCATCTAACCAAGTTTCTGAAAGAAAGAGAACATGTATATCATGTGAAATGATGTAATCATCGATTAGGAGAGACTTCCCTGATAGACATCTAATATTTAGTGCAGCTGCTTTAATATTTCTTTCAGTGATTGAGAGATTATTTTTGCACAGTATTATATTCAGATTCTGTACTGTTCGATTATAAGTACTTTTAGTGTGTAAGGATCTGTTGCCTATAATAAGTGGTATTTTGCTTTCAGTATATGAATGAGAGTGACCGGACACATTTTGGTGGGAATGATGCAATCTGGTAACGGCGTCCCGTCGGTATCAGATATCAGACTCAGTTAGGTGGAGTGGAGAACCATATTGTTTGTAATTAGTAGGTGGGTGTGGTCCCACTTTTGGTGTCAGACGAATCCCTCTGTTTATTTGGGTTTGAAGGGGTTTGGGAAACGACTGAAATGGTGATATGATCACTGATGAGGATGAGGATGATGAAGGTGTACAGGCATCAGCTGGTGAGTTTCTGCACGGAGTTGAACCTGCATATTTGGCTGGAGTCGCTGTAATCTCTGCTGGAAGTGAAGTTGTTGGGGGCTGGCATAGTAACTCAGCTGTTTGAGCTATGCCAACTGATGTGTTTCTGCACAGCGATGCTGAAACTCTGTGTTTCTTTTGAGAGTCGTCAGGTGCCGTTGTTTTTGGGTCGGCTGATACGTCTCTGGCAGGCTTATCACTGAAAGGTGCAAGTACGTCATGGTCTCTGTGTGATACAGCTGGTTGGCGTCCACTGTGTGTCTCAGCTGATACAGACGTCTTTATCACAATTTGAGAATAGGGCGATGAGTTCACGTGAGACAACAAGTTCAGAAGATAAAGCCTCTGACCTTTCTTATTAATGTTACATTAATTTCTTGTAAACAGGCGCTTCCTTCCACAAAAAATCTTAAAATTATTTAGATATCGAATTGACCTTTCAGCACAGACAGTTTTAACAAACCTGCTGGACGATTTCATCCTGCTATATTCTTCATCGTAGGGCATTGCTGGAATCGGTCCAGATACGTGGAGTGGCACCTTGTGGTTGTCAAAGTTCTGAAGTAAATCCAAAAAGTCTTTCTTTAAAATTTCGGATTTTTTCAAAAGGATGTCAGCAGCTCCAGCATGAACAACAACTGTCATTTGTGGACAATTAAAGACACTAGTATTGATGCATAGCTGTTCAATTCCTTTGATTGATCCGTCATGAATAATAGCAAGTGCTCTCGCTTGCTGTTCTCTGTTCTCTTTGCCCATTTCGTGCGGCTTGTTTTATCTTTATTTACATTCTGGTGACCTCGCTCTGCAGCTGACAGTCTTTGCGGGCTGGACGGTGATGAGCTGAGAGGCGCAAATCTAGTTTTTAGAGGAATAATCGAAGTTGTTTCTTGTTGGAGTGTCTTTCGATGTTCCTTTATCTTCTTGGGAGTCTCCCATCTAAGTGGGGGCAAAAGGTCTGATGAATGGGGAGTTCCTCCCGACAAACGTCCTCCGCTTGGAGGGGTCTAACTCTGTGTTGATGTTATTGATCCACCCGGTTGTTGCTTGCCGTAAGCCACCGGCAGAGTTTTATTGCTTTTGCTTTTGGCGTTCTCCTCAAGGCGTCGGATTTTCATTTCCATGTCGTGGATTCTTTGTAATAGTTCCTGAAAAGCCTCGTCCGAGCAGAGGGCCATCCTCTGATCCTTGATTCCGTGCGCGGCCTCCTCGCTGTCTCCCACGCGCACCCATGAACGCCACAGCTATTCGTCAGTAGCGCCAGCAGCAGGGCCGGTGTTCTGGGAATCCATCCTACCTGACAAACCGGCCTACCTGTTGTTTCTGCGCATGCGCACAACACGAAATTAAGTGGCGAACCATCCTACCTTTGTGAATGTGACCTACAACCATACTTTAAAAGCTAAATTTAGTGGAAAATTGTCCTACCTTTGTTAATCTGAGCTAGAAGCATACTTCAACAGCTAAAATTCAATGGGGAACCATCCTACCTTTGTGAATATGAGCCAGAAGCATACTTTAACGGCTAAAATTAAGTGGCAAATCATCCTACCTTTGTTAATAATAAATTTGTGCTGGAATTACTCTGTGACTGCAGAAATGTCCATAAACTCCTACTACTAGGACGTTTTGCCAAAGTAGGATGGTTGGTCAGAACACCGGCTCCGCGGCCAAAAACAGAGACCGCAGGCAGCTGGACCGACCAGAACCAGGGGCCGTCCCGGTCCCGACAGACGAAAGGACAAAGGGTCGTGGCACTCATAACCGGAGCGGCTAAACGACGGCGGTAAAATTGTTACCTTTTGTTGTTACCTCTTAGCCTCAGCCGGCCTCAGCAGATGACAGCCTGACAGCCTAAATCCTCCGTGGAGACTTATGGAAGCGTCACACAGTTCAGCCGATCTGTAGGAGCCATTTCAGCGCAGGGGTCTTAACATATTGCTCCGGGCCATAAACACACTTCCCACAACCCCCTCACATTCTCCGTGTTTTGCAGACTCTGAGTACACCAGTAAGTTCATGTGAGTCATCTGCCTCCAAATAGCCTGTTATTGAGCTTCACTTTGAACAGAACCGCACATGTGCAATGCGGCTATTACCTTTGGCTGAAAATTGTAAAGACATTTTGCATATCTGTGTTCATTCCCTGATGCATACGTAGGCATGTGTTTCTGATTCTTTGTGTACGTGTATTTGTCGTTGTTTGCAGGGAACATTTAACACCTTTTACACCACTTTATGTGTCCCTCCTCTATTTTACAAGAAGCCATCGCAGCACCCTTTCATTGTTAAGAGGATAGAGGAGCATAAACACCATCTACTACTGTGTTTACTTTCCAGTTAGTGTTACGGTTCACCGGCAGCTAGTTAGATTTCTTTGTGCTGTGATTTATTATTCATCGGCACATTTGGCCATGCAGCAATAATTGCAGCATGCAGCCGGAGCGCCTGCATCTGATGGGACACAAATGAATAAATAAATCTAGATGGTAGAGCCATTTGAACGTTTGACATTTACTGATGAGGCAATTAACAGAGCAGCACACAAAAGCACAACCTGCATTACACTAGCTCATCCCAGTGCTGCACAAGGGTGCCAAATACAAACTGTCTCTCTTTTTCTCACACACATACAACAGAAAATCATTCACACTTTGGCGAATATCTGTTAGACAGTTTCTCTGCTGAAGCCGAAGACCAATGAAGTGTTTAATCAAACAGTACAGAGTGGCAGCTCGTCAACAAAAGGCTACTCAAATGAGCCGCACTGTATCTAGCATATTTTGCCCTACCTTGTCTTACCGCTCAGTTGCACACACAAAGCTACAATTCACAAATATATTAAAGCCTCATCCATCTATTCACTTGCGCTTATCCTTTTCAGGGTCGCTGGATCCTATCCCAGCCCTCATAGGGTGAGAGGCAGGATCCACCCTGGACAGGTCACCAGTCTGTTGCAGGGCTAACATATAGACACAGACAACCATTCGCACTCACGGGCAATTTAGACTTTCCAATTGACTTAGCCACACTAACCTCATATCTTTGGACTGTGGGAAGAAAGTACCCACCCAAACACTGGGAGAACATGCAAACTCCACACAGAAAGACTGATGGTGAAATTGAACTCAGGACCTTCTTGCTGTGAGGCAACAGTGCTAACCACCATGTTACCATAGTGCAATCTAAAAAACTCAACAACAACAAGACTGCTCTCTCAAGAAGAGAGAGTCAGTGAGTGGCTTAAAACAATATATTGTGGAGGTAGGGGTGGATAGATGGGTCAAGAGAACGTCAGTATTTTGATCTCTTTTCTCTAAACTTTGTCATTTTGTCTTAAAGACCCACACCAATGATCTTTAGATGGGTTGATGCTAGTCCCCTTGAGTTCAGTTCAGTTCAGTTTAACTCAGTTTAGTTTTATTTATATAGCGCCAAATCACAACAACAGTCACCGCGAAGTGCTTTTTTATAAAGACCCTACAGTAATACAATATTGTAGGGTCAATACAATACCAAATAGTTAACAATATTAACACAGTCACACAAAGCTTTGCTAAACAAATGTTTCAGAGCTACTGAATTCACCTTGTTTAGTCAATTGTCATGAAATTTCTTGTGTTTCAATTTAAAATGTTCTGATCACAATAAAATAAATCCCTGACTTAAACACCTCAAAGTCAATTCACTCCTCTAATAAGCCTCTAAGACCAGTGTGAGAGGCCTTGTTTTGTCAGCTTCTGTCTAGGGTATAAAAAAAGAAGTTGTAAAGGTTTGCTGCTGAAAATGTTTAGTTACGTTTTTCTGGGTTTGGTGTAAAATCACATTACTCAGTAGGATTAGTTATTAAAAACATAAGATGCTGTAGCTACAAAATAAGCTGCTCTTCAAAATAAATGCTCATTTGTAAATCATATTAGGGCATTTTTAAGTATAATGCATATTAGGAAATTGAGGCTATGCACACACATTATTCCATATGTCTAACTAATAAATGTTCTGGCTGATAAATAGTAGCTCAGCAGCGTAGTGGCTTACATGTTTGCCTAACAAGTGAAATGTTCACAGTTTGGTCCCAGGCCAAGATCCAATCTCTTTTGAGGTTGCATGAGGAACAATATGTAGTGTGAACGATCTGTAATCAAACATGTAGAGAACTGTACATGCTGAAGCAACCCTTTCTGAATAAGGGGGCAGGGGAAAGTATTTTTTTCTGGCAGATCATGTGGTTTAAAACAACATTTAACCACAGCACAGCCACCATATTACCTTGCTGTTCTCTCAGTTAGAGAGCCCACTATCAAAGAAATTTGCAGTTTTTCTGCTTTCATGTGACGCTGCAAGAGTCCTGAGATCCTCTGAAACTGGATCACTGTGTGGTGATGCATGGTTTGGTTTTAAACTAGATTCTGTGGAACTGTTATGCAATACACTCCATCTGTTTATTGTTCAGTGAAGTCATCTCACTGATGTCAGAAACAACACTAAAAACACATCTAGCACCAGATTTGTATTAATTTGGTTTAATTGCATTCATGTTGGGAGTGTGACAGTGGGTGTTTTGTGAGTAATGCTTCAGACTCTATTTTTGTTCATCAGTAGAGTCTGGGGAAGTAGTCATTGTTTAAAGCAAAAGCTCTTGCCAAAGAAGAAATAAAAGATTCCCTCAAAAGGATTACTGACTTTATTGTAAAACAACAGACTTTATATGCGTATTTATACACGTATAAACAAACATACAGGAAGAAATGTAATGATTTTGTCTTTGATTCCTCCCCGGATACACCTAGCACTGAGTGAAATGGGAGAATCACTGTTTGAATTCAATTCAGTTCAATTCAGTTTTATCTATAAAGCGCAACAGTCAACTCAAGGTGGTTTATATCGTATTGTAGACCCTATGATAATTAGTGTTGGTCATGTTACTTGAAAAAAGTAATCAGTAACTCATTACTGATTACTTCCCCCCAAAAGTAATCCCATTACTTTACTGATGGCTTATTTTCAAAAGTAATTTGTTACTTACTTTTTAAAAAAAGGATTTACAACCTGAATAGGTTTTCAGCCCAATTCTATTTTTTCTGCATAATCCATCATACAAAATGTAATCAAATGGAAAAGTCTCTTTTTGAAACTAGTTTTATTAGTTTTAATGTTTTAACTTTACGCATGAAACAAACATTAAATTATATGCAACATTCTCTGACTGGAAGAAATTTGTTTAACATTTAAACCTATTTTCTTCATATTCCAGCACATAAAATAAAATAGGTTTTTTGTGTTTACACTCACTCTTTCAAATAAATGCAAGTAAAACACAGCAGAAAATAAATAAAATCAAAGACTCAGCGGTCCTGTTGCTCTATTTTCACCTGTATAGCAGGAGTGGGGCAGGCAGAGGTTTGCCCTGGTGCAGGTGTGTCGAAGCGGTCAGTGGAAGGATTCCCGTGGCAGCGTACTGTCGGTGCTTGCTTGGAAGTTTATGGGTTTTTTCGCTGTAAAAAGAAGTTTTCTTCCCACGCAGTGAAAAGTGGACACTAATGTTTTTATCACTTTTTA
>NW_005187456.1:3068359-3073631 GCF_000239375.1 Pundamilia nyererei
TCATTGTCATGAAACACTCTCGCAAAAAAATCACCGTTTTAGTAACGCAGTAACGCAGCGTGCTTACGGGAAAGTAACGGTAATCTAATGACCTTTTTTGCAATACTAATCCCTTACTTTACTAGTTACTTGAAAAAAGGTAATCGGATTACAGTAACGCTCATCTCTGATGATAATACATACAGAGAAAATCCCAACAATCATATGACCCCCTATGAGGAAGCACTTTGGTGACAGTGGAAAGAAAAACTCCCTTTCAACAGGAAGAAACCTCCCCCTGAAGCAGCTGTGGTGAGAGGAGGAAGTTGGGACAAAGGACATGCTGTGTAAGAGAGCCAGAGATTAATAACAAGTGTGATTCAGTGCAGAGAGGTCTATTAACACATAGGGGTTGAGAAAGGTGACTGAAGAAGAAATACTCAATGCATCACGGGTATCCCCCAGCAGCCCTACCTATTGCAGGGTGGATTCAGGGTCACATGATCCATTCCTAACTTAAAAAATCTTAAAAGTAGAGAGAGTGTCTAATCGAATCGAATTTGATGATCATATGGCCATAAACTCAATTATCACTTTATTAGGTACATCTGTTCAATTTCTCTTTAACACAAATATCTAATTAGTCAATCATATGGCAGCCACATCCTACCCGAAGACAAAAACACACACTTCTTGGCCACATCAATAGGTATACCTGTTCATTTGCTGGTTACTGCAAATCACATGTGATCAGATAAATGCATTTAGGCATGTAGATATGGATTTTCTGAAATACAAGGTTCAAACATCAGAATGGGGGAAGAAAAATGTAATTTAGGTGACTTTGAATGTGGCATGGTTGTTGTGACAGATGGGCTGCTCTATGTATTTCAGAAACTACTGATCTGCTGGGATTTTCCCACACAACCAGCTTTCGGCTTTAACAGAGAATGGTGTGAAAAAGAGAAAATGTCCCGAGATGAGGAGGGCCAGAGATCAGAGGAGAATGGCCAGGTTGCTTCAAGGTGATAGGAAGACAAGTTGGCATGTTACAGCCAAGGTATACAGAAGAGCATCTCTGAGCACAAAGCCTGCTGATCCTTGAAAGAGAAAATCACACCTGGTGCCATTCCCATCAGGTGAAAACAGGAAACTCAGGCTACCATTCACACAGGATCACCAAAATCTTTACAACAATTCAGACTGGTGGGGGTGTATTGATGTGGGAGATATTTTCTTTGCATGTTGGGCCCCATAGTACTGTCTGTAGGATAGTTCCAGCTGAGCATTGTTTAAATGCCACAGCCTACATGAAGAAAAAACATACGCACTTGCCAGCCACATCATTAGGCATACCTCTTCAACTGCAGATTAATGCAAATCACAAGGCATCAAATCACATGGGAACAAATCAGTGCACTTAGGCACACGGATATGGCCAAGAAGGCCTGCTGAAGTTCAAACTGAGCATCAGACTGCAGCTGCAAACTAATGTGTGTGCCACTCCTGTGGGTTAAGAAACCAAGACTACAAGTTGTACTGGCTCACAAACGTTTGATAACAGAAGACTGGATAAATATTGCCTTGTCTCAAAAGTCTAGATTTCTGCTGTGACATTCTGATGATAAGGGTAGAATTTGGCATCATACAACCTCAAAGCATGGGCCCATCCTGCCTTTTATCAGTGGTTTAGGCTGGTGGCGGTGGTGGTAGGGGACAACTACTTCTTTTCTTGCCGCACTTTGGGCGCCATAGCACCAACTGACCCCACAGACACATTATTGCTGTTAACCATGCTCATCCTGTTGTGAGCACAGTCTACACATCTAATGATGTCAAACTGGTTTCTTGAACACGACATTGAGTTCTTTGTATTCATCTGGCTGACACAATCATTGGATCTCAATCCGGGGTTGAGAAAGTTGGGATATGGTGGAATGGGAGATTGGCATCATGGATGTGCAGCCGGTATTTTGTATCAACTCTGTGATGCTATCATGTCAATATGGACCAAAATCTCTGAGTAATGTTTCCAGCACCACAAAGAATTAAGCCTTCATCAGGCAATGAACTTGCAACATAACAATGAAAAGAACTTCATATTTTCCAGTAACAGTCTGTTGTTGAAATTTTGAATTTCCAAGTCTCAGTATGAAGGGCTAACCTGACTGCAAAGGTTTGGAATCACTGTATCAATATTAGCCTTATTGCCTTATTGCCATTTTTGCACACCATGACCCCTCATCCAACTCACAGTCAAAATCAAACTTAATTTTAATATCAGTTTCCTTCCTTTATCCCTTCTTTCCTTCCTTCTGGCCAGCAAGCCTTATCCGTGGCGCACTAACAAAGGGAAGAAAAAAAACCCAACTCGCTGGCCCCGCCCCCTTTAAAAACGCAAAAAAAAAAAAAAGAAGGGGAAAAAAAAGGGCCAGCAACAATGTGATAGACAACACAGCCGCTCTGCTCTCTCAGCGTAGTAGTGGATATCTTCACAGTGACCAGAGAGCAGAGGCGAGCCAAAGCGAGCCGCATGCTCGCTGTGCAACAAGGGGGACGGGAGCAAAATGAACCACCGGAAAGCCGCAGCAGCAGCATCCATTGAGGACCCGTAACAGTATTTGGGTAAGGCTTTGTTTGCTCTCCCTAGGATTTCGATACAGTTCTGCATTTTCTGATTAAGAGCGCTTTGTGCACGAACGCGGAGCGGAACAAGGGGAGGATGTGTTCGCACGATGTTTGCTTAAAGCGCTGCAATACCGAGAATTTGAAATGGAAAAAAAAACCCAAAATAAAAAGAAAAAACATGCGGATGAGAATGTAGCCGACAGCGCTTTGTCTTCGTTACTTCTCCGGAGCAGCATAACCATCACAGGAAGCTCATTTTAACAGCGGCTCATTTTTTCTAACCATTTTTATTGGTTAGATTGTTAAGTAAAAACAGAGGCATTGTTGACACAGGCAGCAGAGTTCACCGTTTCTGACGCGATCCTGTTACCCGGCGCTGTTTAGTGTTTTTCTTTTTTTTCTGCTTCGCCCCACAATGGATTGATTTCATTCACATCTCACTGTGAAGCCAGTGCCCCACTCCGCTCTACAACTTGGGAAGAACATGCGGAGGTTTCTCGCTGCCTTAGCGCTCAGTTATTGATGCACATGCTGGAGCAGCTCCACACAAAACAGCAAACCAAGGCCAACTAAGGAGCTCCAGGTTAAATTAAATTAAAAACAGTTGTATAGTATTACATTAATAGCGCTTTGACGCAAACAGAAATCAGTGCCACTTTAGTTAAGGTGGAAATAACCTGCTTTGTACACCAAAAGTTACATTTGCTGCTTCCCTTCAGACTCGACTCAGTTCACTTCACTTCAATTCAGTTTTATTTATGTAGCACCAAAACACAACAACAGTTGCCTCAAGGTTCGTTATTGTATGGTAAAGAGCTTACAATAAAACAAAAAGAATTCCCATTAATCAGACAACCACCTATGAGGAAGCGCTTGGGGAAAGTGGGGAGGAAGAACTCCCTCGTAACAGGAAGAAACTGCAGAACAGGCTCAGGGAGGGGGGAGACATCTGCCAAGACCTACTGGGGTGATGGGAGGAAAAGAGGACAGAATACACACTGTTGAAGAGAGCCAGAGATGAATAATGACTAATGATTAAATGCAAGTGGTGTTTAAACACATTGTGACACAGTTGTAGCCGTTTGTTTTTAAAATTAGAAGCTAACCTATTCTACTTTACATTCACTCCCAGACTAACACCAGGTGATTGAAAGCAGTGAAAACAACAACAACAGGACCAACAACACACAGACACACACTGGTGTCAAGAGCAATTAAGCCTTTTATTTTTTGTGCATTTGGAACGTGATGCCTTTTGAAGTAGTGCGAGTTGTCTTGATATCAGCAACAGGAAGTCTTATCACTGAGCTGTCGCCACTTTTAGCTGAATGTCACCGTAACACATTAAACCTGCCAAAGAAACGCACACAGCCTTCAAGAACCGCGGTGGAGTTTGGGAGTCGACTGAAACTCATTACAGTGAGAACACGCGCACAACCGCACTGTTCTCCGTAGTCCACCGGAATCAAAGGCACCGGCCTGTTCTTTTGTATTTTCTTTCTCTGTGCATCATAAACAGCTCAGGGAAGGAAATTCAAAGCTCCTCTCCAGGTTATAGTGACATTGCATCAGAAAAGTGTTATTACGTGTGCGCGTGTGTAGAGCTGCTGAATATTTATGTGCGCTGTGGTTTTCAAGGCTTCACAGAGTTTACAAGGACAAGGACAAAAGTTGAATTTAATGGTCACTGTTTAAACTGTAGAGGTAAAGTTATTTTTGTTAAGTTATTCATTTATATGTGATAAAATAAACCAGAGCAAAAACGCAGGATTGCTTTGTGTTCTACTTCTCAAACCATAGATGTTCTTACCCCTTCTCACAGTGCATTATAAATGTGCAAATGAATGCTTGATACACACAGATTTACACCCGCGCTGTGTGAAAGCGTTGTGACTGTCACACAACTTCTGTATTACTGCTATTACACACAACTAGCTAATCGCATCCACGCGTTGGCTGGCACCTCTTTGTGTCTGCAGCTGGATGTTTATTGTCTCCAATGGGGCTCCCTCCCTCTGTGTGTGCAGACAAGGCAAAGGTGTTAAGGAGAGCTCCTTTCTTTGCACACACTAACACTAATACACCACATTTACTCCACCACAGCAAATACATCAAGTCGTTTTTACACACGGAGTCTTTATTTCTTTATCAAACTGATAGATATTGACCAGCATGTAGTTCTTTGACACGCTGAGTGCAGCCCAAAGTCGTCATTGGAAAAATGTGTGTAAATATAAATCAGCAAGTCGCTGAAACTGCAGCATAGTAAGCATGTGGGTCAGTATCGTGTGTTCATGATTCTCACGATCTCTTTCCTTTTCAACCTTTCTGGTCATGTGACCCAAAGTTGCATTCTGCCATGAAGGTAGTAAACATATAAAATGATAAGGGTGTAGAGGTTCTGTAAAACTAGTGAGAATTTACACCGCAAAGAAACACATTAGGTTGAAAGGAAGGTTTGGGAGGTTAATTACACACACACGCACACACACGCACACGCACGCACACATGTAAAAGAGAGGGAGTGTTGTGTGTGTGTGTGTGTGTGTGTGTGTGTGTGTGTGTGTGTGTTTATGAATATGTGTGTGTGTGTGCATTCATGAATATGACTCTAAAAATACTAGGAGGTGAAAAAAATGCTAACAGATGAAATGCATAATTGAAG
>NW_005187456.1:3073651-3076787 GCF_000239375.1 Pundamilia nyererei
GTGTGTGTGTGTGTGTGTGTGTGTGTGTGTGTGTGTGTGTGTGTGTGTGTGTGCATTCATGAATATGACTCTAAAAATACTAGGAGGTGAAAAAAATGCTAACAGATGAAATGCATAATTGAAGTCGGCTATGACCCAGTAACAGTGTTGGAGTCAAAGACTGACTGTTCTTATTAGCATCAGATGAGAGGACGTCTGAGAGGGGAAGTGATTCATACCAGCTTTAGTCTGGATTAGGCTGTAAAGAGATAGATGTGCAGCAGTCGATCTGTTCACGAGCAGGGCCGTGAAGTGGATATTGCACCGCTGCAGCCTCGAAGGTGCTCGGAATAGTTGCATTGATTAAAGTATAAGATGGTAGTGCTGATATTGAGGTTTTCAGAATGCTTTTTTTTCCCAAAACCAGTTCATATTGATTTTATTTTTTAATTGCATTAAACCTGCAGTAGCATGTTTTTCATCACCTGAGGGCTGTGCTATGAACAAAGTTCAACAGAGCCAGGCTTTCTTTGCGTTAGCCTGAGTTGGAGGTAATGGGCATCATGACAGTGTTTATCAGTTTTTTCTGTCAAGTTGGGCTTTCTGCCTCAAGCTCTGCACACTCACATAAAAATGGGCATTTTTGTAGGTAATGTGACTCTTCTTCCACCAAAAAATGATCCCTGTGAGTGCCACCTAGTCTAGCCACAGACGTTATCAGATGGTGATAATAAATAGTGATTAAGATTCTCCAAAGAACAGAAAAAGTATCTGAGTAAAATGCAACACAGTTGCAAATAAGACAAAATTAATGCTGCAGAAAATTAATAATCTGGTGATTTAATGCGCCGAGCGGTAAAATAAATATATTAATTCAAGTTATGCTGAGTGTACTTTCTGCGCTCAGGTTTTTTTCTAAGGTAACAGCTGCAGATTAGAAGCCCTGAAACTTTAAACCGGATTTATTGAACATTAAAGGTTTATTGGCAGATTAACTCAAATTAATGTTACTGAGTAAACAGGTGTTTTACATATAAAACATATTTTCCCAGCAGAGATTTTAAAAGATTAGCACTTTAAACGTGCTGTAAATGATAGATTTAAATCAGATTTTAGATTTTAAACCAAAACTCTAAAACTGTCCTCAGGTTATATGCTTAACATATAACCTGTTACCATGGGGATTTAGGGTACTTTAAGCTCAAAGAAGCTCACTAAGCCATTAATCTCGCTGAGCAGCACATGCCCCAAGTGAAAACAAGTAACCCAAACTTTTTAACTTGACATGCCAGCCTTTGTATGTATCCTTAATTTGCACTTGTGTTTCTATCTAGCTGTTAGATTTATCACAGTTTGTCAACAATGAAAGGAAGAAGTTAAGACTGTGCAACTAGTTGCACAGTCTTAAGTGTGTGAATGGGTGGATGACTGGATATCTAAAGCACTTTGGGGTCCTTAGGGACTAGTAAAGCGCTATATAAATACAGACCATTTACCATTACAACATGTAACTGTCAGAAAAGTTGATTTCGAAACTTGTTTGCTTTCACAGAATCTTTTAACGTGGACTCAAAAATTGCAGCACGTAAAAAATGTTAGGCTAATTTGTTTGTTTCATGTCTATGATAGAAAAAAACTATATGTCAGTGGAGTTTTAAAAAACCAAATATCAGTATCCGTCCTAAAAACAAAATCCGGCATTGATCAAGCTCTACTAGTGAATCTCTTGATGCATGCTTAATCATCCAGGTAAGTAAATGCTAAAAATTCTACATCCAGATGAACAGAATCAACCTGGTGAATGTTTCGATGCTTTCATCTGTGTGTGTACTAGACTGTAAAAACAACCTTTGTAAGACTCATGTCACACAACGTGAGACAGGTCTCGGCTTCAGATTGTGTGATTAAAGAACATCATAAAGCTGATGAATATGAGGGCAGAGATAAATCATCTGCTTGCGTCATCTGGTTTGTGCTGCTCTTATCTGTGGAAATTACATAAAAGTACGCAAAACTTGTTTTGAAATATATATTTTTTTCTTTTATGTTGCTTTCTGTTGCTTTTGCATGTGATGGTCCACTTATGGAGTCACCTCGAAGGGGAATCGGCATCATTTTTTGTTTTTGGTTTGGTTTTTTTGGATGTTGGTGGGAGCGTGAGTCACACAGTCAGAACCTGGTTATAAATTAGTGAAGGTGTGAATTTTGCCACAGGGCAGCTGTCTTTGATTGGTGCATTTGAGAGACGGCCACAGATTTTTGCCCTTTCCCAAAGGTGTCCAAAATGAAACAGTGTAAAGAGGCCTTTAGTCTCTGATTGTGTCCATCTGCTGTGCGGTGTTCAATAGGTTTTCGAAGGTGACTTTTGAAAGCTTTTTTTTTCTTCTTTTTTGTGAGTAAAAGCAACCACAACAGTAATGTCACTGGCCGAAAAGCCCTGCAAAGCTGAGGGGAGCTGCAGAGTCAGGTAATAATTCTCCAAGCTTTGCTTTGAGTCGATACCCGAGCTCCTTTGTAATTGTTCCTAACATGCTTGCGATTTTACTGTTGGCGATGGCTAGAGGTAGGGTTTCAATTTTATCCGCACCAGACTGTAAATGTTGAGATACAGTGCAAAGGAGTGGAGGGACTTGACGGGCAGGCCACTCCGGGAAGGTGGAGGTGTAATTTCAGATGCCCACTAACCGACCAGACCAGCAGTTATCTGAGCTCAGGCTTCAAAAGCAGGAGAGCTGGAGTCATCAAGCCCAGCTGTGTCCCTCACTCCTGGCTGTAGTGCGTGAGGACTCGGAGGATGACCCCTCTGAACACAGCGGCATCTTTGGTAATTAGCTGTCTTCACAGGATTGTAAAATTCCTGAGGAGGCGTTATTCAAACTTAGCTCGTGTGCATCTCAATGTGCGATGCTGTAGTCCTTATGGTGTGTCTTCTTAAAAAGGGACACAGGATATTCAAGCAGCTTATTATGGCGTCACATTCTTATTTTTACTCTTAAGTCTCTAATCTCAGTTCGTGAGGGGAGGCAAGTGTCCGGAGTTCAGACAGATTATAAAAAGGTTAGCTTTCTGTAAATGGTTCTTGAGCTGTAGTTTAGTGGGGTTGGTCTCTGCACAGTTAAGTAAATAATATTTATTTAGAACTTTTTAAGCAAAGAAT
>NW_005187456.1:3086279-3090785 GCF_000239375.1 Pundamilia nyererei
TCCCCCCACTTTTTTGGAACCATGAATTGCCAAGTCCTCTAAGTATAGTGTCATTTTAGACTTTTTAAGTCTTCCACCTATTTAGACTCTAAACAGCCAGTGGGGTGGCTGATGAATAATAATTTTCTCTTGACCGATGTCTGCTTTGAATAAGTCACAGGTTTGTTTTTTCCCCATTGGCTGTGTCAGTAGCACTAGTCTCAAATAAAACACGTCCTCTCCTCTGGTAATTACAAGGTGCACAAACAGCTCTCCCAGAGTTCTGATAGAAAGGGGCTAATTGGCAGTGCAGTGACCTTGTCCACATATGTGTGTGTCCAGGTGTTGTCTCACTATTATGGTTTCTTCTCTCCTTTCTGCAGAGTGAAGACTCTGTTGTTTCCTCTGTGCTAAAAATCAGTTGTGGGTTTTCTGTAACAGATGGACTGTGACAGGTGTGCTTGTGTCTGTGTGTGTTTTTTGTGTGTGAGAGACTTCCGCTCCCCTGCACCTCTTAGCCATTATTAGGTGTAGCTGCTTCTTCGAAGCAAGATTAATGAGTTTCTGAGCATGCCTTTGCAAAAATAGACATTTTTGCTCAAGTGATGTAATCAGCGCTGTAGTTGAAGGAGGATAGAAGGGGACAGGACAGACCTAATCTCCCTCAGTGGGATCAGTCTTTAATGGAGTTGGTGCTTTTTGCTCTGACCTTGCTGGACCTGATATTACAGCAGCATGAAGCCATCTCTCATGAGTCTGATCCTGTTACCACCAAGTGGGAATCCGGATGAACGACGTCTCTTTCTCGGTATTTCCTATAATTGATGAGCCTGTCTGTAACTTCTTTGTTCTGTGGGCTGTGTCATTGTATCAACACGAAAATGGACGCGTTTTTACACGTAACTCATGATTACGTTTTCTTTTTACAGGAAAGTGGTGGTGTTAGGCATCACAGGAAAACAAAACGAGACACACTGTTATTCTGGTTAAACCAGTAAGTCTATTAACTAGTCACATGGCGCTAACATTCACCCATAATTTAGATCTTGTCAGTGTTGTTTAGTAGGTGTGTGTTGCATCGTTCGCTTTGCTGTTTTGTTTTTATGGAAATGAATTGTAGTGTTTTGATTCATCCCTAAGCCACAGTTTGGTTTGAAGGCCTAGATGTTACAGACAGATATTTGTTTGCGTTGAGACAGATGCGTACTTCAGGAGGTGAATGGAAATGTTGAACAGTCTGTGAACTAATGATACAAAAGTCTGGTGGGACATTATCGTGAGAGGCCCTTTTATGATCCAGTAGTTTTTGGAACTTGCCTCAACTGACCAATTATTTGTAGATTTGCATGTTTTTAGGAAATTAAGTCTAAAAGTATTTAGAAACTGTCTTTTTTTTGGATTTATTTTTTTAACATGTGTTGACCAGTTTTGGGTCATAGTTTTTGAAAAGTTATTTGAGTTTTTTTAAAATTAATTGTGTGCATTTAAAAAATAAAGACTACTAGGTGGGGGCTGTCTGTGCTGTTTCACTATCGTTGTTCTTGCATAAACTAGCCCTTTGTATACATAAAGGGCTGAGCAATGCAATTCAAGTAGTGCACCATAACTAATAAGTAAGGATTAATGACTCTGGTGTTTACTTTCTTAATGAATGGCTGACATTAAAGCAGTGATTCTCAACTGGGGTCTCTTGATTTTTGTCAGTCCAAAATCCAAAGCTGTTCACTTTTTAATTACTAGGAAGAAAAAGAAGACCAAAAACCAATCAGCATTTGAGAATCTGAATTTCATTTGCTGTTTTATTATCGGTTATTGTGCTGACTAAAAAATACCAAGAAGAAATGGACACAACTCGGAGTGAAAACAAAGAGGACTTGGACTCTAGTGTCAAAACAATACTCTTGCTGATACTCTTGTAGTTACTCTTGTAGTTAGCCTTCTGTGTATCTGTTTACATATTTTTTCCACCCTTTTTGTTGTAGAGTCCTTATTTAGCTTCTGAGATTTAAATAATTTCATTGTTTGTGTAACTGTTGGAAATGTGTTTTTAAAACCGTGCTTAGCTGCAGTCATGTGATTATTAGCGTATGTGACTGGCAGGCAGTTGATTGGCTGGAACTAGCTGTATTGTGCATGTGAAAGGTGTCATTTGTGCGGAGCCGGTTTCTCTAATGCCAGTACAAATTTACATTTCCACAAAAAGACTGACAGTCAAAACAAGATTACAATAACTACAAGCAAGCAACGAGAAATATTCAGTCAGTTCTCTGTATGTGTACAGTACAATATTAAAATGACCGACGTCAGAGCAAAGCCACGCAGATGCGATCACAGCCAGCCAAGCGGTGTCTGCGCTTACATCTGCATGCACAGCACCACAACTGAATGTAGGTCACAGATGAAGGCAGTGGTAGTGGTGGTGGGGGTGGGCATTGGAAGTGGAAGTGAAGGGAAGAGGAAGCCCTTCATTATGTCATTGTGTTGGAGTTTCAGTGACAGGACTAGAATAGGATGTACAGGGAGGTTTTAAGAATTAAAGTAATAATTCTTCTACATGTCCGCAAAAACAAAGATGCAATATGTCAGCAGGCCCGTCTTGTTCCTCTCTGACAGGGTCAGAAAACAACTACCTGCATTAGATAAATGACTTCTGCTCACTTGTTTTGCTCTTGTTTTGGAGGTTTTTTTCCCAGCACAAGAAAACATTTCAGCTTTGACATTATCCTGTCTCCACTTTCTCATTTATGTGGGCTTCAGTCTATTTGCTATTCTTATCAGCTGCTCTTTGAAGTTGGAAGATGTGATGAAGTGTAGCAGGCCCTTTGGAGAGCTCAGATACTGCCAGTGTAATTACACAGGATGAAGTGTTCTGTACCACATGGTAATAACTCCATCGCCTCCTGAGGCTAAAAGTACGCTGGACTTTGCAGCAGGGCACTTATGAAGCGAGGAAGGAGAGACTCTCCTCATTTAATCTTTGCATGCGCTTCGTCTTTATGTTCAATTTCTCACTTCAGCTCACGTATTCAAGTGACCTCTGATGTCTTGCTTCTCATTTTCGGTGTCTCATTTGTTCCTTGTCAGATCCAGAACCACCCAAGTTTCCCCAGATTAGATGAGAAAGTGCAGCATGTACAGAACAGTGAAATGTTATGCACTGGACAGGCTAAGTTTGAATGATATCCATTAACTTTGGACGATTGGACAAATGCACCGCCCAACCCTGTTATTTAAAAAAAAGAAAAAGAAAAAAGAAGCCGTTCCAGTGATGGCCCCAGCTCTGGAAGTGTGTCTGTCTTAATGACACTTACAGCTTGAATCATGTCTGCAGACCAAAAACGTTGGACGCATTGATTCTGATTTACAGAGTCTGTATTTGGTATGTTGCTAACATGGCTAATTTCCATCTCTGTCTCATATAGAGCAGTTTAATTGGTGAGATCAAAGGCTGTGTAGCTGTTTCATCACTTTTACACTTTATTCTTTTGCCTTTTGGAGTAATTTATTCAATCTCTTCTTCTGGAAAAGTTCTGCTCATGTGAAGGGGAGTGAAGCGTGAAATCTGAAATGCAGATTAGTTGGTGGAATTGCACCAAAACAACATTCTCCTTGACTTTGAACTAGGTGATGTGAATAAGCAATGAATAGGAAAGGGCTCTGTTCCAACAAGCTCTGACTTTAGCCATAAACATATCAGAGCAGATTAACTCAGAGATGTTCAACTCGTAGCTTTTAGTTCCGTGAAGGCTGATCAGAATAAGTTCAGTCTGCTCTGAGTGCGTTCACCCCGAGTTAAGTGTGTGCATGAGTAGAAGGGGAAAAAGCGATCATCAGCAGAGCTTCGGGATGCACCATGGCAACCGGTAAATAAAGAGCAAAGTTTCCATTTGAGTCCAGTTGACCGAGGAATATGAATGTGTGTCACCGTGGACCATGAGGTTGATCTCAAAGAACAGAACAGAGTCAGTTTAGTTAGCTTGAACCACGCTACCGGCATAATAAACACTGTTACATTTTTAAAAAGAGGATATCATTTTTTTGTAGTGTCTTTTTTATCTTTTGCTATGTGCTAACATGGCTAATTTCTTTTACCTAGTTTGAATTTTCAACAGGTAGAATCCACATCCTCTGTCATGTGACTGATTCAGGTGGTTTACATACATACATACATACATATTGCTGTTAAGCTTAAAGGTTAATATTTATTCCAAAGTGAAGAGATAAGTTGGGTTGAAATATTTCTTTTCTGTCAGAAGCTTATAAAAATGTGTTTTAAATAAATAACAAAGGTGTAGAAAATCCTAAATCTAATCAGTCAAAAGCTACTAGTCCTACAGAATAACACAAACAAAATGGAAAAGTTAATTCATTAGTCAGTTCCAAATAAATAATGTACACAATAATACAAAATATAATCTCAAATTATATCAGTTCTTCTGTATAGACTTAAAGTGTTAAACAACAAAAACATGTACAGTGGCGCAAAAAAGTATTTAGTCAGCCACCGATTGTGCAAGTTCCCCCACC
>NW_005187456.1:3092220-3172493 GCF_000239375.1 Pundamilia nyererei
GTGGGGGAACTTGCACAATCGGTGGCTGACTAAATACTTTTTTGCCCCACTGTATATGGAATTCAAGAAAAGAGGAAGATGAACAAAAAAGGAGAACATAAACAAAACCACTCAGTTCTTATTGTCTGCTTAAAAAAAACAAGAATCATCCACTTAAAATCTGACATTTTGATGCAAAGTTCATTCAGTTTTTGTAAAATCCCTTGAATGAAAGCGGAAAGCCTGCACTTCAATCAAACTTAGATTGCTTGATTTGCGATCCACTATGGTGGTGTGCAAAAGGCAAAACTACAAGAATTGTGTCTTCGCCCCAAACATCGCAGCATCACCTGTATATAACAAACCCTTCTTTTCATCAGTGTTCATTGGGAGGTCTTGTTCTGAAGGCTTGTTAACATTTTCCATTGTCTTTTTGTCTCACTCACACTCCTAATAAACTTGTGTGTATAGGTACATTAGCACTAGAGGTGGGCAGATATGGGCAAATATTGATAGTATAATTACCAATGCTGGTATTTGCATTAGGTTGATACCAGCACATTAGCAATGCTTTGTTTCTGTCCGCTTCTGTGTGTAACCCACTGAATTGTGTTAAATAAATTTTATTTTCAATTTTATTAATTTTTTTCCTGTAACATGCACCGTGACAAATGTCTGAACCTTTTTGTGTTTGACTGTCACGATGTTTTATTTATAGCCTATTGCACATTTAAACAACAGAAGTTGACCCAAAGAGCTTTAGAGACGGGCACGTTTACACTCCAGGTCTCCAAAAACCCCAGTTTCAAAATGGAAAAGCCAAAAGGCGTGTTTGATCGTATTAAATCACTACTGTGAAAAGTAAAAGTGATTTATTGGTCATTAAAATGTATTCAGAATTTGCATATTGATGATAATTTACCTCATAAATCATGACACGCTGCTCTGCCCTATATAAGCTTTATGTGTATCTGTATATACAGAACAGACCCTGTATTTATTTCGTATCGACTCTATACCGAAATCTGCAGTATTGCACGTTCTAATTTAGCACATGTGTTGCTGCTGCCAGCCGCTGCTTCTATGCTGTGTGCATTTACCTAATCTGACATGACTCTAACTCACCATGATATTTGGTTCGACGCTGTGCTTTTGTGTCGTCTCCCTTTTAGTTTTATTGACTTTATGTGACCATGTCTTTGTCTTTTTATTGCCAAGCCCCAACTGTAAATATAGTTAGGCATGTCAACATATTTGAAAATGTCCCACTGTCTCCAACTAGCTTTTAAAAACGTAGTTTAAACATTTAGTCATCTCAGGCTAATCTTTATTGGTATTACTCGCTTCATCTTCAGCTTCTCAAATGTCACAGCCAGCTTTTCTTCAGTGTGACTGACTGCAACGTGACAAATGATTGATTGTTGATGTGTTGTGTGTCTAAAGCTTTATGCAGATCAATTATATTTAAACAGCAATTGCAATCATGTCAAAGCAGTCATGTTACTAAAAAAATGAACTAATGTCTAACTGTAATTTCAGTGTTTGTAGAAACATAAACTCCTGGAACCTAATTCGCTCCACTTTGTATGATTGAAGAAGTTAAATTGAGTGAAAGAACTGATTCAGATGCTGTCAGAAGAAACGAGTTGGAGAGAAACTCAGAGTTTGCAGCATGAATTAAAACCTGGCTTCTGAAACAGGGTCTGGGGCACCGGCAGGGTCTTCACCAGTCTCTGTTTCGCCTCACGCTGCTGCACATTACGCAGCTATTAAGGCTTTATTGTGGTTGAGCGTCGTAGTAGCTGGACGTGTCTAAAGATGTTTGTACCCGTTAGAATAGTCTAAGCTGAAGGCAGATTAAAACACCCTCCGTTCTTGCACGCCACTTCATGCAGCTCTCATCTGCCTCCAGAAAGACATTCGGTCACATCCCAATAGACACAAATTCCTGGGATAAGACAAGCTGCCATTTATTATGAATAAACTCTATTTATTTATAATAAATGGCAGTTCCAAATGCACAGTTTTTGAACTCTGGAAAATGAGTATATGGGGCAGACTTTGGAAGCTCCCATGCACGCTGACAGGCACTTCAGTGTTAGGGGCCAGTGCGTAGTTTCTCTGAACTAGCTCTTCAGATATGCTGTCCAACCAAGTCAGACATCAAATGCGTTCATAGCCATCCCCATCGGCCACACTCGGATTGGAATGCATCCCATCATCTTACACAAGCTTGTGAATGTGAAAAGGTCCACAGGAGAGGAGTACAATACCTCTCTGCTCGCTCACCTGCGGAGGGCCGGCCATTCACATGGTCAAGTGGGTGTGAATGTCAGATCTATTTTAAAAGATTATGGTTGGTGTTGGCATCAGATGTGGGGTGAGCAGCCTTGGGGCCAGCTAAAATAAATTTTGGATGGAGCATAAATCCAAAGCATGCTTGAGATCAAAATACAATTTGGGTGTGAAAACTTCTCCAAAAACCCCAAAATACACTCTTTAAGTTCAAGTTCATAAATAACTCTGGGTCCCAGCAGTGAGGGTGCATTCACCCATCCAGCAGCCCCTCCTGCTTCAGCCTATTTCTAACAGTCTCCCTCATGTAATACATCACTGGAAAATCTATTTCCCACACTATGTGGAGCACATACTGCATTTGCATTTATACTACACTATGCTCTCTTCCCATAATCCTGGGAGACTTGGCTTGGAAAATTCTAACCTGTTCATAAATGAATTCGAGTATCTACAATAGCTGACCACACGGTTCACTCTTCGATTTGTTGGTCCACAAATTCTTAGTGAACCTCATCTTGTTGCCTTTTCCTTTTTGTTTTTTTCTTTTTACCTCGCGGTGATGTATTAGTTTACAGCTACTAGAGGCAGTTCGAACCATTGCGAGGCAAATATTAAAGAAATTCAGCGTTATTTATTTTTTAAAAACTCTTTCACGTGGAAAAGAACTCCGCTCTTGAGTGCTCAATATTTTATTAGGAACAAGTCCTTTGGTTCGTGTAGTAGTTCAGAAAATGTGCAGCCGTCTATTGTAATGCCGTGCGGAAAAATTGGGACCGAAAGCAAGCACTGCTTCAGAGCAAGCCTGCGATAATTACTCTGTGCTTTCGGTTCAACCGTATCTTTTATAGGACTCTTTTATTGCTTGTCTTTTGTTTTCTAATGATGTGTTAAACATCGAATATTAATCTTTGTCGGCCCACTCACTGAATAACTCTTCTTAAATTCAGCGAGCCTCACAAACATGTTCCTATGATCCATTTTCAAAATTTCCATTTTTATTTTCTGTAAATGTTATGTGGCTCTTGCTTCTCAAGCCAAAGCCAGAACCTCTTCAGAGACTTATGTTAACTTGCAGGAGAAATTTTTCAAGGCGTCCATGATGAAAGTATTCGTATCGTGGCCGCCCCTCACCAGTTCCTCAGCAGGGTGCTGTAAAGTGGATTCTCTGAGATGGTGTGCAGCTGGATCCCCCGAGGGCTCTTCTTACCTGGCAGCCAGATACTGGCTGGAGTTCAGCGTGCTGAGAATATTACAGCAGGGAGCTGCAAGGCATGCTCAAGGAATGTGGTTATGTAAAAGAAATGGAAAAGAAATGTAACTATAAATATATTCTCTATATTGTACTCTTTCTTGCCTCTCTTGTGGAGTCACATTGCAGTTTTATGGCTCGACTGTGGTTCAGTGTTGGTGCTATGCAGAGCTTTGCAGAGCTGTCTTTAACTAGCCAGGTGACAGTTTTAATAATATGTATAACAACTGGACATGTCTGCTACTGTTGTTCATGCTTTGCCCCTGCCTTGGAAAAAATATGGTGCATGTGTAAGCAATGTGCTCCTGGCTTGCTGGAGGTACACATGCTACTATAGCCTCTCTGTAGGCAGAATTTCCATAATCATATCTAATTTGGCGAAGAGCTACACAAATCGACACCATCATCGGACCATATACAGACATTTAAACTGCTGTAGAGTCCCAGAGCAACTACATCATATTGATCTCAGCAGGTTTAAATGCAATTCATGCAGGAGGAAATGACGTCGGCCCCGCTGTTTGAAAAGTCATCCTGATTTTGTTTTTTTAACTAAGTGAAGATAAAAGATTGGTGTATGAAAAGCAGCCCAGTGATTCTTATCAGAGTTTCCACCTACGTGCACGAGACCACAAACCAGGAACTCTTTGTCAAGGGAGACGTTAGGGGGCCTAACAGTGCTGCATTATGCTAATCACACAGTTGTAGCATAGTCGTTTTTTTTAAGGCAATCAGTATGAATTAAAAAAAAAAAATTGTAAAACATAACCATGGGTGTGCGCAGCTTTTATAACACTATCAGCAAATTTCTGTCTCTTCAGGAACAATTACACCTATAACGCTTTGTCTGAACTACAACGTTAGTCATACAAGTGCCTTCTTGAACACTAATTTTCTCACAGTTCACAGTTCAGCTAATTTTAGGAGGGACTTCTTAAAAGTCTGTTAGTTTATGCAGGATTTGTGCACTTTGTTGCTTTTCAGTGTCATAGAGCATGTCATAAACTTTATAAACGTTATATAATAACGTGTAGTACAAATGAAACGTTAACCTTTTACATAATATCTTGAAGACAGCTGATATTAATGTTAAATGCCCAACTAAACACTATCACAACATAAGTGAATACTAAAAAAACAACCTTCTTATCCTGATGTTATTATTTTATGGTATTTTGCCTCAAAAAACAAAACAAGGAAAGATGGCCCAAAGGTAACTATCTGGACACCCTGCTAAGCGTCAGTTGCCATCTTCTTTTCCTTATCATAGATGATATACAGTTTATTTTGGTTTTGCAGTTTTTATATTGGTTGTTGAACCACTGTGTGCAGAGTAGTAGTTTTAATAAAAATGCTATATATATTTTTGTGATATTCTCTGTCAAGAAGACTAGAATGATAGACGTGGATGCTGGGCGTCTGAGCGTGTACGGCATTCAGGAAAGCAGGTTCAGAATAAGTGACCTTTTGGAAAATAAAGCCTCACCTGGCATGCAAAGTAAAGAAGACTCTAGTGGAATACAGAATATTTAGAAAACGCCACATAAAATTTCAGAATAAGATCCAGGTCCTGGTCCTCATGTGTCCCCTATACCAGGATGCTCAGATGTACAAAAATGTGAGTTTGGATGGCAACGAAAAAGGCATTTAAAAAAAATCTATAACTAAGATTATAGAGCCAAGGTAGGTACAGCGACTTACTTTCATCATATTATTTTGATTTTAAAATGTTAAACAAAACATTGAAAAGATAAGAGAAGAAGATCGCACTGGTAATAAAGTGAAATATTCAGTTGTGATTTTTGTGAATAGTTGTCCATAGTTAGGTTATGAGTAAGAGAAGATGGAGTGTTTATTCTTGGTTGTTGTGGAAGTGTTGGGACTTGATACCAAAGTGTTGACATATGCATGTAATATCCTGTTGTTAGATGTCACAAATGTGAATGTTTCACGTGAATATGGCACTTACTTGTTCTTGTTCGGTCATTGTTTTTCACTCAAACTCTCTAACACAGGTAAATAATATTTTACTATAACTATCAAGTCAACAGGCCAGTTTGACTGCAGTTATGTGATGGGTGGTTACCTGCATTTACACGCACTGTTGCACATCTTAATCTAATAAGTAACTGAAGTTCAAGCTAATGGAAGATAAAGAGACAAAGGATATATGATTTTGTGAACTAAGGAGGAAGCAACACAAGGGCTTTCTCTGACTGCTTTAGGACAATCAATCACTCCTCCCAGAAAATTTAAACACGAATGCCTGGAAGAGGACCGGCAGACAAGCTACAAAAATACTTTTTTACTCCCCTATGCAAAAGCTGAGCACATCAGCTTTTGAGCTCATCTTTCATCCAGCCGTGCTTCAGAAAATCTCGGGGGGTACATGGGTAGAACAAAATAAAGTAAAAAAAATAAAAATAAGAAATGGTTGATTCGTTTTTGCGTTATTGCATTTAGAACTGTTTATAACTACAGGCGATATCTCTAACTGGGAAGCTGTATATAACACTGAAACTGAAAATAGGATGTGATGATTTGCAAATGTCATAAACTCATTTTGTATTCGCAGTAGAGCAAAGCACACAAATCAAATATTTAAATCAAGAAAACGTAACATTTTAAGAAGGGCAAAAATGTCATTCTGAGAGTGATGGCAGCAACACATTTTTAAAAAGTCAGGACAGGGTCACGCTTACCTCTGTGTGTCATCCCCTCTTCTTTAAATAAGAGTCTGTAAATATCTGGGAAATAAGGAGACCAGCTTTTGACAGCTACCTATAGGGTGGTGTGGACACGCAAGTTTTAAGAATGAGACAAAGTGGGATTTTAAAATTGGTACAACAGGTTGTCCACTAAATATCTTGGCACACGTTCAAATCTCAGTGACCTTGACTTCGAGCTTAAGGTCAGAATAAGTTAGAACAAAGCATTGTAAGACTTTTAGACTGATGCTATGTGGTTCTCAGGCCAAATGTCCAGTAATTCTGAAGGTTCAGTGGACTTTCAGAGGAAATTAAAAACACATTGAGGAAAAGGCCATGGCTAAACAGAAACATCGCACATATCTGCAATAATATATAAGCCACAGAATGCTAAATAACTAAAAACATATTTTAGCTCATTCAATGGCTGTTTGACAGCAACGTGACTCGGTTAACTTAAGTCAAACTGTAGCAACAGTGACAAGCCCTTTTCAGCATCCCTTGGGAGAACTCTTATCTGCTGTTGTCTGTGTTGCTTGAATGTTTGTTATTTTCATATTTGACTGCGTTAGATCTCTTAGAGACGTGCAGGTGTTTTGCCGTTTCTGAACATGTTTGCTTTGTCATTTGCATTCCATAACATTCAAGCAGCTAACCACTCTCCTCTTTCCTGCTGCACAAGCTTCAGCTGCTTCACTTTCATACACCCACTTTCGATTTCGGTCTTATTCTTTACAAGATCCGCGCTTTATATTCTGTTTGCCTCCTTTGTCCATCACAGCCTCCTGCCAAGTCATTTTGTCTTCTTTTGCTGTCTGGCAACGTCTCTCTTACATGTTTCCCGTTTTGTTGTTTCTTTGTGTATCCCTCAGAAGATAGCTCTCTACTCCGCCCCCGCCTCTCCATCTGTGCCACACACTTGTGTTGTTTCACAGTTACTGAAGCACACATCCTGATTGCTACCAGGTGAGGCAAACTACAAATGCGCACACACATGCTTGCATGACATGCGTTGGAGCACACACATACAGTCTGCAGTGGTTCAGTGGTGCATTTAGATGACATTTGCATGGTGATAACATTGCCACTGGCTAGGTTTGTGTTTTGCACTTTGTCTTTGCTTTTTGTGTGTCAGGCATACTGCAGCTGTTGTTTTCAGGTGTTAAATGGCGCATTTTCCATTTAGGAACATTTGACCTCCAGTGTGGTAGACATGTCAAAACTCCTAGAAGGAAAATCCCACCTGACTGTGGTTTTAAATGTTCTCAGAGGAATCAGATGTGTGTTTCCACAGTGTATTTTCGTTCTCTCATGCCGTTCCTGCTCCCTCTAGCCTAGTTTCTCCCCGCTGCTTTCCTCCTGCTTGACTGGGGTCAGCAGATGAGCTTTGACCTCCTGTGTGGCCCTGAGCGAACAGCTTGGAAGCTGCGTGAACGCATAGGGGCGGAAGGCCACAGGGGCACCCGAGATCAGTTGTGCTGTACTCTGCAGGACCCAGCAGCTGCAGAGACAAGAAGCTGTAATTAGGACTAGAAGAGGCTTAATACTCAGAGCCATTTTTTTTCCTTCCTGCCAGTCTTCCATTCTTGCTCTCTTTCTCTCTCTAGAGAGAGAAATGCTTCCACATTAGGAGACCAAAACTCGCAATTACATGTGATTGTAATCCTCTGATGTGAGGCAATTTAATGCTTCATTTATTCACCTTCATTGCTGTATATTTCATGCCTTAATCCATCAGTGAGCCCAACGTTTTGTACACCAGAGTATTATCAAAGCTGTGGGGGGGGGGGGCGTGCAAAAAAGTGAAGGAAACAAAGGTGCTATGTTGTCAGATTTGCAAAGTAATGTAACATCGAATGCTTTTGAATATTATTGTTGAATATTATCACACAGGAAAAACCCCCAAAAAAACCAACTACAAGTAAAATAATTACACCGTGATGCCTTTGCCTTTGTAAATGGAGGGACAGTAACTGCGTGTAATACCTGTCAGTCAGATTAACAGTATTTCGTCTCTATCTGCCATTCTGCAATTCATCTCATGTAAACAACGTGGCGCACAACGTGGCGCACAACGTGGCGCACAACGTGGCGCACAACGTGGCGCACAACGTGGCGCACAACGTGGCGCACAGCGTGACGTGAAAAAGGCACATCCCTTTGACATTGCGTGAGGAACTCTGTATTCCTCGTCCACAGGAAAAAAGGAGGTTTAAAAAAATCACAGTTTTCGGTGATTCGAAACGCCGTTTACGTGTAGAGGAAACAGCTGCGTTTTCAAAAATACCCGTGTAGGTGCAGACACGGGTGCAGGTGCAGACATGTAAACAACGTGGCGCACAACGTGGCGCACAGCTAAAAGAGTTAGTAGTCAAAGGGGGCCCAGCAAAAAAGTTTTCAACCACTGACTTAAGGTGTGTGTGTGTGTGGACAGACAATTTGCACGCCACTATAGTTGTGAGGACCAACAGTCACTTATAGGGGCAAATTGCCCGACCCCACGAGTTTGAAGGCACCTTTGCGGCTCAAAATGTGATTGTAGTATCAGGGTTAGGATGAGGTTATGGTTACGTTTTAGGCTGAGAGTTAGATATTCATTTGTGATTGTTGGGGTAAGTGGCTAGGGAAAGCATTATATCAATTAGATGTCCTCACTAAGAAAAAAAAAGTGTGTGGGTGTGTCATAAAAAAACAAGACTATACCGCAATTTTTCTTTTTTTGAAAAGTAAAAAAGAAGGAAATTAATCAAAATTAAACTATCATTTTGAGTAAATAGTAGGATAATGGCAGATTCTTGATTATAGGAACCATTGTTTCATCAATGTTCAGGTACAAGAACTGGACTTAATAAGGAATGAAAGAATAGCCAATGCACAAAGACAAATTTCAAAGAAATTCAAAAACTCTGCTCAAGACCACTTTAGAAAAAATGCAAAAGTCACTCAGGACTTGTGCACAATAAGGTATTAATCTATTCCACTTCTAAAAATGTGTCAGTAAGTTGCTACACGTTTCTTTATGAATACACATAAAGAGTAAAAGCCATCATAATATGAAACAGATGCAAACTTCTTCAGAGGCAGAGTCATAAACTTTTAAAATGTCCTCATGCCTCCTTATGGGTTATATCATCTCATGAATCAATTAAATGTTCATTTAGCAGCAGGTAGCAGTGATGTAAAGCATTACTAATTGATCAGCCATTTGGTTCATCACTGTGTACATCTTGGGGAAAGTACTTTAAAGACAAAATCACGATATTCAACTGCCGATCTGTGACACAGCAACAGAAAACCCCCCACAACATTGCGGTTGCCGTTAAAGTCATTTTGAAAGCTACTATTTAAACAAAGCTTCCATGTGAAAGGCTTCCTTTGAAGCTTTTGTGTGGAGGCTTAAAGTTTCCTTCAAAACCTGTTGTTCAAACCTTCAAACCTCACGTTAACAAGCTTCCATGGGAAAACTTGGGTTGTTTTTGTTTATTAAATTGGGGAATTCATCCAATGATCCAAATTGTATTTCATCTTTGTCTGATGTTGCGTTTAAACACAGCCGGAGCAGCTTTAGTTTTAAAGTTGCGTCTGGAGCTTTCAGTCTTACATGAGGGAAGTTTGATTACAACTAATAAATGGGGCCAGTCTTTAAAAATTCTCTTTAGTTGCAAATGGAAAGCGGCCAAGTTCTTGTGCGCAGACAGTGGTTTCCTGTGTGAGCCGTATGGTTTCACGCTCACATCCCCTCATGCATGCATGTGCACGCTGCCTCAACTAATTAGTACCTCTCTTTTTCGCAGGGTCCTGTTATATCCTGGCAGACACATGGACAGGGAGAAATAAAACCGTCAGTTCAGGTGAGTATTTCAAACCTCTCGCTGCCTCTTTTGGGCTTCCTATCGGTTTTTAACTGTACTTCCTTTACAGGCCCTCCACCTGACCTCTGGGGTAAGTCCTAGCTGTGGGACTTGATGTTGGTGGGCCCACTGAGCTGGCGTGCATGTGAGAAAGAGGCAATGAAGTCCAGTATGAGGCACTGGCGGAGGCTGATGCTGGTGGGAATACTGGCCTGGGCTCTCTTCTTTCTCGCCCTCCTGTCGTATTTCCTGGATGCTCGTGTGGATGAGCCCCTTACTTCTGCTGGTGCTTTACTCTCCCAGCACCCAGACACACGCCGTCTGGCCTCCATACAGGCCTCCCATCAACAGCATGCTGTGGTAAAGCTGACTTTACCATTAACTACAACGTATCCCAGAGATAAACCGGAGCTGGAGCCTCTTGTCAAGTCCGGGACCCCAGAGACCAGCCTGGAGATGAGCCAGAACCCAAACAATCTTCCTTACGCTGTTTATGGCAGCCAGGAAGTAAGTCGCCAGGACTATCTTGACCCACAGAGCCTGGCAGCCTGGTCTTCCTTTGGTACAGAAAATGTGGGTTCTCACTCAGATCCTGTAGTCCGGAGTCGTGAGCGACAGTCACAGACTGCAGACTATCAGAACCACTTCAGCAACACTCAATACCAAGGTGGCAGGGAGGAAGGTGATGAAAAAGAAAATGAAGATCTGGGAAACAGAAGGAAGAACAGAGTACACAGTATGGCCGGTGATGACTTCTCTGATCTGGAGGAATTCTATTTCTCCAAATCCATCTCGCTAATAAAGCGGCTCTGGAAGGGTCGAGTGTCGGCAGGCATGCTGAGTCTTCGACTGCAGCGTGCCATGAAGGAATACGTCAACTCCAACAAACACCACGTTTCCTACAAGGGGAATCGCAAGCCCGCTCAGAGTGCCAAGGAGCTGCTTTGTGAATTGAAGAATCAGGCCCGGCTGAGGACAGTAGACGGGTTGGAGCAACCCTTCTCTTCACTTGGCTGGGCTCGTCTGGTGCCATCCCTTCCCCTGGAGCAGCTGTACAAAAAGGAGAACAGGAAAAGCTTCAAGACCTGTGCTGTGGTCACCTCTGCTGGGGCCATCCTTCGCTCACGATTAGGCAAAGAGATTGGTAAGCACCAAATAAGTCACTTTCTGGCATTTTCCAGAAAAAGTCTACTGCAAACGTGTATTCTGTTGAAACTTGTGCAATTACAGATACTTTTCCCCGAATGTCTTAAATACAGCACTATAATAATTATATAATTTCCATGAAATTCTTTATAACAAATTATGAGACAAAGTGGGGCCGGTGCTGCAATTAGAAGGCTTTGTGTGTCTCTGACAGTAAAGGCTAAAGTGGAATTCAATCCTATTCAACAGTAGTAAATTTCACAGAAATTAGTCTGTGAAGAAGTCTCAGTCTTAGTCTCAGTCTTGGTCTCAGTTGACTGCAGGTGAGTGCAGCTGACTGAAACTAGCATCAAGTCACAGGATGTAGAATTTCACTGAAGTGTTTTATGGAGAAACAGCAATACTCGGAATTAAGTAGGAACAATAACAGGTTGGACATGTTACTGCTGCCAAATAAAGGTGTCCCCTGTACCTAATAATAAATTACCATTAAATGATTCATTAGATTGTTTGATTGCTGCACAAAAGACTCGCCTGTTCTCTAAGTGTCCCACTCAGGAGTGGTAGTCTGAAGGTCAGCACATTTCCACTTTGTGCCTGCAGAGATTAGCATTTGCTCAGGTTTTTGTGTGGCTTTTGCTGATTAACTTGTCAAGCTGATTGTGCGCAGCGTTGAGTGCGTGCCTAGTAAGCTAGATATCTTTGCATTTGAATGTGTGCGTTCTTGGTTTAGAGACTTTTGGCAGCTCTCCGGTAAGTGGGGAGAGTGTGAATTCAGTGACAGATGGCTCCGCAGAAAAAACAGAACCCCCTCTGGTAACCAATCAGGCCTCTTCACATCACATATAGCTTCCTTGCATTTCTCTCTGAATTCAGCTGTTCAGGGCAAGCGCTAGAATTAATAAGAAGGTCTTCAGCTTTGTGGCTTGAATTTTTTTTTTTTTTACATCTCTATAGAATGATACGGGTATACAAATGTCACTGCCACAGAACACGTTTTACAAGAAAGACAAGAAAGTACACCACACAGAGAAATGGGTACATGCGGGCAATGGAAACAGACTTCTGCAGGTGACCCTTTGGTTATCAGTGAAAACATCGATGCCACAAGCCTTCAGTCTTTAGCGCGCTACTCTGTTGTGTGCTACTTGGAAATCAGCAGCAACATCATTTCCTACAATTTGAAAAACATACAAGCCACCTCCCATTGTTAGTGCATGAACACGTGACTTGGTATACGAGAAACAGGTGACTGAGATGGGAATGAGTTTTCAGTTTCAGGCACCAAATCTAAATCTTTCTGTATCATCATCTCCCGTGTTTGATTTTGATGCCTGGCCAGTCATGTGTCCCATATGCAATGTGCTCGCATACAAAAAATAATAATAATAAATTCTACCAGTGTTATACGGTACTTTAGTCACGAATTAAATAAAGAGCTGTTCTAAACAGTATCCTGAGTTGGTATGATTACACACAAACCTTCCTATAGAAAGCTGCTGTTGATGATTTCTGAGGTCACCCACATCTCAGTGTAAAAACAGCTGCAGGATACCCGTTCAGTGTGTAATCATCTACGTATTCAGTTAAGAGATGTTTAACTGATGTGCTGTAGTGTCTTGATAAATGGGACCGTTGTTATGAAGCTGATTATTTATTGAACAGCGTCACAGTGCTTTAAAAGAAACAGCATGTATTTGCTACATTAATTCTCAGGCTTAGCTTCAGCAGGAAATCAGATGGCATTGATCTCACTCATTCTCACCCTGTTGTACCCCCTGAAAGGCTTCTCTGTACCAGAACCTGTATTTTGCAGGTATGAACAGTGAGTCATTCATTCATTCAGTTAACCTGTCCGGACTTGAATATGACGACCGCTCTAAGTTTTGAGAATACCAGAGGCAGGTTGACTGACTTTTGGATTGTAATGTTCCTAAGTGTCTATACACCACTGAGGCCATGCTACGAGAGTTTGTTGGTCAGGACTTGGTTCATAGTAAGTGTGGTGATGTGTGCCTGCCATCATGTGGTGAACACGGCAAACTGCATCCTCATTCCAAACACGGTATGGAGAAGATTCGTCTTTGGCAGGGTTATTCAGTTTGATGCAAACATGCTGCAGTAAAACACTCAATTCAGAGGTTTGTTTTATTTATCAGTGTTCAGACACAACTCTAGTGTCATTTATGTTTCAAATTTACCATGCGAGATAAGTAAATATGCTTGAATATCAGTGCTCTCTAGAAACTGTCTCATTTTCCTTGCAACTCTTAAGTATGGATTGTCTTGATGCATGCTCTATTATCCAGGTGAATTATGAGAGAGAAATAAGAGTTATGAGAATTTGCATATTAAGGATCAAGGAACTGACTCCAGCCCGTTGTTCTTTCAGTGGGGCTGGTTTCAGTCATTATGCAAATGGACTTTTTAAAAGATTGGGGAAACCTGCAGTCAGCTGCGACAGAAGAAGTCACTCCCACTGAAAACGCTACGTCCAGATGAACAGAATCAACTTTTGGGGGAGTCTGGATTGGTACCGTCCAATGGCAGTATTAAATATGTTACTGAAATGCAAGGCGTTTTTCCTGAACTTGTTTTTCCAGAATAATACAGACAGTTTTTTAAACTTGAACCAAGTCATATATACCTGTCCCTGTTTGCGTAAGGGGGATATTGGCCATGATAGTAACAAGAGACAAAATAATAAGCAGTTATTCATGTAACTCCATTTTACTTTAGTGAATAGTTATGGCAAAAAACTTCTTTTTCTTCTACTACTACAGTACTACTAGTACTTTAATCTCAGAATTCTGACTTTTTTCTCAGAAGAAGAAGATTTTTTCTAAGAATTCTGAGTGAGTCAGGAGTGAGCAATGAATTTTTTCCAGGAACCCCATGAGAAACTGGGCCGCACCACTCAGTTAGACTCAGTTCTGCTCTCATTAATTTTATCATTATGTGCTACGCCTTTACTAAGTAATCCTGTTTTTTAATCCTTTCTTTCTTCTGAAGGTGTTAAATAGGCGTTTGGCCTCCATCAAGACAGAGGCTGATCGCTGCTTGAAGGACTCTTCTTTAAAGCCATCCTTCTGCTTGAGCTCTGTAGAGAATGGACATGTTTACTGTGTTTTATTAGAGCCTTGTTTGCTGTTGTGAAGCTGCTCTGAGTTGTAAACCTGCTGGTGGCAGTGATGAAGGGGTATCAGATCACAAGCTGAGGGATCATCCATTTTGGTGTTAGTTCAATGCAGGAGGAGGACGCCTGAAACTGACAGATCGATCAGCAGACAGGCAGGAATTAATTTGTAATTGTTACAGCCGCCATCCATCAAGGTGAGGATTTCAAGTTGTTGAGGATCGTGAAGGACATGTGAACAAAAAAAACAGTAAACTCCTTATGTGAGCCATGGCTCTTTGTTTACCTGAGCCAACCACCGGTTACATCCCAGAGCCTGTCGGATATTGTTGTCAACAATTAGTGCAAGTGTGATTTTCATCCCTGTAGTCAGTGTGTCGTCACTGACTTTGGTTGAGGTGCTTGGTTATTGAGATGTTTGCCTGTGTTTTCTCCTCTAAATAAATTTGGACTAAGTAGAAATTCTGAAAGATGATGGTAATTGCTTTAAGACCTTGAAAACATGAGCTTGTAACATTTGGAAGAGACATCTGATATTTGCTTGTACATCTTCAAAGCCTGGCTTCACCTTTTAAGTTTTTTTTTATATCGCTATGAAGAAGACATTTTATGGAGGGAAATTGTCTGTATATTTCCATGATAACAGATGCAACTCAAGGCCAGTTTGTTACCTTGCTTTGAAAGACTCCATGGTTTCCCTTTCAGACGCTCATGATGCAGTTTTACGTTTCAATGCTGCACCTACAGAAGGCTACGAGAGAGACGTGGGAAACAAAACCACTATCCGCATCATCAACTCGCAGGTGAGTTAGGATGAGGCCTTAAATGACAGTGAATCCTTAAAAGAAACAGATTTAAAAAAAAAAAAGCAATTAAAATTTCAAACCAACAATTAAGGAACAAAAGAAAGCCCTTAAAAAGGGAAAAAAGGGCAAAGGGTTCAACCAAAAGAACAAGAAGTCAATGGAACCAAAAAAACCGAAACCAAAGGGAAAAAACGGCAATAACAAAAAAGGTAAGTCCTTGAAAAAAAAAAACACCAACAGCTTCTTTAGTCTTTGTTTTGTGTAGTCTGTCTGGAGATGTTTAAACGTTTGCTTTGCCTGGCCAAAAAAACATATTTGTGTAATCATATTTACTGGACAGGTTTTATGTTGGTATCTGCCTCCTAGTCTAATTTATAGTAGGCACATAAAGAGGTTCTCTCTGTGATTTTATTTGTATTTTGGCAAAATAGTGACCATGCATCTGAATGATTGTGCTTTACATTTGAAAGTAAGACTTACATTTCATGTGCTGTGTTACAGATTTTGGCAAATCCTAGGCATCGGTTCAATACGAGCTCTATCTACAAGAATATAACTCTGGTGGCCTGGGACCCCGCACCTTATGCTGTCAACTTACACAAGGTATATGTGTTTTCACTTTAGCAGTTTCAGCAGATCATTTTCACACTAAGGTCGCAGTGAACCGAGAGAAAAGGAGTATAGGAATATTAAAGCGGGTCGTCTTAGGAAAGTAAACACAGTTATTGTTGTGTATATAGCCACAAACACATGTAGGAAAAGAAGCTTGTTGCCATGATGTCATCTCGTCTATCTCTGACTTCCACCTGCCCTTTAAAAGGTTTGGTTCATGTTAGCAAATGTGTCCAAAACAAGATTTTATTCCGAGGCTCCTTTCCCCTTATCCTCCTCTCCATGCTTCCCGTTAATTGTTATTCGGTGAATGGCCTGATTGTTTGAGGTTAAAATATATTTGCATGCAGCCTCTGCGTTCAGTGATTTCATTTATCTGCTGAATTACATGGAATTTCGTTTTTTCGTCATCATTATTATTGTTATTTTTTTATTTTTTTTAACGCTTTAATTAATTTTCTGAAGGACATCACCAAAACAAACAAGATCAGTTATATTCCTGCATTAACCTTTAGTCCTTTTAATCAGTGTTGTGCTGCTAGATTAGGTCTTTACATCAGAATATATCAGATTAAGTAAAGATTAACTCCTTCACTGCCAGCCATTGGCAGTGAATGAGTTAAACCCATTGACTCATTCACTGCCATTGACGGCTATAGACGTCAATGGCAGTGAATGAGTTAAAAAAATGGCTGATTTGTTAGTTTATTACTATCCATGCAAATAGAGTTCAAGCGTGCGTGCAGTGCATTGTTATATAGCTACAGTATTTGCCATACTGCTCACCCAACTGCTCACATAGCCAGTAGACAGCACGGTAAAGAACAGGATTACTGGATGTGGACTGATGGGGTTTTAATAAAGAACACGATGCTCCACTGATACTTGACCTTTGTCTCTACATCCGTGTTTTCAATTCTATCCTCGCTCATTGTCAAGTAGTTAACCTTTGGAAATACTGGAAGGTGTTGTTGCTGCTGTGCAGTTTCTTGTAGCTTTTAGCACCTCGCAGTGTGTCTGTCATGTAGCTTTCCTTCTCGTATATAAGTTTGTTCAGTTTATTTTTACTTTGTATCCCATGACACTCGCCAAATGATTAAATGTGTTACATTTCTTAACTTTATTTAACTTAGATATAAGTAAACTGCTTGTCAATGCAAATATCTAACCAGCCAATCACATGGCAGCAGGTCAGTGCATTTATGCATGTAGACATGATCAACACGACCTACTTGAAGTTCAAACTTAGTGTAAAAATGAAGAAGAAAGCTGGGGTTTTGAATATGTGGTTGTTGGTGGCAGATGGTCTGGTCTGACTATTTCAGAAATTGCTGAGCTACTGGGATTTCCGACACAACCAACAACCATCTCTAGGGTTTGCAGAGAATGGTCAGGAAAAGAGCAAATATCCAGTTTGGCAGTTCTCTGGGTGAAAATGCCTTCAAATAGAGACTGTTTATAATCAAGGTATGCAGAAGAACACACAACATGTCAAGCCTTGCCCAGCTGGGCTACATCTGGTTTTGTGAATGTTACAGTGAGTTCATTAGGGGTGCTAGTGGTGATATATATTTTCAGTGATATAGCAGGAAATTAACTAGGCATATAATTATTTTCTTTCCCCTTTCCCCCCTTATTTTTCAACTAACCTGCTGTTCACAAGAGCATAATAAACCTGGACATTCTGTTTTTGGTGTGCCACCCCGATATTTTAGTGGCCCCCATATGGCCACCCCTATGAAAAAAATCTGGAGGCTCCCCTGATGGTATACCAAAAAACAGCATTATATTTACATATATTATAAGTTGAACTGCTTACTTAGCATGCCAGTGCAGTTACTAATTATTATCCAATGCATGGATGCAGTAACGTGCATTGTGTGTTATATAGTTTCTCAAAATATACATTCCCAGTAGTCGGGTCTTTATTTCAAAGCCCTTACAAAGATTTACATTAAAAGCCATTAATTCATAATATTCAGCTCTCATGAATTAGTGGAACAACTGTTATTTAATTTGGCTTTTAATGATAAACTACAAATTATGGACAATGATTTCGTGCTCTCCTTTATTTCTGCGGTCAAACTGGAGATGGTACAACTGATGAAAATGGACATGCACACTCCCACGAATCCATTATGAGTACTTGGCACACCGATTACATCAGTTTTCTTATGATTTCATTTGTCCAACTGTGATATATCCCTACAGTGCACTTGCTGCCTTCAATCACAGTATTGTTCTCTACACAGCTGTGCTGCACCGTGCGTCTAAGACACTTAACATTTTCTGGGATGTTTTGACAGCTTAAAATTTCAGTCAAACCACCTGATTGACTCCAGAGCCCTTCAATTTCCTGACCGGAAATAGTCTCTTACATAGTTTCAATGACTCTAAAATTTTAAGCATAACAGCCACGCTACTATAAGACAGCATCTCACTGACTTTTCTGTTGAGAGGCTGACTTGTTGGTGGGAAATTATCAGTATGCACTAGGCTTATATCTGCAAAAGGTCCTCACCTAAACCAGGATTTGCTCTGCACATGCACACACTTCCTGTCTGAGCATTTAGTGCAGCTACATCGATTTGTTCCTCCGCTATGATGTTATTTCAGGAAATTACATTTAATATGCTTTAGTTCTGTTTTGTTAAATGCATACCCTGTAAGCCATACATTATTTATGTCCCTGGGTAACAACACAAACCTCACATGAATAAAACATAATCATCTAAACTGTGAAAGAAAGCATAAATACAATTCAAATGTATTCCAGAGCCACTCAACATGATACAGCATAAAACAGCAGTGACGGACGTTTATCTGTATGGGCGTTTTGTGTTTTTTTGCAATGTTCGCAGTCTGAAGATACATTTGACTAAACTTCAGCATCCATTCAGAGGAGTTTTTTGTCCAAACGTTAGAGACTGACAGATGTTTGCAAAGGGCTGCACTCTATCTTTAAACATCTTTTCCTTCTTATCTTTTGCTTAAGGGGGGCTTTTTTAGCCTTTGAGATAGGGTGGTGGAAAGAAGACAGGAAACACACATCCATGAGTCGATTCAAACTCAGGCCTCTGCAATAGCCTTATGGCATTTGGGCCACCTGCTCAACCCAGTGAGCGATACTACTGTTGCTATTTTTGTATTGACTGCAGTCTTCATTGTTTTGAATAGTAGAAAAATCCTCTAAATATCAGAAACATTTTTAATTATTGGAAAAAAAAAAATCACGTTGTCTTATTCTTATCTGACTCATGATTTGAGATTAAATCTGTCTGCTATGTTATCTCTCATCAGTGGTACACTAGTCCGGACTACAACCTGTTCGGTCCGTACATGGAGCACCGCAAGCTGCATCCTGACCAGCCCTTCTACATCCTTCACCCTAGCTATGTGTGGCAGCTCTGGGACGTGATTCAGGGTAATACAGAGGAGGACATCCAACCCAACCCCCCATCATCTGGCTTCATAGGTGAGTGCACACTCACGCATGTCTTGCATGCATGCAGTGGTTGCACATGTGATGCACGTCTGTCCCTTCAGCTGCTTCTTTGTTGTTATCTTTGCAGATTGTTGCCCACTCCTATAGCAGATATATATGCACACAAACACACGCACGCTTGTTTGCTGATGGTGTCACTGAATGCACAGTGACACCATCAGCAAGTGGCAGGATTGTGCAAAATACCAACACACTCGAAACCAGTATATTTAAACAGACAGGAATGAAGATATGCACTTCACCTTCCTGTCCTGTTGCACTGTGCATTCTTATACCTGATGCTAGGAAAATGGGAAATTGGTTCGGTTGTCTTATTCTTGAAAAGCTGCACACATCCTGAACTTGCTACGGAAAACTTTCCTGAAATTTCTTTAAGTAGTCTTCATTGAATTGTTGTCCAGGCTTCTTGAAAGATTTTCAAAGCTCTTTTTTGGATGTTGTATTTTTTTAGGCCTGCCAATTCTTGTTTTGTCCTCCACCTATCAAGTTTCCTCAAATATCTCAAGGAAACACCGCACACCATGCTGAGATATGGCTATTTTTCAGCTAAAAGCTCTTTGAGAATCACCTTAGTGGGAAACATACTATATTATGCTTGTCAAACTGGCATTTTCCAGATTCGTCTGAAAAGATTCTGCTAGAGAAAAAAAACAACACATTTTTTGAAACAGGAAAGCAACAAAGACTCAAGAACACAAAATCTAAGTAGCATTCACGCTAGTGAGCAGATATTTGGTGTACAAAGGGAAAAACTTGCAAAAGCATAAATAAAGCATCAGCTATAAAATATCTAAACAGCATATTAAAAAAAATAAGTCAATTCAAATTCAGTGGACTGCAGAGGGTTGCACATGAGCGCAGAGGAGAAACTGGTCACTCTTTAATCTAATTACACTTTTCTTTTAGCTTAATCCAGCAGCTCTGCTGCATCACAACCCAGGAATCTGCGCTTTGGTTTGCCGTGCATCGGGCGACCCACGTTACAGCTGGTTTTCATTGTGACTGCACTTGGTGATAATCTGTGAATCAGTCGCTGATTACACAGCTTAAATGGAAGGCAAAAGAGCTTTACACTGGAGAAACAAAACCCTGCTGAAGTGTTAGGCATGACTGCCTGTATTTAAAATGTCACAATGTTCCTTGGAGGACTCTGTTGTTTATATTTGTCATGTTACTTTAAATTAGACTGTTTTCCACTCAGCTGAGATTTTGACCTTCAGGGGAAAATAAAAAACCGTCACCCATCTGTTGCTGTTACAGGATGTGTTTCCATTCTTTTTGGTTTTAGACATTGGCGTTTTGTCAAAAGTGATTAAGAAAAACATATTATTTTCTGTTTTGTCCTCATTTGCACCTCTTTCATTTAGGAAATACAAGAAAAGGTTCCTTTTGCTTTTTATAATATTCACAATGTCACACCATCCTCCAACCTAATTTACGATGCATGATACGTTCCTTTTTCAGCAGCAGACATTTTTATTAAATCATTTGAATCCAGCAATAAAATACAATTAAACTGGTGACGATAATGTTATTTGTAATACCCAGCATTTCTGAACAGACTACTCTTAAAATTAATTTCATCCGAGTCACAATTACAAACACAATTTGACTTAACTAATAACACAGTGCTTTTCTTGTTTTTATTGAATACACTGAGCAGTCAGCTGCATCGCAGACTGGAAAGAGTAAGCAAAGCTTTTGTTGTGGCTTATTTTTTTGCTTGCAGCTTCTTGAAGAAGCACCAACCTCAATCACACATTTTCTGAAGGTCCTGAATGGCACCGCACAAAAGTGAGGAGGAAAATGACTCATCAATATTTTCTGCAACTCTATGTCAGTGGGTTGAGGTCTGAGCACTCTGACCTCACTTATAACTCCCTTAATCTTGAGCAGGTCCTGGTCCATTATAGTTCTAGATCTACAAAAGCAGTAAAATACTGATATCTGCTTTATGTCTTGCAGTTGTCATTTAAGTAAGGCCAGCTAAATGTAATCAGTTTCCCTAAATTTGCGCATTGTGTTTCCCAGATATGCCCGTAATGTCCATCAGTCATCAGACTGGAATCCTTTTTCTGTTGCTGGCCATACTGGATAATCATTTTGAAACACTGGCCCTTTTATTCTGAAAAGAAGATGAAATCATACCTGCAAAAACACCTGCAAAGAAACAACTTTGTAAGACCAACTAAATCATAACCAAAGAAAGCACAGCACAAACACAAAAACGAACACAATTCAAATAAACGCCTTCATGCAGAACAAAACTGAAGTACACGCATGATAAAGGTTCTGGGGGCTTAACCTTTCGAATTCTTCAACATTTAAAGCCAAAGCAGCAGGAGGGAAAGAGGAAAAGCAGAGTTAAATGATGCTTTAAATGATCCTTGCTGATCAAATCACAAGTCTGCGCAGTGACCTCCCCATTTACAGTGACACAGCGACTGAAAAGCAGCAAGGAACAGGCGCTGTTTTACTGGGTTTTTTTTTACTCTTTGTTTAAAATGTAAATTTAAAAAAAGATCCTGTAGTTCAAAAAATAAATTTGGCCTTTTTAAACTGTAGGATGAAAACTAAGAATATGTAATATACTGAAATATATATATATAATATATACTGAAATGAATGTAATGCATACACATCAGTTCGGAAACAGACTAAAACCTTGAACCCACCACAGTGACGGTGCCCTTTATTAAAAAATACATATTTTTAATAGATGCAAAAACTTAGAAATAAGTTTGAATGAAGTTCTTACCTTTTTTTTTGCATGTACTGAACAGGAGAAGGTGCGTGGTGGATGATAAAACTGATTGATACCAACATGTCTGGTTGCATCACACATGGGTGTACATGTATGTGTGCATTTGCATACTTTACATGCATTTCTGTGGTCGTTTAGCACTTTTGTGTTATGTATAGTAAAAGAAAAAAAGGTTTAAAAGGGCACATTTATGGTCTACAAATACAAGTTTACACATAACACGAAAAAGCACATCTACTTTCTGAAAGCTCTTGTCCACAGTCCACCGGAGTTCACATTCTGGGTTATTCGTGCTTCATTGTGATGGCGGTGATTCCTGTCTGATTAATGCTCATGTTCAGGGGGTGACCTCTGGAGGGATTGTGTGCTTGGTGTCTGCGGTGCTGTAGCACTGGTTGAGAGCTTCGGTGGAGATCTGGGCGGTGCAGGCCACCGTGTTGCTGTAGACGCGCCGGTTAAGGTGGATTACCGTAGTCTTGGACGGCACCGAGGTGTCGCCTTTCTCCGATGACCAGCGATCGCAGTGAAACAGAATCAGGAAACACCTGTAAAACTGAGAGGGAGAGGAAAATAGTGGAATCACTGCACACTCACAAGCAGGTGAAGGTGTTTTACAAACAGTAAACTGAACTGAAGCATTTCTCACACATAGTAAAGAAAAAATTATTTGCATAGGGAAATGGTGCTGTCTGGATAAGTATGCAGGGTAGCGTATCCAAAAGTTCACTTGGTGGCTGTAAATTTATTGGCCACAGTATTCTGTCAGGGGTAAAATCGAACATCGGACTTTTTTCTGCTTTGCACTCTGGGTCAGTGGCAGGTTAAAGAGCATTCAGCATTTGCTCTCAGTCTGTTAGATATCTGTGTTCTCCATTGTTTTAAGGTCTTGAACAGTTCAAGACTGGACTGCATATGCAAATGAAAATGGCCTAATGGTGTGTTCAGACTCACCGAAACTGTTGGTTTGCTTTTTGGAAACCGCAAATATTTTTTAGCCAACACCAGAAGCAAAACTGCAAATAGAAGAAGGCACTTTTAGCTGCTCTCTTATTTCCCAAAGAATCTCCATGGCGACTGGATCTGCATATTTTGATTTGGCAAAGATTTTATATCCTTTCATACTCTTCCTGACAACAACCGCCTTATTTATCCAGGCTGGGGACTGACAGCAGGAGTACACTAGTTGTAACCCCCTTTGGACTTTTTCTAAAACACTATACCAGAGAGCCACTAGAAGGAGAACTTCAGTATGATTGAGAACTCATTTATGATGTTGCCAAATTTTCTCCAAGCATTCTCCTTCTTTTTTTTTTTTTGCTGCACAAATATGCCTTTACATAAACTCTATGTGTAATCTAACTGTAAATAATTCCTTTAATGTTCCCAAATTGAAAACGAAGTGATGCTTGGGAAAAGAAAAGGATCTGTTGTCGTGGTAAAGCAGGTTACCTCCAGCACTTGGCGCTTCATTTCTTTGGAGGTCTATAGCACAGAACTTGTTAGGGTCTTATGACATCCTTAGGATCTTGTGGAAGTGACTCATCCATCCAAATTACAAATCTGTCATCAGTAACTCGTGTTTTTCAGCTTTGCCTTCATATTAGTGGAATACAGTTGTTAGCCTCTGTCAGTGCGCCCCAGGGTGGATGTGGCTACAATGTAGCTTGCCATCACCAGTGTGTGAATGTGTGGATGAATGGGTGGATGACTGGATATGTAAAGCGCTTTGGGGTCCTTAGGGACTAGTAAAGCACTATATAAATACAGGCCATTTAGGGGGAATATAGAATTCTAATAATGCCACAGACCACGGAGTCAAACTTAGCCCTCAGTCATGGTGGCAGCTCATCTGTTGGTACCTTACTGTTGGAGGTCTTGCTGCAGCTCTCCCCACTTCAGGTTTTGCACAATGGGGGAGTGGAGAGGTCTCAGAACATATCACCAGCCATACCAACAAATATAATTACTGTGGAAGGGATAATTATTCTCTCTGACTGAAGAGTCCTTGTTAAAATATATGTGTGAGGTCACTGTTTTTTGTTTTAGTTGCATTTCACAGAAAAATCCAGAACTTGCTGAAGCAGGCAAAGTCGAAGTCTTCATATATTATTCACATATATTATAGTTTTCTCCTCCCCTCTTTCAGCACAGTTGAGCTTCACATTTAGTCTCTTTGCACATTTTCAGATCTAATAGAAATTTGTCAAGTTTGTGCTAAATTCCTTTTCCAAAGACGTATCAAATGCCCGAAAGGCTCGCACACCTTTGATAATCAGATGTTTCCCACCAGGCCGTGTATTTATTATCAGCCCACGCTGATAGCGACCTTTACGAAAACTGAAAGGATTTACCTTATCTGCCGGCTTTAAGAGTTTCCGTTTTGTGAATGTCACGACGGGTTTGTAACGTCTCTACTTTGATCCCCGGAGCAGATAAAATAAAATGGATGTCATTAACTTCTCTTTGGACATAAGTTTAGATTTTGGTTTTACCAGATTGCTTCCAGGTGTGAATGTGTGTTTTGACAGTGGTCCTGGGACTATTGCCTTGAAAAAAAAGAGAGAATAAAAGACAGGAACAGAAGGTTTTAGCGTTGTATTTTATAAGTATATGTGTTGTTTTTATGAAATGTTTGGCTAAAAAGTTGAACTCTAATTTAGTTGGCAAGTGTTATGTGAAAATATTTATTTTCTCCTGTATGCTGACATTGCAGGTATCCTCCTGATGATGGCGCTGTGCGAGCAGGTGCACGTGTACGAGTACATTCCCTCCATGAGGCAGACGGACCTGTGCCACTACCACGAGACCTACTATGACGCTGCGTGCACACTGGGTGCCTACCATCCTCTCCTCTATGAGAAAAGCCTGATCCAGCGAATCAACATGGGCCCCGTGAGTGACCTCGAGAGGAAAGGACGCGTCACTCTTCCAGGCTTCAGCACCGTGAACTGTGACATCTGATATATGAAGCCTGGCCTCATGAGCCCGGACGTCACACACACGAACACGCACACACTTCTGGCCTTTTCAGGCTGACCATGGGAGAGGTGCAATAATGCCCCTATGGACAAGGAGGTTGAAGCTTGCAAGTTTCAAATAAAACCCGTGAAGAGCATAAGCCATAGCCCTCCAGGGACGGATAAACATAGAGGTTTCTGAAAGACCTTGTCTTTATTACGATGGTATACTTGACCACAGGCTGGAAATTAGAGTCTCCAGGGTGGAGCTGAAAAAAATAAAATATAATATCAAATTTCTCTCTGCTTTAGCTGAGCCACGTTAGCTGTGGAGCTGACTAGGGTAGCAACTGATCTTGTTTTAGGTAGGCAAGTGAGTTTTTAATAACTGGGTGTGTTTCCAGTGATGTAAAATCTGTGTTTCTCAGTACTATGGATGGTTTTCCACTTTAAGGAACTGTCACTCTTTATAACGGCGAATTGTATAATTATTTTTTTTATATATATATATATACTGGTCCAAAGGGTTGTGAATAAACAAATCATCCATGTTGAATGTCATAGGTACACAAACTCGACACAAAAGTACATGCAGAAGAATGCAAACTAAAAGAAAGATGAGAGGAGCTGTCAAAGCTATCACGTTACTGTACATATTCCTGCAAAATCATCATAATGAGGGGTTGATTTCATACTACTGAGCTTATTACTGAATTATTGTTCTGTGCACGCTGACTGATAACCACCAGTTTGTCACATTTTGTTTGGGGGGGGGGGCATTTGTGTACTTAAATCAGAGTAAACTGGGCCAAAACAGAACAAACAGGTACTCAGAACAGCCGTGACCCTGTGCCTAGCAGTCAGCTGAACACTTTCCTCGGGTTGCCTTGTGACTGTTCAGACACATGCAGTACACACTCTAGCAGGACTGCAGTACCAATCAGTTCGATGTGTGGAGCAGTAGACTTTCCGAAGTGATGAACATCAGGGGATCCTCCGCTCTGCCTCAGCAATCACCAGCCCCTGTTTGTGACGGTCAGTTCACTCTCTATTGAATGTAATTTTAACACTGCGTGTTGTGGCCAAACCCTTGCTGGAGCTCATCTCTGTGGGGTTATTTCTTTATTGCGTAACAGCATGAAGTGCATTCCCTACAACTATAAATGTCTCATATTTTCTGAATCCTCTGGTATTAGTCTGTGCCTACCCGCAGCTCAGAGTAGAGACAATTATGAAAAAGGAATTTGGACCTGTACTAACCTCGGATTTACTTTGTCTCCAAGGTAGGGGGGATTTTATGTTTACAGAGTGCCGTGTCTTCAGCGAGCTCGAGGTATTCGGTCTGTGGGAATGAGAGCATCTTTTTTTCTTTGTAACAGATTGATCTTGTGCCATTCGTTGTGGTTTGTTGAAAGATATGAAAACATAATAGAAATGTTGCTTTAAATAGAATGATGTCGCTCTTCAGTAGAAACACTAGAGCATAGTATCATTTAGATAACAGCTGGTGTTAACAGGAGCTGGATAATATCTGGAATTTGTCAGTATTTACCAAAGGACATAAGCTTTTTTTAACCCCCTCCTGAAAAAAGAAACATCTTTTACGACTTAGACAGCTAAAGACATGAGCATGGATCCTTATTTTAACCATGTTTAAGACCAGTTACTACCACTGGTGTTTTTTTTTTTTATTAAAGTATTTATGTACTGTAAATTTTGATATTATGCATTTATGTTTACCAGATTTAATAATCAGATGGCAATTCAGTAAATTACATGGATGACAAACGTACTGCTTCACATAAAGGGAAATCAAAAAATCAAGAATTTGCTCATTCTCACTAGAGCTTTTTCTTGCACTCGTGTAGCTGACTCAGTTGAAGTTTTATAAAAATATTTTGAAGTTTTGCTGTGGACACATTTCTTTTCCAAACCCCCATAAGTACTTGCTTTTTGTCCAGACAAGTCATTCGACGTTTCAATTAATTAAATTAGTAGCTGTAGCAGGTGTATGACAAATATTTGGATCATTTTGCAAAAATGTTATGTATTTTATTTTTTTCAAATCTCCCACTTTAATTTTGAGTTGATGCACAATATCCCCCTAATTTCTAGTTAACAATGTAACATAAAATCTTACGCCCACATACCTAACAACTACACGTGATTACTATATGGAGGACGTGATCTTTCTCTTAGAGCTCCGAAGCTGACAGAGTTGGTGAATATCAACCGAGCACAAATAAATGAGGCGCCAGTGATTGTTCTGTAGAAACAAGCAACATTTCTTTGTGCGATGCTACGAGTGTGTTCATCTGTGCCTGCTAGAAATCGAGTCTTAGTTGCTCCGTCCAGGTCGCCGTTTACACTCCGGAAGCACCGTTCACTGTTATCTTTGTGTTAGCATGTTTGCCTTTGCAGGTGCTTGTTGGGGTTTGATTCCATGTTTGCAGCAGTGGATATCGGTCTCTAGCCTGGCCACAGTTTGCCCTTCACCATCACATCCATGTCCCTTTGTGCAATAATTTAGGAAATCTGCGCACACCTCTACACTCTGCCGTTTTTGTTCCCACACATGAGCACACGTGAAAAGGCATTTTTGTCGTTTTTGTTGGGTTTTTCTCCCTATTTGCTCAAAAAAATGAAGAACGTTTGTAATGTGATTAACAACTTGTTGTTTTATTTGTAATGTTATTACTGAATTAGCTCAGTAATGCCAAACATTACAGCAATAGTGACAAATGTAATGCGATTTCAGTAACGCATAACTTTGTACTCTGCAGTACACCCAATCTTGACTGTAACAGAGATTTTAATGTATAGAGGAGGTAGTTTAGATGCTTAATAAAGGACTTATGATTCATTTTAAACAATGCAGGTTTTTTCGCTCTGCTGTACGTCTTATAATTGCGATAAACGATAAAATATGCTTGTGATTGTAGCACACTGAAGGTGTGAAAGCCCTGAACGTATTGTACGTGTGCATTGTAGTAACAGGTTACTTTCCAATGCACAGAGCATGCAATTCAGGAGCAGGGCTAGGTCTTAAACTGTCTGTGCTGTACTGTGATGCAAGTAGGCACCATTGTCTTTAATGTTGTGAAAGGCATTCGTGCTTGCAAGGTTTTCTTTTACTGAAGTGATGTTTTGCAGATTTTATTGCATGCTTGTGGATCACATTCATCTGCAGTGCGGCTATCAGCCGCTCCATGGAAGTGCTTGATCAGGTGCAATGCCTTCTGGCTACTTCATCTTTGCATCTTTAATATTGTGCCAAATCCCATCTTTAATTGTGTTCCAGTTTGGGTGGGTTATTCATGGGATGAGGACTCAGAGTAACAGTAGGACTTCTTAGGTGCTTCTTTCTGCAAAAGTCGAGCTTAACTGAATTTTGTATTCTTTTTAAGATGGGACATTGTAGTCAAACTTGACATTAACGTTCTTTGGTTGTGAAGTAGTGAGTTGAAAAATATGTTTGAAGACATGCGTGTAACATTTACCACTTCGAGCCTCTTTCTGTCTGCTCTTTACTCTCGAGGCCTATTTTTCATGTCGAGTTTTTAACAAGTGTTGTGGGGATTTCTGTACCACACTGCCTCTGAAGAATTGTTTAACATTTGTTCTTTCTATAGCTACCTTTTTGCAGTATTCTTCAGATGAGGAAGAGGAAAGGAGTGAGTAATGAGAGTGATTGTTCTGTTTCCCTTTTAAGAGCCTTAGGGCATTGTTCTTGATTTTTTTTTATTTCTCTTTGGTCAGTGAAATCTCTTAATATTACACTTGAATTGATATTTAAATCAAGCAGTTCTATGATTTCAGCTGTTGTTTGTCTTTTTCTACTGTGTAAATAAAGCTGTTGTACATGTTCAAATCTATTTTTCAGAATTATAACTCTTGATTTTAGGTAAGACACGCACATGCACATAATAGCGACTTACCTGTTTGTTCATAAGTATATAGATGAGGGGGTTGATGACGGTACTGCTCTTGGCAAGCAGTGAGGGAACTACACTGGCCACAGGGCTAATGATGTTGGGTGGGCCAAATGTTGCCATCATTGCCACGACACCATAAGGCATCCAGCACAGCAGGTAGCAGGCTGCAGTGGTCAGCACCATGAACAGAATGTGGTACTCCCTCCTCCGGGCTGCAGTCTTTCGGATCTTACCCACCTGCGAATAACGGAACAGAGAGAGGAAAAAAAATATTTCTGGAAAATTTTGATTTGAATTTCCTGAAGTGTGCCTTATATCTAAGAAACATTAAAATCACTTCTTTTTCACTGCTCTCATGTAGTAATCACAAACAAAATGCAGCAGTAGCTCACCTGGCTCATGAGTCATCACAAATCTTACACTGAAGAAAAGTGACTGGCCATCTCTTGGGTTTATGTAAACATCTTGCGTGTATTTAACACAATTGCCTCATGCTCGGTATACCGAAAAAAGTAAATTGGGTGGTTGTTACATTAATAAAGTCTACCTTGTAATTTGAACACAAAAATTTCATGTTTCTATCTTGAACGTAATTAAATCATGTAGGATCTGTATGAAATTCAACAACTTAATTTGTTCTTGTTGAGATGACATGATACAATCTAGTAAGAGTGGTTAGTTGCTGGACTCATGAAATTCACAAGATCGCAGGAGATTTCAAACTGCAGGAAAATCACTGGAGTTATAAGAGGCAGACAACTACACACACACCCACGTGTATGCTTTTGCTATTTATTGTGGTTTAACCTGTCATGGACAAAAACATACAAAAATCAAGCCTTAGAAATCATAGCTTTCCTAGCTTTGTTAGCCTTGGATTGGTGGCATGGTGATTAGTGCTGTTGCCTCACAGCAAGAAGGTCCTAGGTTCAAATCCACAATCTGGGTATTCTGGTTTCCTCCCACAGTTAAAAGTCATGCAGTCATTAGAGTTCGGTTAGGTTAATTGGTGATTCTAAATTACCTGTGAATGTGAGTGCAAATGGTTGTTTGTCTCTATGTGATAGACTGGTGAATGATCCTGACATATTTTTAGATATATTGGCAAGTGTTTGAAAATGTCTCTTTTATAATTATAGTTTTCTGGGTGCAACCATTTAATTTTCAATCCCATGAGAGCCCACTGATTAAAATTAATAGCAAGGGTGAGTACTCATATACCTCTTTTCCACCAACACAGTGTCAGTACTGGTGTGGACCTAGTTCCTCCTTATTGAGTGGTGAGAACCATGCAAACTTTGACAGGTTTGACAACTGAGGATTATTTAGGATTACAAGCAGAAGTTGGGATAATTTGTGTGGGGAATAAAATTGTGGTGAGCTGTCTGCCAGTCGTCATTTAGTGGAAATGCACGGAAGTCTAGATTGGGCACTGGCACAAGCACTGCGTAAGTGAAAAAGCCATATATCTCCTTATCACTCCAACGCTGCTGGTCGATTGTTAAAGGTGTAATGAAACATATTCTAATTTGAATTCGTGATTATGTGACTAGATTTATATGTGCTGAAATGTAGCTTCTCTTTGCAGGAAGTTAGCTAGAGCAAAGGGAGTGATGCACATGGTGTTTTTTTTAACACTTGTGACTTGGACACATATTTCAGTAAGTAGTTCATTTATTATTTCTGCCTAGTTTTGAGTGTATTTTATAGTGTTTGGCAGTTTTCTGATGTTTTTGTTTTTGTCTAATTTAACAAAGCTAATTTGAAGGTGCTATCCTTGGTAAGCTAGCCTGTTAACTGTTACTGAAAAAGTAGAGCACTCACAAGTTTTTATTAACATTAACATTACAGTGTACATATAGTAATATGTGTACATATAGTAATATGTGGGGTTTTTTTCTGTATTCAGTTTTATTTTTGTGGTAATTCTTCATTAAACATTGTAAAGTTTCAAAGTAATCAAGGACTTATAGTTTTATTGAAATATCAAAGTGTTAGCTAGCTTTCTACCTCTGCCAGAAACCTGCTGTGAGGATTGCATACCAAACAGTTAACACAGTGAGGAAATTGTGTACTACTGAAGCAACAACTTTAGAAGACACTATAGTTGGTATTGCCAAACTGCTTGGCCACCCCACTGTACACCATATGATGACTACTAGTTAGGAACATTTAGTATATGTTTGTGATTTTTTTCCTCTTATATAGTGAAACAGCTCTGGGGTCTGTCTAGTTTGACTGATCCAATGTTAATATCTGTCTTCTGGATGCGATTAGGAAATTACATCAACAAGGAGCTAGAGTGTCTTGTGCTTCCGCCTGATGCCCACCTGCTTTCCCCTCAGTATGTTTCAGCTTTTAACTGATTCCTTTGTCCAATATGTGTCATTTTAGCCTTGTGTTTTTTGCATGAAATCTTTAATATGTTAATGAGCAACACAAAAACACAACATAGACTTTTCAACATCTTGAAACTTTGGCAGGACATAAGGACAATAAAAGCCTGGAGGAGTAAGTTTCATGACAGTACCTGACCTCCTTTTTTGATAACACTATTGATGAATATTGATGTTTTTCCATTAAAAAATTACATTTTAATTCATCTGACTACAGCTTCACTAAATGGGCTTTGTTTTTTTGTTGTTGTTTTTTCTTTGCATGGCAAAGCTTTCATTTGTGTTGAACTTTGTTCAGTGACGATAGATTTCTGAAGTCTTCCTGAGCCTTGAAAAGAATTTAGAGATTCCAATTCCATTATCAATATCACTTATGGATTAGATTCCTTGTCAATTCTCAGTGAGTTCTCATTGGCTCCACTTTAAAACATTACTTTTGTGCAAATAAACTGCATGCTCTGTAGTCAAATATTTGTGCATGTTGGAGGTTTTTCAACATGCACTGATCACATCTTTGTTGTAATCAGTATTGGGTCATTACTCAAAAAAAGTAATTTGTTACACATGTTACACAGAATATTTTTCATAAAGTACTGATGTATGTTTTACTTTTTAATGTAGTTAGTTACTGCTAGGAGAAAGTAATATGCTATAGTTAATAGTTATACTACTCATTGCATTACTTTTGTCTGTAAAATGACCTGAAAAAGAGTGTCTCATAATTACCATTTAACAATATAATCCTGAGATGGAGGCTGCAGCCTAACTGCTCCTCAGTTTGTTACCTGTTGAAGTTCACAGTCTGGTCACTGGACTGACACAGCTCACACAACTTTAATGTCACTCTGCGCTATTGGCTAGCTTAGCGTGCTGTCTGTGCTTGCCTGTCTTCAATGCCGTTTCCACTTTACCTTTGCACTTTCATGCTTTGTTCAATAAAATATAAATAAAATGTCCATATCCACACTGCAGACTGCGGCACTATGTTTCTACTCTGGCATACAAACTGAAATCAGCTGATCATACTACTGCTAGGGAGGAGAGTACGTCCAGTCATCAAACCTCACTCCAAGAGGAGCATTGGAGATTTGTCTCGAACACATAAACACTGGCTAACTGTGTTTTCTGAACTTGGGGAACTCATTTGATCAAGTCTCGTGGGAGTGCTTTGTGAGTATGGGGTATCAGACAATGCTGTGGGCCATCCAATCCCTGTTCATCTGTACTCTGAGCTTGGCTTGCACAGGTGGTTAGAAGTCAAAATTGCTGTCTGTGGGTGTTTGACTTTTTCATAGATTTTATCTGTATTTATGTACAGAATTTCCAGGTGCAGTCAAGGGACTTGGGGTGTCAGGTTGGTTTCAGGATCTCGTCTCTGCTTTTTGCAAATGATGTAGTTCTATTAGCTTTACTGAGTGGGGACCTACAGCTTGCGCTGGGCTAGTTTGCAGTGTGAAGTGGCTGGAATGAGATCACTATTGATGTACCTGTAAATCTACATCCCTACCTTCACCTATTACCACAAGCTGTAAGACAGAAACAAGTTTACATCTCTTAGCTTAGATGGATAGACAGAGGGGAGGTATGGGCATCTCTTCTTAGACTGCTGCTCTCTTTACACAAACTCAGATAAGTGGCAGAAAATTAATGGATGGATATGTTACATGTCACAACTTTTTATGAGTATGTATTGTAAAACTACATAATTTTCTTTTTAAACCGTATGCATGGAGATCCCATTGCATCACCTTATCAGCACCAACACAGAGTTGCCTGGTTTAGTTCAGCAATAAAGCATCAGCCAAACTGTATAAAGTTAGATGCACTCTTTGATTTAATGCAACCTGAACTTATTAAGCTGGAAACTGGTGTCCTGACAAAGGAAGGTCAGTGTGTAAAATGTTATGAACTTAACAGCTTATTTAAAGTTAAACAAAAGTAATGAAACTGAAATAAAACCAGTTTATCTCATATGATCCAAACATAGATAATTATACTTGGAGGGGATTTGAAAAAAAGCTGCTTATTGATACCAGGGGGTCAGTCTGAGTTCCTGAAGTGCTTTAAATCCACTATATTAAAGCAACCTAAAACAAACCCAAGAAGATGGTTGAGTAGCTTAGGCTTTGTCTGAGTCATAATGCTGTGATAATCCTCTGCTACCCTCCTGTTGCTCTCAGGAATAAATCTAAAGCAACGGGAGTGGAACATCTTTTATTTATTTACCCAAGACAAGTGAAGTCACTCACTTAAAAATAGAAAAAAAAATACCCATGAACCAATCACCAAAGAAACTGTGGTTGGTTGACTGATTCCCCACAAACCGTGTTACTTTTCTTTGCTTTTATTTTTATGTAAATGAGCAGAAGGCATGAATATATTGCAACTCATCAGTAAACTCATCATAAACATCTGTGTTCTATGAATATGACTGTGGTGGGAACGTATCTTCTAGCAGCACTGCTCTGTTCCATTAGCTGAGTGGAGTAGCTTTAACTTTGATGGGATAGATATCGCCTTGATTTATAGACTGTCAACCAAATCTGACATGTACTGTTGATGTATTTAGCCAGAAACTTCTTCAATCAAACTTCATTGTAGCTTTGCAGAAAATCTCATTGATGTCAGATTATGTCATCTGTCAGATTTTATAACTTCTGTCTGAGAGATATCTCAGATGGATGTGGAACATGTCAGGATTTTAAATAGGACTGACAGAAAAACGTTTACCTTTCCAATGTGATACCACATGAACAGAACAAATGGGAAAGGCTAAATGTTTTCAGGTGTATTCTAGATTTTCAGCAAGTTTCATGCAAATAGATCAATGTGCAGTAAAAATCAGAAGACTTTTGTTTGCAGTGCTGCTCTATTTTAAATTTACTAGAAATTTATACTGTTCAGAAAAACTAAACAGTTTTGTTGACGGGTAAATACATCAGCTAGCTTTTATTTTTCTTTCTTTAAGTCAGCAAAAATAAAAGAATGGGCAGATCTGAATATTTGATGGTTGATTACAACAACTTTATTGACCTTACATGCATTTCACGCTGGGGACATTTATTTCTGAAAATAGCCCTGCTGGGACACGACAGATTAGATGACCCAGTGGGTCCTCGGAGAAAAGTTGATAACCCTACAAAGACTTATGATAATACAGTCAAAAGCTAAAAGTTCAAAATCTATCCAGTTGTCCAGTGCACAAAACCTACCCCTTCCTCTGTCTTACATGTTAGTTTTATCTTAGCAGAGATCTGTTCATATGAAGCTCTGAAGCTTTGTCACCTTTGTCAGTTATTAAAAAGCAAAAAAGCTCTTTTCGGCCATGTTTGACATCTGCAGTGTTTGGTGTTCAAAGGTGCAAAATCACTCTAAGCAACTTGTAGCTTTATTTTTGACACCTTATTCCTAAAAGAAAAAACAGCATAGACATTCACATGTATGCAGTTAATGTGTGACTAAGTGTCAGTGTCTGACAGCTAGTGTGTGTACCTGTTTGACTGCCCAAAGCAATCTGCTGTAGCAGTAGATCATCACTATGACAGGCAGACCCAAGCAGAAAATGAAGAGGCAGATGATGTAGGCGTGCGATTGGGCACTGTTAGCAGTCCAGGACACAGAACAGCTTGTTCCTGCCCCCTCTATGCCATAGCTGCTCCAGCCCAGTAGGGGGGGCACTGTCCAGAACAAGGAGTACAGCCAAGAGCCCCCAACGGCTATTAGGGGCTTACGGTAGTCTGGCCCACGCTTGTTGTAAACAGTAAGGGTGCTGTAGCGGTCATAGGAGAGGATCACCAGAGAGATCAGCGAAACTATACCTGAGAAAGACAGAGATGTGGAGGCGTGAGGCAGTGGGGGTAGGATGTAACTGGCTCAAGAGGGCAATAAACATTTATACAGTTTATAATACAATAAATTGCAACAACAGGCAGTCATAAAAGTACAGAAAACAATATTATATGATCTTAGTCTTTAATGCTGATTGTTCTTGAAAAAACACTCACTTAAAAGTGAGGAAATCTTAAAGGTGATTGCAAGGTACATGAAGTTTTGAGCCAATAAACTTCCACCAGAATCACAAAAGCCAACAGCATGGTACTCGTGGGAAATTCACGAGAGTACCAAATCAATAGCTTTAATCGATTTTGGGTCAGGTCTTTACAAAATATTGAGCTGCTGTATAAAAGAAATAAAGATTGGAAGATTTAATTAAAAACAAACAAAATGTTCACTACAATCAGTGAGAAACACTTGTTCACCTTAGCTTCAAAATGCACCTCAGTCAAACTGAAATATCTGTGAGAATGAATCTCAATCACAATGACTCATTGTGTCTGATCTTACCTGCAGTCAGTTGGGATTTAGACACTGTGCTAATGGATTGTCACAACAAGTGATTCAACAAACAGCCACCTTCATTGTGCTAATTAATTAAAAACATTTCTTTGAGGTGTACCAAAGACTGTGCACATCTTCATTTAATATCATTCACGAAGAAATTAATTACATTTGGATAATCACTGTCAAATATAAAGCTTTGTGTTATTATAAACCTTGCCATTTTATAATAATCTTAATAATTATAATGATTTTTGTGACGACACTGACTTGTCTGTAGAGACAACGGAATTTTAAGAAGTGACTGCTTGGCCATTGAGTCTTCATCTGTCCATGTGTACAGCACAGTATAATCAATGCTCAATTACTAAATAACTTTTGTTTCCTATGTATTATCTGCTTAGAATGGTTGTACCAGAAGGAGAGAGTAGCCTGAGGCTATGACTATACTGTGTACAAGTCCTATCTCTGCCCTACGCATGACCAGCACCCAGTGCTTCCAAGACACAAGAAAGAAAAAACCCCTCAAGAATCCATCGGAAATGCTACCAGGTCATTTAATTTGACCTTTATGAGAAAAATGCATAACCGAGAACACAAGAGGATCCAAAGCTGTCTGCAGCCACAGAGGACAAAATATTTCATGTAGAGCTTGGTGGTAAAATTGGTGTCTTTCCCAAAAAGCCAAGCATTACACTGTATACAGAGGGATCACCCTCTGTATACAGTGTAATGCTTTCCAGCATCATGATGTTTTTTTCTGTCTAGCAAAGTCACAATCCCATAACTATTCATTTCAGCTCAATCTGTCAGTGCTTTTTGTGGTGCAGCATTTTTCCTCTAAACTAATGCATCTACCTCCTTGAACTATGGCTGATTGGATTTACCCTGGTAAATGGCCTGTGTTTGTATAGCGCTTTACCAGTGCCTAAGGACCCCAAAGTGCTTTACACATCCAGTCATCCACCCATTCACACACTGGTGATGGCAAGCTACATTGTAGCCACAGCCACCCTGGGGCGCACTGACAGAAGCGAGGCTGCCGGACACTGGCGCCACCGCGCCCTCTGACCACCACCAGTAGGCAACGGGTGAAGTGTCTTGCCCAAGGACACAACGACCAAGACTGTCGGAGCCGGGGCTCTTTCCAATTACAAGACGAACTGCTAACTCTTGAGCCACAATCGCCCTGATCGCCCTACCATCCCACATACTGCACTTCACTGCTTTACACACAGTGCACACATGAAGCATCAGACATGAAAGAAATAGATATTTGCATGGGATGTTTGATGTGTTTGTAAATTACAAAGTAGTTAGATTAAGTGAATGTTACTGCATTCTGCAGAGCATCTATTTGCTTCAAACTGCTCTGACCATCAAATTGTCTCATTTTTTTCTCTGCAGTTTATTACCTTTCTCATTTACACAGTTTGCACAGTGTTACTATGTTATTAACACATGCCAAATTAAAGATACATCACGTGGCAGCAGTCAGAAGTGTATCATTGATGAGATTTCCCATGTTATTTCTCTAAACATACTGGTGAACCTAGATAGCTGATGGCAAAAACACAACAATAGAAGAAACCAAGTGTACTCAAAGCACACAGCTAATACATCTAATCTAATAACTCCTATTATATGCCAGCCACAGACTGTGTTAGGTAATGCTTCTACTAAACTAAATTTAGCTTTATTAAAGGTCCAGTCTGGCTGGCAAGCTCATCCTGTTTAATGATTTTATTTCCAAAAATGATCTTGATTTTATGTTCCTAAATAAAACCTCGTAAAACAAAAACAATGGTTATTATTGAAACAGCCCCTCCAAATTTCAGTTTTATAGACCCTCAAAATAAAGTGAAAAGGATTGACTAGATTGCCATTAGGCATGACTTTAACATTGTTAAGTTGGTGTTTTTAATATGCATATTGATCAACACAGCAATAGCATTACCAAAGAACTTTTGTGTATTCTGGATCATTTCAGACTCGTATCATATCCTACACCTAGTTATTTCCAAAGGCCTGTGGCCGATACTGCTCTCTTTGACAATAGGGTGTCTTTTTTTACCATCTCTGCAGACAGTAGAATCAGAAGGTGCTTTCTTAATAAAAAATTACATTACATTGTCTACCCATTTTTGTCTACCCATTTCTTAATGGGTAACACTCTTTTTAATACCTTTCCCAATAAACACTGGGCATCTGATAGACATGCAGCTCATGTCTATATTGGGTCTGTCGGTCCAGGAGCTATTCTGGACATCTATTCGACATTCATGGTTGGGCATCCAAATTGTGGACCTAGTTTGAATGTCGACATGTAGACGTCTATGACAGCTACAGGAAATTTATATGATTAATATATGTAATATTATAAATTTTGGAATTCATACTACAACGTGTTTAATAAGATTCAAAGAGCATTTGCATTATATATGGTTCATTTTGTAAGTATCCTGTTTTATTATGAAGAGCTGATTGTAAGAGCAAATAAATGTGGTTGTGATCGGTAGCTGGACTGAGAGAAGTTGCAACAGAAAGTACGAGAAGTTTGTACAAGTATGCATGTATGAACTGGACTACCTGCTTGACAGTCTTTGTTGATGCACACATTTTGCAAATTAGCTGTGAGAAGCTGGGGACATCCACTGATCACTCAGCATTCCCTCGTGCATTACTGTTACTGTACAGAAAACATGCCCTCCAGCCTCTTAAAAAATGGGACTACAGAGCCTCCAGAAGCAGTATTAAATTGATGTCAAAAATTAGTAGGTTTGACATTGAAAAGACATCGACAACGACCGCATTTGGACTATAAATAGCCTGTACACAGAGGGACGGATATCAACACTAGATGTTAAGCAGACGTCAGAAAAAGACGTAACCTGGCATTACAAAACAACCTCTTCATTGGACCAAAATTGTACACCGGAAAAACAACACCCCAACAACAACACATCATTCCGATGTCACTTTGTGCAGTAGGTTCAGTTTAGATGTCTTTAAAGTAATAAACAATATTCATCTAAATAGTGACAGGTCAAAAAGTCCTAACACCCAATGACACACAACTATCGGTGCTACCTCAGGACTATGGTCCCCTACACTTTCACAAAAGTTGCAGTAAACAAATTATTGAGTAGATATGCCAAAAATTCCTGAAAATGAACTCAGAAAAGACTGAAATTGTTTTTATTGAAAAAGAAAAAAGGAAAAAAAAAAGAACGAAAGTCTATAAAAGCCGGTCTATAAAAGATGCTTAAGTCTTAAATCCAGACCAGAAATCTTAGCATAATTCTGAACTATGGCCTAGATTTTCACAGCTAGATAAAAAAAATTAAAAAATATTTTTTTAAAAATGGATGCATGTTTGAAGTAGATACAGATTAGAATATTATAAGAGTATCTTTATTGATCTTGAGCACATTACTCTATTTTCAAATCTCTGCACTGGTTTTTTTGTGTGTCAAAGGACAGATCCTAAAAATACTGGTACAAGTTTACGAAGCATTTAATCTACTCGTGCCTCACAAAACACCCAGAACTCTCAGGTTAAAGGGAACGTACCATTTATGCACATTCCCATATTTAGAACGAAACAAAAGTGAAGCAGTTTTTATGGTACTCACCTGTGGAACAAGCTTCCTGGACAGCTGTGCCAAGATGAGACACATCTGTTATTTCCTTTAAATTACAGTGCCTAAAACTTTTTATTATCAACAAACAATGTCTGCAGGATCCTCTTAACCTTTTGTTTATTTATATTTCAAGTGGGTTGTTCCCTGGTTTAACATATTGTCTAAAGATTAGTCATTGCAGAACAGAATAAAAGAGTTCACTCCCACAGTTTTACCTCTGTTTTGACAAAGTCTGGTCCATGAATCAATTTTATTGGAATTCCACGTGAAAGACCAATACAAAGTGGTGTACACGTGAGAAGTGGAACGAAAATCATACATGATTCCAAACATTTTTTACAAATAAATAACTGAAAAGTGGGGTGTGCGTAATTATTCAGCCCCTGAGTCAATACTTTGCTGCAATTAAAGCTTGCCAGTTCAAGGGAGTCAAATACTTTTGCAAGCCACTGTATGTAACAAGACAGCTGTGAACATGGGAAACAACTCTTCTCTTGTTTGTTTTTTGCTTCTAATTGTTGTTTGTTCCATTTCCATAATAATTATGTGTAAATGCCATACACAATGATATGTATTCATATGTTTTACATGTTCTATCTCTCGCCATCTTTCTATCCCTCTGCATAGCTTCGGCTTATGCATTTGTATAGTGCTATACAAATGCATAAACACATTTTGGTTGAATTTTAAAAGCAAGCAACATCAGGGAAGTAACGCAACTACATCCACTTAATAAAGTTTATGTAGCTAGCTGAATAAAGCTACCATGCAAGACCTCATTGCTCAAACAAACCTGGCATTTAAGAAATGAACTGTTAGGAGACATTTTCTCTTGAAATTCCAGAGATGCAAAATATGCAGCACTGGAACCAGAAAGACATACCAGCTGATAAATCAAATATTTGAAACCTTTTTTTCAGTCAAACCATTCCATTTTTGAATAAATGGTGCAGATGCTTATCAATCTACCATTACAGATTTAAACGTGGTCAACAAAGCTTCAGTCTGGCAGATTTGGTTATCACATATAATGATTTTCTTGAGTTTCTCAACTGCCACTTTATCTCAGTACCTTCTACTATTGTGTGTGCCAAAAATTATAGAGTGGCACGTTTGTGGAAATTCCTTTTTAAAGTACAATATGTTAATATCTTCTATTCATATCAGTCCTTTAATGCTTAAACCATTATGAAGCTGCAAGTTACAGGACTGCTACTGAAGTCTCCAACATTCACCCCAAGGCTGTGTTTATGTCATGTCAGAGATAATGTAATTATAAGTGTCTGGTGTAATTAGAATTCATGTCAGCCTCTTACTTGTATATTGAACATGACACTTAATATTAACACTTAATCGAGCCCCCAAAAACTGAACAAATTAGGAGATGTCATCTCATCCTCTGCCTGGGCAAACTATTTTCTGTAATTACACTTATAAACCCATATTAAATGCATGTGTTATATTTTCAGTACACTGTATTTTAATCCTAACACATCCAAATTTATACTTATGCAATTGCAACACTTGCAAGTCGGTGACATGGGAAATGCTTTTCTGACTGTTTTTTTTTTCACCAGTTTTTGCAATTGTGAAAGAGCACATGTGAAAGATGTCAAAGGGTCTAGAAGAACCGTGGAGAACATTATGCTGCCTGTAACATCATTCAACATGTTTAGTGGCAAACCATGGAGGCATATCCATGGATGGTCCTCTACAGGCTAGGCAACGACACCCTTACTGCCATTAGGTAAGGGGATAAGATCCTTGCCAGACCTTATGCTTAAAAACCAATGAAGTCCTGCTCCACTTATTAGTACCAGACTGACAAAATGAGCTTCTGTAATCTCATATTAAAGAAACGGGATAGGACTTTACATTGCTTGCACAGAAACACAATTAGTTCCACTTTCTTTAGCTGAATATATGAAAAAATGCCAAAGATAACACGGCTTGAAAGGCATAAAATAGCATTTCTGCAACAACAAGGCGATTCCCAAGGAGTATAGCTCAGCATTTTGTGCAGTGTATCGTTCAAAAACTGGCAAAAGTGAACAAGTGGAGGACAAAAGAAGTGTAAGGACTATGAATCTATAGCTGTTGAACAATATCTGAAAGTCCTGTCCTTAAACAGGAAAACAACTAGCAAAGACCTGACATAGGACCTGGGGGATGCATATGGCTTTTCAATTATCCACTGAAGCCTCAACAGATATGTTCTGGTAGAAAGATGGATGTCAAGATGCCATTATTAAGGAAGGGAAACAGCCTGATGTATGGCAAATTACACAAGAATTGCACTGAAATTCAGTGGCAAGGGGTCTTGTGGAATGATGAATCCAAACCATTAGTGTGTTTGGAGGAACAGTGAACATGTATAGACATCAGTAAAAAACGGTGGAGGCTCTTCATGATTTGGGACGTCATTTCAGCCAGTGACGTTTGGGATCTTATCAAAATTAAGGGAATTGTAAACACAGAAAAGTACTGTAAGATTTTGATTATTATCCTTTATTCATCTATTGAGATTTAAATCTCATTTCCCAGAGAGACCTGCAATTATCTGTCATAGACTCACCTCCCCACACCTCAGTGAAGTCAGATCATCTTGGCAGAAAACAGAACAAAAGGCAGTCAAAATCTAAAGAAGAGCTTTGAGATTTGTCCTTGGATAAAGTCTCTCTGAAGGCTAAGAAGAAGAAGACGAAATCAGTCAGCTTGCCTAAGAGGTTTCAGGCTGTGTTGAAGAATAAGTGTCATATCAAATATTGACATCCAAGCTTGTACAATTGAATTCAATTTGATTAACATAGTGCCAAATCACAATTAGAGTTGCCTCAAGGCGCATAAGGTACTGACCCTACAATAATACAGTTGCACTCTTTCTGCCTTATATACTGTATTCCATGTATATTTGGATGTCTCATTTTCCTGGGAAAATACAAATATTTTCAATTGCCAGTGCAATTAAAACAACGTTAAGACATCCATTAAGCAACCCCTCATTCTATTGTGTTGTTTTTAGCTTTTTTTGTGGCTGAACCATCACCTTCAGATGAAAAACCCAAATATAACAGATGCACTGCCACCCTCCAACTGTGGCTTTTTTCCCTGCCTTTTTGTGTCACTCTTGCTAAGGCTAAGTAAAAAAGAAATACAACAGACATGCAATCAATCTGTTGTTCTGACCTCATCCTCACTGATATCTTCTGTTATTAAGGTTCTGCAGCTTACAGGCTTTAGCTACTATAAAGTATAAGACAGCCATAGCCCCTTCTGTTATGAGGACATCAAATAATGTTTGGGTCAGTGTCAGTCCCTGTAAAACTTGCTAACATCCACAAAAGTAACACAGAAAGACAGCGCTGCGGTGGTTAAGTGTCTCCTTTAGGCATAGTAGATGGTTGCAAAAAATAAATACCATATTTAATGATTAATATTTCAGGTTTATTTGATTCTTTTTGGAATAAAAATCATGTGTGGTGGCAGATTTCTTTTCTCATGTATTAATCACATATTTTAATCATATCACATAGTAATAGTAATATCACTTTCTCTCTTTAGTATAGTAAGAGTACTGTCGACAGTTTGCATGCATGTAGAATGTTATCACAAGGCCCCAAGTTTTATTGCACCTTCACAGAGGACCCATTGTAGACTGGAAGATCTCCAAACATCTTGCTTTAAGGGAGGTGATGGGTGGTCGTAACTTTTCTTAGGGTGGGAAAGGGTCCAGGTTGAGCTGGACTGAAGCTATAGGGAGACGTGATGTGCTGTGGAATGTTCTTTGGTTGAGAGTGTCTGTGATGGTGTATATAAGACGTCAAATTTCAGAGATGATGCTAGTGTTTTGGCTGGGAGGTTTCTCTCCATATTGCAATATGTTATTAAACCGTTTCAAAACGCTCACTGGCTGTGTTGCAGGTTACTGTTAAAATTTCCATAACATATGTCAACTTAGTTCCTGCCAGTCACTGTTTTGAATGTGAATGTTAACCAAACATATACAGAAAAACTAATAGAATCCAATCAGTAGTACAGTGTTTGCACATTTTAGCATTTTAGAGTTTCAACAGTTTGCAGGATAATTAATCAAATCTGATATTCAGATATTCAAAAGTACATATTGCCCTTAGGTATTAACATTTATTTTAAAATGAATTCTTTTTAGTATTTCATGAATATTAACAGTGCAATGTGTTATTGCTGGAATCCAAGAAAACACTTTTAAACTGAAAAAATGCACTTAAGCTGTTAAATATTTCATTAGAGAATGCAAGTGAGGCATAACTTTCTCAAGTATGGAATTTCATAAATTCCAGTTGTTGGCTTTTGTTTAATTAAAAAGGATTACAAAGGTGAACGATAAATTGTGAGTTTTGCTAAACTGAAAATGTGATTTTGTTGTAAGTTATATCAGTTTATTCCCAAGAAAGACATAATTGGAAAGTAACAGAGAATGTTTTTATTTAAGTATCAGACATGTTGGTTTTTATTGTAGGAAAAAGTTAAATGTCAAATATAATCAGAATATTAAAGTTCTAATGAACTTTTAAGTTCAGCTAACTTTTATGTGTTTACCGTGATTACTACGGTGGCCCTGAGAAGCCAAACAGACTGCAACTTAAGAAAACACCAGCAATAAGAAAAACGCTGCAAAAGCACACAAAACACAACGGAAATAGGAAAAACAAAAACAGAAATGGGAAAAAACAGATTTCCAAAAGCACAAGGGAAGTGTTTCTGAGGAGACAATAACCCGACGGACCAGTTGCAGAAACCAAAATATGCTAAGAATTGCACTGGGAAACACTTAAAAGTGGAGGATTTATCGGTTTTGTGAGGAAAGAAAAGATGAGAAGTGTGTTAGTCTAACTATTAGCCTTAAAATCCGTCATCAGTAATATATGAATCATGATAAAAACACACCTACCATGTTTTGGGTTCCTGCAACTGGTCCGTCAGGTTATTGTCTCCCCAGAAACACTTTCCTTGTGCTTTAGGAAATCTGTTTCTTCCTATTTCTGTTGTCTTTTTTCCTATTTCCGTTGTTGTTTTTCCCATTTCTGTTTTTTCCTATTTCTGTTCCCTCCCTGGCATCTACAAGGATATCTACCACCAGGTTTTTGAGATAATAGTCTTGTTTAAAAAAAAGAATCTTCCTTTCATTAGTCATGAAAGAAAGGTCATGAAATTAATAGAGCTACTTTCAGCTGCTCTCTTATTGACAGCAGGTCACCACATGTTTAATTTGGCAGATTTGTACACTGGATGCTCTTCCCGAAAGGGATTTGTGTCTCCTCTTTATATCAGAGCAGAGATCTTTCACTTGATAAACCAATATGTAAATCCCAGTTAATAATTCATTAATGATCCTCCCAAACATGCTGTTTTCTGTCATAAATGTATTTATTTTTCCAGAAAATTCTGTTCACATGTGATTAAAATCAAAGAAAATGCAGTAGTTTTGAGGTAAAACTGTTAGTAAGTTATATGACTTTGTTAGCTACTTTACAACGTGTAGAGAGAAGGAAACATCAATCCCCACTTACTGCTTTTAAGCTAAAAAGAAAACAATGATTACAAAAAGCAAAACTCCTTTAACTCTTGATTTAACTCTAAAACTCAGAATAAAACTTTTATTCTCTGGCTTTTAAATCCAAATTAGTTTTGACTGTTTTTCTTAGTGCTACTTCTTCTTCGGGTTTTCTCTTTTTTTTTTTTTCCTTCATTAAATTCTGTCATTTTGTTCTACATTTTTGTGTCATTTGATTATTTTATATATAGAGCTTGTCTTTAAATGTGCCATAGAAATAAATTTGACTTTGACTATCAAAATCTTTATGTTTGGGTGTCTCTTGACACAAGTTGCTTTATCTTCATTCTGGGATGTAGATCGTTGATCTTCATTACAGCCATTGTTTTCTTAAACCTACACTGCCTCATTTACTCCCATGTGATGCATTTGCACACACACACACACACACACACACACACACACACATGCAGCATATACCTAATCATGATATACAGCACTTACAGCTTGCAACAAAAGCATCAGTAACATCATTATTCTTACAAGGTTCTTACTCAAGTGGTGTAAGCCAGTGATTTGTAGGGTCGCTTAAAAGCTTTAAGAAGTCAGGTTAAGTGAATGTCAGGCCCTTGAACAATAAACAGACTACACCCTGTGTATTGTCCTTTCTTCTTATCAGCTGTTTACTTGAGTGTGTGCAGATCACCGGACTTTTAAAAGTAAAACATTCTTCCTGCTCTTTGTTGTCACCCACCTTCCCACTCGTGTACCGTAAGTACAAGACAGGAGTCAGAACACCGAAACAACTATACTTCAAAAGTCTTTAGGAATACTGTAAGTTCTTGTAATGTGGTCATAATGATGCTTTGGAAAAAATAATAAAATGTATTATTTCAACATTTCTGTTTTCTTTATACTTTCTGTACAAAAAGACAGCATGACTGTCTATGTCTTGATTGCTTTCTCTATCTGTATATGATGGATTGCCTAGCCCTGTTTTTAATTTTACCCGTGTTTGAAACTAGCCTCAGGCCAAGAAAAACTGTGATCTGTTATGTTGTGCGACTCTCTGGCAGTTATATATATTGAATCAGCCCTTATGCTGTCTCATATGATGAAGGAATAACAGGGAGATGATAATGGCAACGATATATATAGAAAGAGAGAAATGAACAATCAGTGTATTATGGTTGCTGACACTCAAAGCGTTCTGCCATCTTCAAGCGCACACTATGTGACACTGACGGTAATGGTCTTTTAACAAAACAGCGACTTGGGAGAACAGGATGTACTGGACGAGGTAAGAGTGCTTGATCATTGGTACAAACATATTAACATCCTGCACACATGTCATATAAGTATAGGAACAATGTATGGTGTGAAAGAGCATACAGGTTGCTTGTGAATACGATTTCTTACAACAACATATTAAGAAATGTTTAACAAAGAAGCATAAGACCCACATCAGAGACTTTATTAGGTACAACTTGTACCAGGTTGGACCTAATTTTGCCTTCACAACTATCCTATTTATTTGTGGCATAGATTTTAACAAGGTGTTGGAAACATTCCTGAGATGTTGGTTCATGGGGCGATCGTGGCTCAAGAGTTGGGAGGTCGCCTTGTAATCAGAAGGTTGCCGGTTCGAGCCTCGGCTTGGACAGTCTCGGTCGTTGTGTCCTTGGGCAAGACACTTCACCCGTTGCCTACTGGTGGTGGTCAGAGGGCCCGGTGGCGCCAGTGTCCGGCAGCCTCGCCTCTGTCAGTGCGCCCAGGGTGGCTGTGGCTACAATGTAGCTGCCATCACCAGTGTGTGAATGTGTGTGTGAATGGGTGAATGACTGGATATGTAAAGCGCTTTGGGGTCCTTAGGGACTAGTAAAGCGCTATATAAATACAGGCCATTTACCATTTCATTGTGACATGACTGCATCACACAGTTGCTGCAGATTTGCTAGCTGCACCTTCATGATATGAATCTTCTGTTACACCTCATCCCAGAGGGGCTCTATTGGATTGGGATCTGATGACTGTGGAGGCCATTTGAGTACAGTGAACTCGCTGTTATGTTCAAGAAACCTGTTGGAGATAACTTGAACTTTGTGACATAGTGCATTAACCTGCTGGAAGCAGCCATCAGAAGATGGATACACTTTAGTTACAAAATTGTAATTCCTCTATCTGTGCGTGCTTGCATGCATGTGTCTGTGTAGAGGTGAGTGGGTGGGTAGGTGGGGTGGGGGGTGCTGGGAGTTTGACTAACAGTATGGCTGCTCTTTGCATTCATATTGGCAAACTTTATGTGGCAAATATTTTGTATCTACCGACTTCTGTCAGCTTTCCAGCATCTTCTCTCTTGACACCAGTAAAATAAGCAGTGAGCTGTTACCATGCTGGTTCAAGTTTTAAAAATGCAGAAGCCCAGGGGAGAATAAAGTCAAAGCACGCTGCTGACTTTAAAACATAGCATGAAGACAAATGAAAATTCACCGCCTCAACATATCCTGCTGACATATCCGGTTTTACAATACACAGAAGGTAAATGAACAGATGTAAACCAGCACACAAGCACCGGCAGAAGGAAAACACCACTATCAGAGGATATGGAAACAGAGATAAGTTAAAATAATACATATTTCTGTATTCATGATAAGAGTCTAAATATCATTTGTGAGGTCAGATGAAAATCTGTAAAAGTATAATAAAAAAATGCAACTGAAATGAAAAGTAATTTTACTAGCATGAGAACAACTTGGTGTATATAATTTTATTCATTCAACTACTGTGTGAATGTGTAATGAAATCACAAAGCAGGAAGTCAACACTTGAGGGAAGATGAACAACTTTAATAATTGATCAACGTGTTTCAGCTTGTGGCCTTCATCAGGGTCAAGAATGTGTAATGACAAAAGTTTGAATATCAACAAGCATAAAGTAAACGCATAAAAGCACTAGATCATCTAAAAAGCCACAACAAGAATGAAAATGAGACCTACACTATACAAGGTCTCGGCAGCTACTGAGTGTGTACTGAAGTCTGATCATTTATGAGACTCCTATAACTCAACCTGAGTTATAGGAGTCTCATAAATGATCATTTCCTTTTCCCTACACACAGCTATAGTAGCATGAGAGTCCAGTGACATTTATAGGCTTTGTGTTTCCATTGTGATAAACAGGAAACGAATCACATACAATGGATCATGCTTATTAGCATAGCACAAGCAGTTTGCACTTTGATTTGAGTTTATTAACCACACTGTAAAAGACTAAAGTGGGTGAGTTACGTTCCAGCAATTGTGTCAGAATTAACTTTCCTTACCAAACTATGGCAAAGACATGAGCCTGACCCCAAAAAGCAATCAACACTGGGCAAGCCAAATGTAGGAAAAACGTTTCCCCTCCTAACATGGAAACACGAGATTGCCCTAAATCTGTCAGACAGAAATAAATACAAATGGCTACAGTTCCAGAGTTCATATCCTCTGATAAATGCGATGAGGGTCAGTGCATCCAGGTTGTGACACTACCACCTCCTGGTGGATGAACTAAAAGTGCAAAAAATAAAAAAAATAAGTCCGTGTGGGGGCACGGACTTATACGTCATTAAATAAATCAGTATGCAATGCATTGTGTGACAAACTGTAAAATACAAACTCGTTTTTTCACTCTTCCTTGAGCTCAAACCAGCCAGATGTTAAGAAACGCTGGAAAGCTCATGATGTTTTAGTTTAATACGAGAGGGGATGGAGGGCTCATGAACAATGTAGTACAATAATACTCAAATCTGACTGCAATCCCCGTTCCCTCTGGAGACAGAGGAAGAGAAGGTCAGAGTGCAGCGCTGGACCAACTGGCCAGTGTGATTGGAGATACGGAGCGGGCAGTGTCTGTCGATAAGCAGACTTAAAAAGAAACGCGATGGGCTGTACAGACATGAAACCCGCAGGTCTGAGGTCAGAACCAGTGTCACCGTTACATAATTTGTTTACCGAAAGACATCAACCGTCAAATGTACTTCTCTTTGTGCAGTGGACAGACTTTGGGTCACAATTCTTTGATTAAAAAAAAAAAGAAGAAGAATCTGGATCCATCCAAAGAGCGCTTGTTTGATTATCTATCAGGCTCAGCTATCATTATATGTACAGATTCTTATTATTATGCATTATTATTGTGAAAGCTGCTACTTGGAATAATGACAGAAACTAACCATTGTGCAAACAATCCAAGTTAATGAATACCAATGGCTTTATTAAAGCGAAGTAATTTAAAGAGGGAGTATCGTGGTCTACTGAAAATATTATTAATCCATCCCCATCAGCCCCGATGACTCTTACGCAGACAAACACAACAGAGCGGACTAATAACTAATTAAATTTGACGATGTGAAATAAAGCATATTTGCCACAACTTTGACTTCAGTGTCTCAGTGACTTATTATAATACATTTTGCAAAAACAGCAGATATTTCGCACAGTTTTATTTCCAGAAATGTAAAACGGTGCATGAGTTGACAAATACCACAACATCCCAAACTTTGAGCTGTTCAAAAAAGCAGAACTTACCAAAGCAAGAGTTGATGAAGCCGTACCAGCTGCAGCCGCTGCGCCCCAGCAGCCACTTTCCGCGGATGCTGGAGGCGAAGCTGAGAGTGGTGCCGAACAAACACACCAGCATGTCGCTCACGCTGATGTTCAGCAGCAGCATGTTCACCGGTGTCCGCAGCTTTTTGAATTTGCAAAACAGCAGCAACACAATGAAGTTGTTCAGGAAGCCGAAAGTCATGATGAAGCCCAGCACCACGGACAGCACCACAAAGCCCGCCGGGGAGAGCTTCGCCGAGCCCGCCGGCGCGTCCAGCAAATCTCGGTCATCGCTCAGGTTGAAGCTGTAATTCAGACCAGCCTGACCAGAAAACATGCCGCCGTCCATTCAGTCCATCAGTTTCTCTTCACTCTGGAGCTTGCTTCACTCGGCAGCGCTGGTCACATCGCGCATCTGTAAAGTTTGCGCGTGTAGCTTCCATCTTACTCCATGCTCATGTGCAACAAACGCGCATTCCTCCGCTGATCCTGAGAGCGATCACTTGGCTGCCGACTCTTAGAGAACTGGCAGGAATGTTAAAAAATACATTGTAACCAAAAAGTGTCACCTTAACGTGACTTTAACACAACGCCTCCTCCGCTTTCACCGCGTCTCTCCGCGAACCAGCTTGACAGTACGCGCTATTACATATAATTTGGGCAATCTAACAAAATTCATCCCAGTTATCAAGTTACTTTCCACAGCAGTTTATTCCTCTCGTCTTCAAGTTACCACTTTTAGACTGGCTGTAATCCGCGCTCGTAGCGGAGACTCTTGTGCCACCAGTGGTGTTATGCGATTTGGGCTCTGCGCCAGGACTTTTAAAGGCAGGGCGAGTCTTACATCACAGGGTAGTGGGATGCTTGGATCCACGGGTGGTGGTGGGGGATGAGGGAGGCTTTATATGCGTGTCCGTTTGTACATATATCTTTCTGAGGACCTATTTAAGTTTAAATAGGGTGTGCGGAAATTTAACGCAGCTGCTGCTTTTCCGCTGTGGGGCTTAATGTTGAAATTAGGTCTGGGGGTAGTATAAGGCTTTTATTTATGTCTGTGATGGTCACGTTGAGGGCAAGGGTCTTGGGCAGGGATGTCAAACTCATTTTACATCGTGGGCCACATACAGCCCCCTATCTTAAGTGGCCCTGGCTTGTGGAAGACCCCTAGCTGCACATTTTACCCCTGAGATATCTCAATATAAGAAGAGCAATTTCAACATTACATCTCAGTTTTCCTACATCATAAAGATTTTGCTGTAGTAAATGAGCTACAGCTGTCGGTGTGATTCTTTGGGTTTAAATGATAAGAAATGTGTAAACTTACAGAAAAAGATTTAGTGGTTCATTGCTTACACTGTAGTTATAAAGTGGAAGGTTTGTGTTAATTCATGAAAAATCCCCCTTTTTATTTATTACGTTTTTAATTTATTTTTATCCTGGACATTTTATAAACAGAAAAACACACATTTATATAGTAGATAGTGGGGGGGAAAACAGGAACCACTCTGCCATTTAATTGTTTATCTTTGACTTTATTACTATACTATGAACAACTGTGGGGGAAGGGTTAATCAGTAGGACATGGGACCTGTTTGAGATCCCTGATCTAGGGAATTTTTATTTTATTTTATTTTATTTTACAATTAAATGTCATCTTTGGATGGACAACAACTAAGATGTTGCCCTTCATAATTAGGGCAGCAGGCTATTTAAGGGAGGACATAGTTTAGGGATCCAGTTTTTGTAGCTAAGCCTGAGACCACTGCCAAGTGAAGTGCTCTAAATGTTTGCGTTTGATTTTATGAGGGGCATTTGAAGGTTGTGCTGACAAAGAAAAGAAAAAATGAAGCAAAATTTTCTGTTTGGTTCTCACAGTATCTCACAGAATGAAATGCACAGAGTCAGGCAGCAGTTCGGGTGTGATGAACATCTGTATTTTGGAACTTGAATACATGTATTTAAAGGGGACAGAGCTATGTCTCAATGTAAATATGCTAGATTTAGCCAGAAGGCTACTTTTCATCTGAAGCCCGTGACAGGTCAGACAAAAATGATAAATAAGCAATTTAGCACACAATGTACAACAATGTAGTCCAAACAACAAATACATACAATTACAACACATAATAATACAATAACAAACAACAACATTAAACATTAATAATAATATTCCTGTAAGCCTATGTACAGTGTTTAATCCCAGGATAATGTGCTGATGATCAATATGAGAGCTAGAAGCTAACTGCTGTAACTCACTTTCTACAGAATCCTTTGCATAGATTGAAGATTTGCTGATTTGGACCCAGAATAAGGTTTTAAAAAAGCTGTTCCCCCCCCCACTGAAAGTTAGACTTCCATCTCCATCTTTGCTCATGTGGAACTCTCAGAATTATTAATTCATGGCTGTCTGAAACAACAACGACAACAAAAAGGGGGAAAAAACATCAAAGGTAGAAAGAAAAGCATCTTTGTTGTTGTTTTTTGTGTGTGCTTAGAATGTAAAAGGGACACACACTCGAAAAGGCCAACAGGAAAATTTTATTTTTCATCCAGTGTTTTCCCCATAAGACTTTCAAGTGGGTTGGTAGACAATGGTCAATGAGCTGTTCACTTCAGGACCTGGGCAAACAGCTATATTATATTCTACCCAGTATTCAAGCACGACCAGGATATGAACTGTCACAGTCTATATTTATCATAGCTTCCTCCTCCAGCAAGCCCTATACCCAGCCTTCATAAGTGGATCTAGATTGCCCACGAGTTAATATATAGTTAAATCAGCCATCAAGTGGGATGAAGTGTGTTATTTTGATGTCACTGTTGCAAATTTGCCTGCAAATCAAATGAATAAGAGTAAAGTAAATCCTCTAAAGTTTTAAGGACATGATAAAAAAAAGAAAAGAAAAAAGATCTGGTCATTTATTTGACAAAACTTAAGCCAAAATGCATGTAAGAAATTGAGGTATTACCCTTGCTGTTTCCATATGAATTAAGAGGTTAAGTAGCAGCAAGATATTGCTAACAAAATGCATTTGATTTACCTGTATGAAAGCAGAAGTTTTGACAGTTTGCAGGTCTGGAGCATTCAGGTGTTCGTGAACACAATGCCAAGGAAGGAGCAGTAATCTTAGAGTAATCCTTCTCGCAACTGTTTTTTTCCTCATCAGTATGGGAAAGGTTATAAGGTTGCTTCCAAACAATTTGAAGACAATTTTTAAGAGAATTAACAAGAGGAAAATGTTCAAGACAATGTCACAATCACGCTATGATTGGACCTTTCAGCAAATTTACCCTAAGGTCAGACCATGCAATGTTCAGAGAAACTGCAAAAAACTCAAAAGCTATAGGTCTGAGACTCATGAAAGCACAATCAAGACAAGAGCAAACCACAAGATTTTTAGAACAATGTCTGTTGGATAAACAAGGCCAAAGTGAAGCTGGCCGCAAAGCACAGCACCACATTTGGAGAAAACCATATACAGCATATCATCACAAACATCTTATCCCCTGTGTGAAGCACAGTGGTAGAGGGGGGTTGATTTGGGTTTGTGTGCAGCCACAGGACCTGGGCACCTTGTACTCTTTGAGTCGACCATAAACTCCTCTCCATACCAGAGTATTCTCGAGTCAAATGTGAAGCCATCTGTCTGACAGCTAAAGTTTTGTTGAAACTTCTTCATGCATCAGGACAATGAACCCAAGAACAGCAGCAATGTTACAATGTTGCCATAACCCAGCCAAAGTCCAGACTTCCACTTGACTGAAATGCTGTGCTGGGAGAGCTGTAGATAAACAAAATCCCACAAACCACAAAGAATTGAGGGAACACTGGAAAGAAGAGTGAGACAAAATTCATCATGCGAGAGACTGATGAAGCCACACCGAAAAAGCTGCACGGGGAGCATTTTGGCTTAATTTTCATTAAATAAGTAATGACAGTGTTTTGTTGTTCATAATGAGACATTTAATCTGAAACAGCAAATGTCAGCTTCTTTGTAGTGGTAATGGAAATCAAAATAATAACTGTTGGGATATGAAGATATATCACAGACTAGACAATTTATGCCATATATATATATATATATATATATATATATATATATGTATTAGGGCTGTGAAAAACGTCTATGTTTCATTTTACGTTATCGTTTGTTCCGTGGTGTCGCAAAATAAACTGTTTATGGCAATATTTTTTCATCGTTTTGATGGTCACTGTAGTGGCTATATTAATTTCTTAAAGTTCTCCCTTTCTCTTATATTTAATATTACCACACTACAGATGGACAAGCACCTAATCACAACGACGGTAAAACCACCGGTGTCCGCTCGTTTATTTTCCACATAAACCTTTCACAATAAAGCTCAAGATCCTGTTGAGACTTTTCAGAATAAACTGAATCACGTGGAAGACGCAGAGTATTTACGGAAGAAAAGCAAAAAAGAGCCTCAGGTGCTAAAAAATAAACCTTAGACTCAAACGTTAGAACAGGCTTTTCCCGCAGCACGCTGTGTAATAAATGGCTCCAGGTTACATTTCAGATCTTCTTAGCCTGCACTTACCCACTCGATCTCTGCGCTCCTCCAGTCAGATGGTTTTATCAGTTCCACGCTCCCAGCTCAAATCTAGAGGTGACAGGGCTTTCTCCATTGCCGCCCCGAGACTCTGGAATAGTCTTCCCCCCTTCATAAAATCCTCTTCATCCTTGGAAGTCTTTAAATCGAATCTCAAGACCTACCTATTTTCCAAGGCTTTCGGATCTCTTTGATATCGTTTTTTATTCTGTCTATTTGGTCTCTTATCTTATTGGATAATGTTGTATGTGCATATATGTCATGTTCACATATGTGTGGTTGTGCGTGAATGTGTACAGTTTTGTATATGTATGTACATTATATGCTATATACTCTTACATGTCTTACAATTCTTTTTAAAAATGTTTTCTTTCTACTTTCATTATATTCTCCCTTTGTTCAGCACTTTGGCCGACACTTGATGTCTTCTAAATGTGCTATATAAATAAAGATGACTTGACTTGAAGATGACTACTCACAAAGAAAACGGCAGCCGTTAAAACCTATATAAATGTGTGGTTTCATGCATCGGTTAAAATACTCGATTCCAGGTACACTACGCCCAGTAGTATATAAACAAGAACAAGTAAGCGGAAAATGGGATACAGTGGTTTAAATGGGAAACTCAACAAGGTTCACTTCAGACTGGAAAGTAGCGCAATGAATGAGCCATTGTGTGTTATGAAAAGAAATGAGTTTGGAACTTGAAAGCTACGCCTTCTTAAAGAATGGAATTTAAAAAAATACTACAAATAACAACAATATGGGGAAGATATGTCTAAAATTAAAAAATAAAATTGTATATATGTACACACACAACATTTCACGAACGTCACAGGCTGCAAGAAAATCAGGCTGCTTAATCGAGCACCGAGCAGTCGCTCATCTGTTATTCCTTGGCCCAGGCGAGAGGAGCAAACTTCGACATTTCAGTGGTGTTAAAATTAGCGACTTATTTATTCTCGCGGTGCTTATTCGAATATGAACGTTAGCCACGGCTTATTTCTGCTATTGTTTCAATGACAGTTATATTTAGTTTAGAATCTTGTTATACAGGCGTAGCTTAATGTGAAGCTAACGGCTAACTGTCTGTAGTGTTATCAATGCGTTACAGTAGTTTGAAGCTGTGTGATAGTCACATCCGCGTGCGAAAGAAGTAGCCATGTACTGCAGCTAATATGACCGCCTTCTCCGTGTGGGTATAAATGGGGTCAGCGAATAAGTTTAGGCGTAGTTGTGAACGTTGACACTCCACGGTTTAGATTGCCACCTTTTTGTGTGCTACCTGTGCGTGCGCTGCTAGCCACGTAAACTGCTCCCGCTCGGTGTTGACGTAGCAGGACGTAGCATCTGTCCCTTGCCTGCCCCGCCAGGCTACACTTTCTGTGAATTTGTGGTGCCATCGCCAGCCTGTCCGCCCAGTAAAACCGAGACACACCGAGGACATGAACCGCTGTAAAACAAAATGCTATAGCTGGACCTGAACGTGCGGTTCGCTTGTTTCCTGGTCCTGCTGCATTGAGCGGATGATGAAGCGGATCATCTGGATGATATCAAGCTTAAACAGAAGAATCATGAAGCTGCTTTTTGCCCTCGCTTTGATCGCCTATATTGCCTGTAAGCGTACGATTTTTAAAAAATCTTTTATTCTTGTCGCCAAGTTGCCATCTCTACAGTTTATTTTCACTCATGACAAACTGTACTCGTGTGACAACAACCAACTGTTGGGTGGCCAAGTCCCCCAGTCCTCTAGTCCTCCAGAGTGCACCTTTCAAAGGGTAGACTGCCTACAAGTCGCCCCCTCTGGATGTTTTTGATTTCATATAATTGTTTCTAATGCCTTTGGGAAATTTAAAGGATATTTTAGGAATTAATCTGAAAAATTGACAAAGTAATGAGCAGGCTAATTAATACTGAGAATAAACATTTGTTGCAAGTGTTCAGAGATTGGACACAGTCAAAATGTGACAGTTCTAATAACGACGCTAACTGCTATAGTAAGTTCATTGCTCAGTGATTTCAGATCCACTTGTGAAACTGTACAGCAGTAGTTGAAAAAACAATTGGATCAGTTTTCATTACTTGTTTGTCTTCAGCAGTTTTTGTGTTTATCATTGAAAGTCTAGCTGCCTCTCAATGTGGCACTGCTCTGTTTATTCGTATTGCATTCATGATGATGCCATTATTATGTGTTCTCTTTCTCTCTTTTAGCTGTTTGGGGAACATACACCAACATGAGGTATAGTAATTCATTTATCTTCTGCTTGAAATCATGTATAATCATATAAAAGAGAGTTTTCACAGAACTCTGTGCATTCCTTTGGGAGAACTGAGTACACACCCCATGATTCAGTAGCTTGTAAAACCAGCTTTAACAGCAACAATTGAAGTAATGGCTTTCTGTGTGACTTTATCAGTCTCTCATATCAATGTGAAGGAATTGTGGTCCCACTCTTCTTTACGACATTGCTTCAGTTCATTCATGGCTGGGAGCATTTGTTTATGCAAAGCTCTCTTAAGGTTGCAATAAAGCATTTCACTCAGGTTTAGGTCTGGACTTTGACTGGGTGGTTGGAACACAACACCCCTTGCTCCACCCTAATGTCCAAGTTATTCTGCTGTCGATTTGGTGCTGTTCTAGGGTTCATGGACCAACTGCTTCACCCAGTTTCAGCAAGGCTTTATCTGTCAGGCAGATGGTCTCATATTTGACTTTAAAATACTTTGGCATACAGAGGAGTTCATGGTCGACTCAATAACTGCAAGGTGCACAGGTCCTGTGCTGCAAAACAAACCCTAATCATCAGCCCTCGACCAACTGATTGTTGGTATTACATGTTTGTGCTGATAGGCTGTGTTTGGTTTTCTCCAAATGTGGTGCTGTGCATTATGGGCAAACATCTCCACTTTCTTCTTGTTTGTCCAAAGGATGTTGATTTTTTTTTTTAATGTCTCTGAGTATTAAATGGTCTGACCTCGGGGGGGATTTGCTGGTATGTTCACTCCCAGGAAGATCATAGCACTATGTTAACACACGCCTGACTCCTCCAGATCAGTGTACGGCTTCTACTTACTCTCTTAATTCCTCGAAGTAAGGGTGTACTTTGTTTTGCAGAGGACTGCGCAGCATCCTGTGGATTTTCTTATCAATATGACTGTATGATTGATGATAGTCTGTTTAAAAATACACGTTTTATTTCCTTTGTTTTGCTTCTAATTCTGACACAAACTGCTCTGAGTGCTTGTAGGCCCAAAACTTTGGGGGGAAATATCGATACATTTATTTCTATTATTTCTATGTTGTAGAATAATAGGTAAAGTATTAGAACTGTAAAATAACACAATTCTAAATGGGGGGAAAAGGAAATGCACCTGCCGTTTGTCTTCATAACAGGTTTGGAAGCTTGGATTCTCAGCCATCTGGCAGCTTTTGTAGATACTCGCGCTACAAGTTTTTCCACCAGTCACTGCTGCCCAACTTAACTAACAAGTAAACTTGGTTTGAGGCCGAGAGGAGACACAAACTCTGCGTCTGGGGCTCAAAAGCTGGTTTACTCATAGTGCTGGTCCCAAGCCTCCATAATGGGAATGGCAGCTGATTAACCCATGACCAATTTGCCCGTGTGCTGTGTGTGAATATAGTATTGTACCTAATGCGTCACTAATTTACTGGCCAGGACAACTCTGTCTGTCTCATAATGGTAATGTAGTAGTTGGTAATCTGAGAGGGTAACAATCTGCTTTTTCCTTTATTCGTGCATTTATGTAATTTCAGAGAGAAACTATACTGAGATACTGAACTGTTGTTCAGTCCTCATTAGCTCCAACATGACCCACTCAGCTCTGTCAGCATTATTTAAAGTGCTCAAAGAACCTGAGACAGAAACAGTAGCATTATTACCATCTAAAATGGTTTTGAATGTGTCACTACAGTGTCACAAACATGTAAAACATAAGATGAATTATAACATACTGCTTTTCATTTTTAGTTTGATTATATTTGTACAAAAGTACAATAACTTTAAGCATTTACATTGAGACTTGAGGTAAAGTGAACAATAGTATCTGTAACCTGTTGCAGCAGGTATAGAGCCATTAAAAGGTCAGTGTTTTATTATACATATACAAAATGAAATTTCCATTAATGAAAAGATAAAAAAAAATACTTATGTGTACTGTTAATTATAGTTATTAGAGCAAAAAACATCAGCCAAGTAACATTGAAACTTGTTGTTCTCCCATATTCACACAGCCATAGAAGCCTTATGTTTTGTCTTAATAAAGCAGAACTGCTTTATTAATTGAAACCTTTGTTTTACACCATAGCTTATTACTGACTCTGAAAAAGTGCACAACAGTCACTGCAGTGATTGGCATTTTGTTTGTTAATGTCATCATTGCAATGTTTTAGATTAAATTAATAGCTGTTTAAGAGCAGTGGGGATTTTATACTGCATACACGGTTTAGCAAACAGCAAATGAATGAGAACTGAAAAGTATGATAAACATTCATAAAAGTTATGCTTGGTCTTAGTTAATTGCCATACTTGTGCGGTACAGTGGTTAGCACTGTCGCCTTACAGGAAAAATGGTCTGGATTGACTCTCCTTGTTGGCCAAGGCCTTTCTGTGGAGTTTGCATGTTCTCCTTGTGGGTGCCTTAACTTCCACCCGCAGTCCAGAGACATTAGTGATTCTGAAATGGTTGTAGTTGTGGATCCAATGAATATAAAGCATTCAAGTTCACAGCATGAAGTACTCTATGAATGTGTTTAAAAACACACACACACACACACACACACACACACACACACACACACACGCACACACGCGCTTTCAGTTTCAGTAGCTACTGTGGGGAAAAGCTCAATACTAAGGCTGCCACGATTAGTCTAATAGTCACGATTACGTCGACTATTAAAATCGTCGACGACTAATTTAATAGTCGACGTGTTGTTTGAAGCTTTGTAAGATCCCAAAAGACGCAGGAATAAGTAGTAGGATTTAAGAGTGTAATAACGGACTGAATCAGAAGATGGTAGCACTGCATGTCCAGGGATGCCAGCTGCCGTTAAACCCCCGAAGAATAAGAAGAAGCAGTGAACTCCATCCTTCGGAGGCCGCATTTGTAGGCCAATTACGTTACAGTGACGCGCGGCCCTGCCAATTCCAGTTTCCAACAATGGCGGCAGCTACTTAGTTTTAATATTACTCTTATTCTTTCTGGGTCACAAAATAAACTATTAACATATTTTCAGGCAAGAATGTAGCTGTGTAAACCTCTAATATCTGCTCAGTTTATCAAGACACCACATATTTTCAAAAGCGCTCCAATGTTTTCGGAGACGTCTGTTACCCACTAGCTCGATAGCTAGCCGGGGGCAAGGCTAACTAGAGCCGGTGAGAACACCGGACTCCCAGCCTATAATTTTCAAACCCCCGTGGTCTTTCGTTACTCAGGTTAAACATGATATATAAGTCAGCTAATTTAAAAATGTTATTGTTTGGCTTTTTTCAGTGTTTTATTTGTTCCTCAGTAAATTGGTTTGGCTGAGATTAAAGTTATCGTTTTTACACAGCTGAATAAATGTCAAACAGAACTGATTAAACAGAAGTGTGAAATGGTAGAGAATTTACTCCAGTGTCCTGTTATATTTTACACAGAAAGAACAGACGGCCAAGTTTATTAAACTCCACTGAGACATCTGCAAATTTCATTAAAAGTTTAATAAACAATCATCTTGTCTTTATTTTTAGTTAGCAAATACCTTAAACACTTCAAGCTGTAAGCTATCAAAATAATCGTTTGTTGCAGCCCTACTCAATACTAATACTTTTCTTCCATTTGGATCAAATTAAAGTGAGGAGAATTCACATTTAGACACAATTAGATTTTTTTTCCTTGTCTCCGCTGATGTCAGCAGTGCTCCCTCAGTTATGGGAAGTTGTATAGCTAGCCTTCTTTTGTGTTGTTTTAGAAAATGAATGGGTGAATGTAAACTGAGTCAGAGTAAACCGGCATGTAACCACTTGATGGGACTGATGTGTAAACACATGCTGCACAGCTGTGTGAAAATTAACCTTCAGTGATAGAAGACTGCTGTCAGTAGCACTGTTAACATTAGCCTCACTCGGCACATTAACTTGATTATCTGTACAATGTTTTGCTTGGTTTGCCACACCAGAATTTTATCAACATTTTAAATGTGATTAGGCTATTGACAGATGTGATTGATTTCAACAAGCCCTATGAAGAGCTTGAAGCATAAAATGCAGAAAATCTGCGAGACATCAAGACATTACTTTATGTAGATGTGTTTAATAAACTCATAAACATAAATACCAGCGTTTTTCTGTTTCAAATTGTAAACATGCCGAGGAAGCTTTTGTATTAGTAGTTGTGGCCAAATTGTTGTACTTCAAATGGGTGGGAAAAAATATAGCCGATGTAAGTCTCCAACGATGCACTTAACACTAATCAGAATTCATAGCATTCCCCGAATGCTGGCATAATGTTTACTCATCTCTATAATGTCTCATTTTTTGCCAGAAGTAGGGCGTCTCATGAAGACGACCATTCTGCTCTTCTGTTTTGTGCTGTTTTATCTGTTTAATTAACCAGTCCTGACAAGTGTCTGTGGAGCTCAGTCTACAATGTGTCATTACTCCATAATGACAGATGCTTATTGCTGCACAACAACAGGAATTTACGGTTATGAATATATCGCCTTGTATGATATGAAATAAAAGGAGTAATATAAAAAAGGCATTCTACTCCTGGCGTTCTGAGGAGACTTAGCTGTCAGGAGTAGATTGAATTGTAATGAAACAGCTGCAGTGTGGTAGCGATGGTGAAAAAGCAGCGCGTAGTAAGATGTGTTAATCCTGTTCAAAGATGGTGGGTATGCTGGCTGACTTTGAAGTCAGCTATGCTCGCTTCCAGCTCTGTATTTTATTCCTGGATTGTGCTTGCTGTTCAGAAAAAAATATTTGTATTCCTGTTAAAAGATACCTGAGAGAAATGGGCTGAAATGCAAACAGAAGTGGAAGCCTTCTGCACTCAGGAAATATAGAAGTGCATAAAATAGTGACTGTGTTGCATCTCTCTCATAGTTGCTTTTAACTGCTTTTCTACATACATTTTTTTTAGCTGTTGTAAAACAGCTTAAACGACTTAGTGGGATTACAGAGAGCAGCTTTATAGCAGACTATAGTCATAAGCTGTTTGATCTGATTATCCATACAAGACAAACATTTCATTGATATAATGTTATTTACACCTAGCGGTTCTGGCTCTTCAGCAGTGTAATTTACAGATGGGACTCCCCCCTCTGAGAGCATTAGCCTAGCCCAAAATCCGGCTTCAAATTGGGCTGTGTTGTTTAGTCATCTGTGATGTTGTGAGAACAAGCATTTTGCCTTTTGGCTGTTGTTGTGGTGTCAACCAAAACAGAAAATACTTGCATACTACTTCCCTTCAGTTGACATCAGCACAACGCAAAAGTAGAAAAAAATGTTGGAAACTGAGCTTTTAGAGCAGTCTCAAGCCGGAGCTTTTGGCTCACTGGGATTATTTATGCATCGATATATTCGATCGCAATATTTGAAATCAATATTTGAATGTTTGTTGTGTCGATCTGTAAATATGAAGGGTTAAACAAGCCATGTCAGTACTAGACATGCAAATAAATTCAAATTAAGTTTAGAATGTAATTGATAAAAACATTAAGCTACTTAGGTGCATGTAATGAAATAAAGCCATACAAAATATTTACTGTGAGTTGGGTAAAGCATGAAAAACATTTCTATATTGTATTAATCAGTTGCATTTAGCTGGACTTTTCCCTTTCCTTTTAATCATTATTATAATTGATTACCTTCTTGAGCTAGCCGGAAACACTCATCCCTGTTCTGCTTCGCTATCAGTTAACAGTAAGCAGAAACAATGAATGTAGAGGGTTGAATGAACAGACAGGTGATGTGTTGTGTGTTGCTGCCTATAGGTCACAGCATGCTTAAACTTGTAGTTATATCCTTGTCCTTGATTAAGTCCCTTGGCCTTTTCTTTGTATCTCTCTCTCTTCATAGATCAATACAAGAAATCGGAGAAATGAAGATCAAGCAACAAATTGAAGACGTGAGTTTGAAACAAAAAAGCAGTTCTCACCACACTGATCTGTTTTATATTCACAGGTCCAAGGAGCTCTGCTCTGTGTTATCAGCTACTGTTTCACTTTTTCACAGACATATTTGACATTTGTATTAATAATTTACTAGAATACGCCCTCACAAAGGTGTACGTGTTGGGACAATCCATGCTTTTACTTCTTTCCTTACTAATCTGACCGAGATTTGTTTTGTTTTTTTGTTGAAAAACACACCCACCACCCCAAATCAGGTCACCTTTTTGTCAAAATTGTTCAATTATCTTCAGGCTCTGCTTTTCATATGGTTGGAGTCACTTTTCTTATTATTTGTTTATATACTTTTCATTGACCAGTGACTTTTGAATGTATTGTAGTTTTTTCTGTTACCAAACTGTAAGTTTAGAATTTTTTTATTTAGTTTGGAAGACCTATAACACAGTTAGTTTCTTTTCAACGTAGTCTTTAGAATTGTTTTTTGACTGACTTTTTTTTTCTTGACTCACAGATTACCATGAATTTAAGAGTACAGTGGATGGTTGGTTTTTTCTTTGTTTGTTTGTTTGTTTTTAACCTCTAGGATGACATTTCTTTGTTTTAAGCTTATCAATACTCTGCTAAAAACTGAACAACTGTTGACTGAATAATATATTGACACATACTTTCCAGCCTTTTTGTACTGCTTGCTTTTAAATTATTGTCAGGAAATTGCTATTGGAAACCAGCTGTTCCCAGTTCAACGATTGTATTGTTTATGTTTCTTGCTCTAGTTTTTCTGTGACCTGTTTTTTTTGTTTTTTATTAGAGCAAGTGATAAAGTTATATAAATGAGGGTGCCTTCTGTCAGCAAGGATCATCAAAGCTTTCAATATAACTCCATAAAAAGTGTTATAATGATCTCGTCAAGCAGCACTTTTGCAGATAGCCACAGTTAAAATATTCAGTGTTATCTTTCGAGGACAGTTTTTCTATAAGGCTGGAAGGGTCACCCAAGCAATGTACATGATGTGGAGAAGAGCATGTAACTGCAGTTTTTGTTGAATGTAATTTAGTACATGCATAAGACTGGAAACATTAATCATAAATTATTTTCTGAAGTATTGAATTTTGATAAAGAGTAAATAGCAATAAATCTGCATGCACATCTTTATCTGCCCTCTTGTGACTTGGGTGAAACTATCGTTAGACGTAATCCTGGGAGATATATTTCAAATCTGTTAAGGCATTAAACATCAAAACCCACAAAGAGCAAATTCTGTGACAAGACTGTTGCTGACAGTATCAAAAGCCTTGGACAGATCTACAAATAGTGCACAGCAGGGTTGCTTCTTGTTGAGTGAATTAACAGTGTCGTCATCAGTAACAGCTGCAGCAGTTACTGCGCAATAAGCTCTGTAGCCGAGGGAAATTATTATTCTCAGGCGAGCGACAAATTGTGAGCTGACTCCTAATTCTAGGATTTAGAACAGGCAGCACAGGTGGATAGTTAAGTGTGACCAACTGCAGGGGATTTTTCATGAAGTGAAAATGGATTTAAATATTTGTACAAGTGGTGACGAATAGGATCGTAGATGCGTGGAGTCAGGTCTGCAGACCAAAACAAAAAAACACTCACCAGCTAATTTTTGCTGTTTACATTTGTCTACGCCTCATCATTCTGTGACAGGACTGGAAAAAATGTTAAATAAAGACTAGAAGCTTTTTTAATGTTTTTTTTAATGGTTGAGTTGTTGGTTTTGACTTTGGTCTTAAATATACAGCACTAACTTATAACCCCCCGTCAAAATAATAATTAAACGCTTACCATTTCAACTTGGTGGTTATTGCGTGCAGTATGTGTATAGTTTTCGTTACTATTTCAGTATAAAAAAGCCAGATAGATGCTCTTTGTTTCTTGTTAAAGTAATGAAACGTTTCCTGAGTTTTGACTCTTAGAAAAAAGTTGTTTTTGTTATTTTTTTGTTACTTTTACATTAAGGTTTAATGTGAGTATTCACTTTGTGACACAGTCTGGTACACAATAGTTACTTAGATCAGGGCAAGATTATTAGAGGTAAAATAATTGTTGTTTGGTTGATAGTCTGCAAATCTGCTGTAACATATCCGTTAATGAAGATTTGTCGATTTACATTAATCCAGGGGTGAGCAACTCCAGGCCTCGAGTGCTGGTGTCCTGCAGGTTTTAGATGTGTCCTTGATCAAACACAGCTGATTCAAATGGCTAAATTACCTCCTCAACATGTCCTGAAGTTCTCCAGGGGGCTGGTAATGAACTAATCATAGAGTCCCATGATAAAGCTGGTGTAGCATTGCATGCATTGAAATTTTCAGTTGCTGTGTATCACTCAGTTTTTGAATGTAAATCTGTGTTTTTATTCAGGAAAACAGTTATTTGGAGTTCATTTTTGTTGGCTCCATCCAGCAAATTGAATCGAAACTGAATTTGATGCACACGAGGACACACACTGTTGTAAAGCCAGCTTCGTAAAAGCAATTATAATTCCCTTAACACTGAATAAAAGTGAGTGCTTTTCACAGATTGCAGATGGTCACTGAAATAATTGCGGTCTGTTATGATGTTGACCTTAGAGTTTTCGATCCCGTGAAAGCCATCATATTACTGGTAACCTTTTAATCAGTTTGAAGTTTGAAGTATAAATCCACACTGTGATTATAACATGAGGTGCAAGCAGACTTGTTATTTATACACTGAACCTGGGAAATGACTTGCTGCCATAAAGCACTTAAATGAATTCAATAAAAGATTGTGAGGAGATTTTACTCCTGTTAGCTAAAAATAGGATTGTTGCACTTTGTGCATCCTGAAACCTCTTCAGTCCTGTTTATGCCTCAGTGCCACGACAGCTGTGCCCAGAGGTGCTGCGTTTTTTTTGGCTTGTCCGTCTGTACCTTCGTCCAACCGTCACACTCTCATTAACATGACTGCTCTTGAAAGCAGGGGATTTTTTTTCATAGTTGAAGTCAAAAGTGAATACTTTTTATTTGACGATCAGATGTCACTGTGAGCTCATGTTTGGCCCATTCGTGGGAATGATATTGCAGGAACATATGGAGGGAAATTGATTACATTTGGTGCGGCTGATTAGATTTCTTTTTTTGCCATTGGCCAAGGTCACTGTGATCACACAACACGTGGTTTTGTTGATGACTTGAGGATTTATTTGCTCTTATGGTAATATTACAAACCAGTGTTAATGGGATAAAACAATAAGGTGAGGGTATTTTATAATATGGGCTGTTGCATTTTAGACTACATGCCATTTCACCTGACCACATAAGCACACATACTCTGTTCTGTGCCTTTTAAGCAGATTCTAACTGTCACACACAAGCTTCTGTGATTCATCAGGGACAGTTTAGGGTTTAGTATTTTGCTCAGGGACACTTTAACGTGCTGCCTAGAAGGGCTGGGAATTGAACCACTGACCTTCCAATTGGTAAATGCCCCAAAAATATATTTTGACCTTTTAAAAGGTCTTTGGTTCCCAACTATTAAATACTTTGAAAGTCTTTACTCCATGTATTTATTTAAACACACAAATGGATGCAAACCACAGGTTGAGTGGTTGGCATAGAAATGCAAGGGGTAGATTCTAGTTCAGTCATATAGTTATACCTGTAGAAAACACTGTCACTGCAGGTAGCTGCAGGGAGTTTTGAGTAATAGGCAAAGACTTCATTGAATAGTTATTTTTAATGCAATGATACTATAAATTAGTTTTGTTCTGGTTTCTCTCGAGTTCAGTGCATACAGTGAAGTTGTAATTGCTGGTTCAGAGTGTTGGTCAGACAAAACAGGCAGTGTTAATATAGTCATGTTGGTTTTCTGTCCTTTAAAATTGTTAGATTTTTTTAATTTTAGTTTATATCTATTTCTGACATTTGACAGGTCAGGTTTTTTGAGAAGAATCCTGCAGTGAAATAGGCAATTATATTAAAACAATCCGCAGCGAGCGTGTTTATAGCATTTGGTTATTATAAATCATTGGATATACGATACAGGAGTGCTTGTACACTTGATTATAGGCTTATCAAGTATTTGACAAATTTGCTGTCTGTGAAGTTCATCCTTTTTCCATCCTTTTAATCTTGAAATTCGACTCACATTTCTCTTCAACTACAGTGAAATGTTTCCATCAGCCATGACTCAATTCTCTCTGGGAATATCTATCATTTCTTGCTGCTTTAATCTGTAATTCTCTAAAGTGTAAGTTTGTGAACTAATCATTTTTTGTATTTGTGTAATTTCTTTTTTGAATTGTCTGTACCAAAGGAAAAATATTTTCAAATGTCCATAGGGATCACTATGCTTTTTGAATTGTTTGTATTGTATAGGCTAGTTTGGGTCTAAAGGACAGGAATATTCAGTAAACATAAAAATTTGCACGTTTTGCAAGGAATACACATGATTTCATCTCTTGACTAAATCAATGTTATGAAAATAACATGAACTTAGTGATAAACTTACATTAGCATGCTGCGGTGTTAAAATTGAACCACTGGAGGATTAATTTATTATTTACTTAAGGGCATTGCTAATTCAGCTCATGCATTTCTCCCTTTTTTATCTCACTTTAGGTTGTGGCTCCTCTCAAAGAAAAGATTCGTGACCTGGAACAAAGGTTTGTATCTGGTTTTTTTTGTTGTTTTTGTTTCCATTGAGATCTTAAAATATTTGCTCATAGCTCGGTGTGAAGGAAAGCTTAATGGACTAATAAGTAGGTTTAAGGGTCAGCGTTATATATGCCTTCATTTCCTACTTTAAACTGTTGAATTTTCATTTGAAAGGGCATTTATAGACTGAGAATGCTGCATCTGAATAACTTGCACATGGATTAACATTCTGTGCTTATTTAAAAGGTTTATCTCTCTTTAACAGACGTTGAAGACAGAATGAATGCAACAGCAGCTAATTAATTGCATCTGGTGGTATTTGTTACTTGTGATAAGAAGATTTCTACATCACAGGCTATCAATTAATTAACCTAATTTTGCATTGTTTTTATGGTAGTATCTCTGGGTACAGTAATCCAGCTTGAAGGTGTTAATTATACATATTTGTCTTTAGTACCTTTAATGCTAATAACACTGACATACAAAGGTACGTGTTTAAATGAGCCCGTTATCCCTAGTTTAACGGGCTGCGACAGACTGTGGATCATTGAAAGCTAAGCCCTGTGAAAAACAGTTCTCCCTTACTGCTTTAACAGGATTTAAGAGGGGAAATATCAATTAGGTATCGCCAATCAAATGGCCTTAGTTATTTGATCATCAGCAACTGTGAGCACCTCTATAAAGTAGAAGATCTCAGGGTTTGCTGGTATGGAGCATTCAGGTGTGTGTTACTAAAAGGCTGCAGTGTTCCTAAGAGTGGACGTTCTGGTAAATTCAAAGTGGAGATGTTTGCCTGTAAGGTTTGACAAAACCCAAACACAGCACATCAGCACAAACACTTTACACTAGCTGTCAAGCCAAAAAAAGGGGCTTCTTTTCACAGTGTTTCCTTGTGAGTGAACAATATTAAAAGAAAGTAATTAAATAAATCAATGAATAAAAGCTTGAGCTAAAATAATGGAGGTACTGAATATTGTTTCCCCTTGAGTGAGCTAATTTTGTAATGAAATATATGATTGTTTAAGATGTCATAGATAAGGAATATTGAATACTTTTTGATTTTTATGGTAATTCTAAATATTCTTTGGTTCATGATGTTTTGGAAAACCATAAATAACCAAAAGGCAATAGTAAAAATTATTGTGAGTAGTAGCAGCGCATTCATTTTAAAATTTCCTACGACAGCCAGGCCTTCATTTGTTCATGTGTTTGGTCAGAGGTGCTACAAAATGTGTTTGTAAAACACGTGAAATTATTGATTAAACACTGAATTTTGCGTGAAACGTTCGTACACACAATTTATGCGCAGACTTGTGTTTACAGAGATACTAAAGTGATCCCGAGCACAGCAGCAAATCTACAACAGAAAGGCTCAAATGAAAAAATAGAAGAATCAAGGTGCTGCAATGGCCCGGTCAAAGTCCTTTACTCAACCTGACTGAACTGTTTTGCTGCGACCTTCAGAGTTGAGCATTAATGAATGCCAGCGAATCTCAATAAACTTTAGCATTGTTGAAGGAGAAGAGTGGGGCATAATTCCTCCACAAAAAATGTGAATGTTCTGTGAAAAATGTTCGTTTGTTTCATCATGCATACAGCACAGGCTTAGTGGTGCAGCGTTGTGGTTATTTAAAGGCCAGTTTTAATAATCAAGTTGAGGTTATTTTTGAAACAGTGTTGTATTCCCATAAGCAGTCTTGAAATAAATACACTTCTCTAAATGATTAACCAGCTCATATCTTTGTTTTTAATTGTAGCTACACCAAAGGTAACCATAAAATATAGTTTATTGATGTTTATTAATAAGATTACAGGACCTGGATTGAGAGTAAGATCCTAGATTGTTCTGTTTTGCTTTGGGCTTATGTGATTGTTTCTCCAGATGTTCTCTTCAAAAGGTTTTTGTGTTCTCTCTTACAGTTTTTCTCAGAAATACCCACCGGTGAAATTCCTGTCAGAAAAGGATCGTAAAAGAATTTTGGTATGTAACACATCCAAGTGCAAATCGTATTTTCAGTAACCATGACATAACCCTGAGCTTTCATAAGCAACGGCCAACAGAAGCACAAGCTTTCCTCAAAGCCTGACTTATCTCCATGTTAACAGCAAACTGAGGGAAGTAGAACTTGCAGAAATGTGTATCTTAAGTAGGGATGGGTATTGTTTAAGTTTTATCCGATACCGGTGCCAAATCGGTACTTTTGAAATGGTGCCGGTGCTTAAACGGTGCTCTACTGGTGCTTAAAGAATGGAGAACACAAACTTTGTCCAAAAACCTCTTATGTTTTTATTTTTAGCAGTCTCTTTTTTTCTGCAAAATGATAAGCACCGTCCAGCCCCACGCACGGGGCGATCTGTGCTAACTCACTAATGGAGATCTACCACACCCAGTAGATGTGCTCGGTGTGAGGTCTTGCAGCAAGCTATCAAATACGGTGCATTTCTCGGCTTTAAAAAAAACGCGATGTGTCGCCAGGTGTTTCATCAGATTCGAGGTGTTACCTCCTTTGACAGTATCACCTTAAAGTACTTGTTGCAGGCTGCTGAGTTTGCATCTTTTGCTGTGAAGTACAGCCAGACTTTTCACCGCTTTGCCTTGGGCACTTTTAATCTGTAGCTCTGCATAAAAGAACGTGTGTACCTGGGCCCGCCTACTATCCTTGGAAAAGTAAAATGATTGGCTAGAATCCAAAGTGTATGACATCTCAGAAAGAAAGAAAAAAGCACCGAAATGTGCGCTGCTTTTCAGTCTGGTTACTACCGTTTATGTCAGAACCGGTACCCATCCCTAATCTTAAGGTGCTGTCTGAGAGAGCAGACCTGGATCAAAGGCCATCAGTGCTTCCTATAAAACACTTGCTTTATAGCAGTTTTACAGCAGCTATCGCCCACCCTAATTCTTGAAGTGGTGCTCACTATTGGGCCAAATGGGTGGAGCTGGACCTAGTGCTGAAGTAGAAGGTCAGTAGTGTTGTGTGACATGGTGCGAACTAAATACAGCTTATTTATAACTACACAACATCAGACAGAAAACCATTGAAACATACAGATACCACACAAGCAATTATGAAAAATTAACTTTAAGCTAATTCATAGTTTTCATTTTTACGTTATGCTTAATTTTATATTCTTTATATGATAAAAAAGGATAAGCTCTAGTATTAATGTTGGCAGTGTACCACAGAAACATCTCGAGATATTCTCAAAAGAAGTCTGAACTTAATTATCTAGCTCTTTAGCCCTCCTTTGAGTCAGACTGTGAGCAGTAATGTAGCAACCAAGGACCTTCTGAATTACTCACCATCCTGCAGTGGAACAAACAGGAAGTTGTGACGTGGGCACAGTTTTTTTTTTGTTGGGGGGTTAGTGAAGAGTTCTGTTATTTTCTTACGGTCAATGAAAACCATTTGGTAACTTTAGTAACTGTACATAAAAGATGTTAACAACAGTGGCCTCAAAATACTTGGATTGGACACACATAAAAATAAGTGAGTCAGACAAAAAATGATTTCACAAAACTAAAATAAAAAAATGTGTTTATATTGTGATCAACAGTTCAACTGAATCCATATTGGTCGGAGCTGCACTGAGGTCAAGCAGCACCAGGACGTACTGTAGATGTGTCTGTCCTGGTCTGAAGTCTGAAGACATGAATAAGTTATTTGTAACCTTTAGAAAAGCAGTTTTGGTGCTGTGTAGCTTGCTGTTGTAACTAAATACCGCTAGCAGTTGTTCTAAAACCAGTTTCTCAAAATTGAGGCCAAATTTGAGATTAGTTTAATTTCATTAATTTTCTAAATGAATATGTACGAATACAAAGCATTGTCTACTGCCATGGCTACATGGCATAGTTACTTCAAATTTAAAAATGTACATATCATCAGTGCAAAATAAACATTTTAAAGGATTATGTGAGCCTACTGGTAATGAGAAAATGAAACACAACATGCGTCTTATTCCAACAACGGGCAATAATTCAGGTCATGCATTCAGTTAACCTGCTGAGAATATCCCTGTGCAATCTGATAAAAATGTGAGGTAGATAACAACAATATAGTCTTCATTATAAAAGAATGACCAGCTCTGAATGTAACCCTTAACTCTGAGCCCACTTATCCTGAGGTGGAAACTCTTGAGTGTTTATGGGCCGAGTGGAATCATAAAGCTATCAATGATGGAGCCGAGGCTTCCCATTCTGATCCACTCCTAAGTAAAAATCATATACTATTACTGTTTGTGTGATATAATAGACGGCAGCAGCAGTAAACGACCATACTTGGAGTGGAGTAAAGAATCAATAAGTTAACCCTTAGTTAACCCTAGCCGTGAAACATGGAGGTGGGTGCCTTTATATTAAAGCTGGATATGGGTGACGAGTGACATTTATGGATGGCACTATATATATATTCAAGTTTGTATATGCAACTATTGATTGATTGCACAGGAATGCATGCAAACGACTTGGTTTTAAAGTTAACGTCTTCTAGTTTTTTCTTCTACAGGGAGTGCAGAATTATTAGGCAAGTTGTATTTTTGAGGAATAATGTTATTATTGAACAACAACCATGTTCTCAATGAACCCAAAAAACTCATTAATATCAAAGCTGAATGTTTTTGGAAGTAGTTTTTAGTTGGTTTTTAGTTTTAGCTATTTTAGGGGGATATCTGTGTGTGCAGGTGACTATTACTGTGCACAATTATTAGGCAACTTAACAAAAACCAATATATACCCATTTCAATTATTGATTTTTACCAGTGAAACCAATATAACATCTCCACATTCACAAATATACATTTCTGACATTCAAAGACAAAACAAAAACAAATCAGCGACCAATATAGCCACCTTTCTTTGCAAGGACACTCAAAAGCCTGCCATCCATGGATTCTGTCAGTGTTTTGATCTGTTCACCATCAACATTGCGTGCAGCAGCAACCACAGCCTCCCAGACACTGTTCAGAGAGGTGTACTGTTTTCCCTCCTTGTAAATCTCACATTTGATGATGGACCACAGGTTCTCAATGGGGTTCAGATCAGGTGAACAAGGAGGCCATGTCATTAGTTTTTCTTCTTTTATACCCTTTCTTGCCAGCCACGCTGTGGAGTACTTGGACGCGTGTGATGGAGCATTGTCCTGCATGAAAATCATGTTTTTCTTGAAGGATGCAGACTTCTTCCTGTACCACTGCTTGAAGAAGGTGTCTTCCAGAAACTGGCAGTAGGACTGGGAGTTGAGCTTGACTCCATCCTCAACCCGAAAAGGCCCCACAAGCTCATCTTTGATGATACCAGCCCAAACCAGTACTCCACCTCCACCTTGCTGGTGTCTGAGTCAGACTGGAGCTCTCTGCCCTTTACCAATCCAGCTACGGGCCCATCCATCTGGCCCATCAAGACTCACTCTCATTACATCAGTCCATAAAACCTTAGAAAAACCAGTCTTGAGATATTTCTTGGCCCAGTCTTGATGTTTCAGCCTGTGTGTCGTCTTTCAGCCTTTCTTACCTTGGCCATGTCTCTGAGTATTGCACACCTTGTGCTTTTGGGCACTCCAGTGATGTTGCAGCTCTGAAATATGGCCAAACTGGTGGCAAGATATCTCACTATTTTTGACTTTTCTGAGCCTGTCAAGTCCTTCTTTTGACCCATTTTGCCAAAGGAAAGGATGTTGCCTAATAATTATGCACACCTGATATAGGGTGTTGATGTCATTAGACCACACCCCTTCTCATTACAGAGATGCACATCACCTAATATGCTTAATTGGTAGTAGGCTTTCGAGCCTATACAGCTTGGAGTAAGACAACATGCATGAAGAGGATGATGTGGACAAAATACTCATTTGCCTAATAATTCTGCACTCCCTGTAGTAACCCTAGTAACTTCTAGTAACCCTAACCCCTAAGTTGTTTGTTTGGTGGATGTTAAGAGGTAATAGTAGAAAGTAAAGCAACAAAATATTAGCCTATTATATTATGATACAATATCACGATAATCTGTGAAACAATGGCACAAAACCTCTCCACAGATTTGTGTAAGACTGGCAATATTCATTTAATGGGAGATAATGAATCCTGCTGGCTTGCGTAGCATATTTAATTGTATTTTAAAACGCTGGAGCACTTGTAGCTAGTGTACTACAACTGTGGATTTGCATGCATGCTATGTTAAAGGTACTGTTTGCTCACAGGCTGCATTTCATTGCTCTGTAACGTAATATACACTTAAGAAGACTCCGCATACCCTGACATTGCAAACATATCCACCACTGTGTGTTTGCTATTAGATAACTGGAGGAGCTGGTTTTGTGGGTTCCCATCTGACTGACAAATTGATGATGGATGGCCATGAGGTGACTGTGGTGGACAACTTTTTCACAGGAAGAAAGAGGAACGTGGAGCACTGGATTGGTCATGAAAACTTTGAACTCATCAATCACGATGTGGTAGAGCCTCTCTACATTGAAGGTGAGTGAAAAAGTGAAAGTGGTAGGTAATGACCTTTTCTACTTATTTCTACTGTCTGCCTGTTGGTTGAAACAAGAGGTATAATCCACAATGCTGCTATCTCAAGTTATTTTCCATTTAGTCAAATGTGTTTGATTCCAATCAGTATATCTGAAATAAGAAAATACGCTCTTGTTTACTAAAGCCGTATTGAATAACACCCCTTAGAAAACGAATATTACATCACTGCCTTGTGAACAGCTCACTGAGATATAAGTGCTCTATGTCTTCAGCATAAAGTAGCACAGTGCTTGATGAAGCCAGGCATTCAAATGATGATGCAGGCTTATGTACACTCTTAAGTTAAAAACTCAGACTTCATCCTGAGCTAAAAGCTAGGATTTTAACATTATTTTAACACAGTCATCCACCTGCTCATGCCCACTTTGACGTGGACATCATGAGCATGCTTATTAAAACTCTGCACGCTTTGCTGGTTGATCACAAAATGCTTTTTCTGTTAGACAGTAAAGTTGTTTATTTTTTAAGAAATGCTAAAAGTTCGGCTTCTACCTGCAGGTGGAAAGAGTATTGAAGTGGCTGTGTTTGCCTCAAAATTTAGTTTTAGAATGAGGAACATGTTTTTTTAAATTCATTTTTTAGTTAGGTGGTGGCTGAAGTCCAACCTGAGCGAGCCAGAAATAAGAAAGTCAGCTTGCATGGAGGAGGGCAAAAGAGACAGGGGGGCTAAAAGGGCTTGTTTCAGATGGAGCATAAACTGATGGTGTTGCACAGAGGGCCAGTATAACAGTTGACATGCAAAACTACTCTACCGGAGTCCCAGAATAAGAATGTAGAGCTGGAAGCTACAAAAATAGGTCATCTTTAATGCTGTTCTGAGTAGAGGTTACACCACTCCAACCCCCAAAAGGATAAAAAAAAAAAGAGTAATTTTAAGAAACGTACAGTACTTTGGTGTCCACGGTGATGACTTATCACAGGGTCGTCCGACAGCGTTGTAATTCTAACTGCATTTACATTTTAAAAGTTTAATGCTGGAGAAGCTCAATTAAACCTATGTAACTCAAAACATTCATGCTTTGTAGTGTCATACAAAAATATACAAACTATCAGGTTAGCATTTCCTGGATGTGGTTATTTTTAAGAATGGCATTTTAGGGGTTATGTGAATTGAAAATGGGATACAAAAACAAAAGCGTCCATCAATAGTTATCAATAGAAGCTATCTGCACGGATTGGCGTGATCAGTAGCGGTACGGCATGTTTGATGCACTTTCTATCACGATCTGACACCTCAGAGTGGTCAAGATCTGTAGGTGCCTGTCAGGATGGAAAGAGCTTTGGTTTTCTGTTTTGATGCCAGAGTATTTGAGTTTCTCTATTTATCACTTTTTCTTCCAGTCTATCTTTAAATTCCCAGTACATGCTTAGAATTGTTCCAGGGTGCTGAGTGCCTTGATATTCTCAGTCAATCCAAGTGTGTTGACATCGTTTGTTTGCTTTGGTATACCATCTGTCAAAAGCAGCCTAACACTCTGTTAGACTTGATGTCTACATAGGTGGACGAGAATGGGCAGAGGTGGGATTGTTAACGGCAGGGAGGATTGACGGCTGAGGTAATAGCAGCCAACGTGTCTGCTGCAGAAAGGACATACTTAGTATTTTGTTCCAGCATAGCAATTGGTTTTTCTGCCTGATAATGTCTTAAAGACATCACTGCAGTTTGGTGTGAAAAAATTTCCCCATTAAAGTACCATACGCATGGAGAGTGCTAATGATGAACACATTTCATATGGAAGAGATCAACCAAACGTGTCTGATTGACATTTAATGTTATTGCTAATATACAGTCTTGAAAATGTATTCTAAAAATAAATGTGCACAGCAAAAGAGATCTCCTGTTGCTTGCAATAGTCTGATCTGACGTCAGTGTCTTTGGAATTTTGAGAGGAACACAAGGTACTGCAATGGACTTAAAAATACTGAGTGATGGGATGGAATAAGCTTTGAAAGTAAGGCATGGAAGAGGAGGTCACGCTTTCAGTGGCTGATAGGCTTTGCCTTGAAAAGAAATGATTTGAGTGGCCAACAAAACAGGAAAATGCTGTGGAGTGCTAGAGACTGGGAACGAGACAGATAAGTACCTGTTCAAGACTTATAGGGCAGTAAGGACTACTTACAAGGATAACCACAAAGATCAGACTAAGTACACATAATGCATTTTTTTTATTGCTTATTAAATAACTTTGAGGATCATTGTCATTTTATGAAAAGTTTTAATTTGACACATTTGAATTAGTGTAGTTAAAGAAAGGATATGGAGAACAAGGTGTTCTCTCCACACAAATGATGGATCCAAAGGAGGAAAAGGTTGCTACAGTTTGGTGCCAGTCAGGTTACAGGAGTTTCCATTTAAAACCAATGTGCAGCTTTTAGGACTCTGACTCTGGGGTTTATTCTCAAAGCCTTTGTATAATCAAAGATTCCCGGGAAAGCCATGGGGGACTCAGTGAATATGGAAGTATCCCACATATTGGTTTACCCATTGGCCATTTGCAGTTTGGGGTAAAAATAATAGAAATAACTCAAATAACATGACCTACTAATTTCTGATTACGTATGTTATTTATATTGTTCTAAACGCTTTTAAAAATCAGTTTTCTTCCATTTAAAATGTTTGACACATATAGATTTGCAACTCAACCTTGAAAGCCTCAAAGAACAACTGTTCTGGTTTGCAGTAGTACTGTTTTAAACCAAGCATTTCTTCAGAGATAAAACTTGTTGTATTTGGAGTTCAGACTTACCTGCAGCTCCCAAAGTATAGATAGTTGTTTGTAGTCCATTGTTCTAATATGATAAAGCACATATATCTGTTACTCTTAAGCCCTTCAGCTTGAATCTGCTGCATTATTACAGCTTTTTAACTCTCAGCCGTAAAAGGTTAAAGGGCTATTGTAGTCACCCACAGACACCCAAGTTTGTGAATGCGATAACTCAAGGACAAAGTGATGTAGGAGTTTTTTGCTTTTTGAGTTTAGTCTCCTCTCCTGCTCTTTTAAAGCCTAAGCTTCCTAAATTGATTATCAATAAAGGCTTTAAAAGTAAGGAAAAAATCCTCATATACAGATTTTATGAAAACAGGATTGATTTATTGATTATTGTTTCCTCTGCTCTTCACAGTGGACCAGATCTATCACCTGGCATCTCCAGCCTCTCCTCCTAACTACATGTACAATCCCATCAAAACACTGAAGACCAACACCATTGGCACACTTAACATGCTTGGTAAGTAAACTCAGTACTCAAGGATAACTCAAGGATAGGGTTAAAAAGATTCACTAATTGCATCGCCTGTAAATCAGAATTGATGCAGCCTTTTTTTAATTTTATTTCTCCATCCGTTTAACAATAAAATATTGTAAAATATTCTTCAGTCTTCAGTTAAGCCTGTATAAAAAATGTCTTTGTTATCAAGTCAGACTGAAGAAGTAAAGGGAAAGAAATAGGATCCATTAGTCTCACTCATTAAATTGTCAGCTTTTTATCCAGCTGCTCCAGAAAAAAAATGCCTGTCATATTATTTTGTCTGGGTGCTGTCAGAATATTCCAGTTTGAACTTAGGTTCATTACATAAGGATATATGATTCTGCAACCTATTCGATCCTTCATGAGAAGTCTGGTGAGGCTTTTTTTGTGTGCTAACAATAGTGATTAAGCTTTCAGATGTAAAATGCATTTTGAAACTCCATCAGTGGTACAGCTCTGAGAGAACTTTTCATTTTCATTTTCCTACTGGTCAGATAATAAGTACTGAGTCAGAATAGCAGGTATGTCCTGTCATTTTTGAAGGAGCCACCATGAAACATTTATATAATAGAAACCATTGTTGAACAAGTCAAGAGTCATCTTTGTTATTGTTATGGAAATCTATTCTATTATTATTATTTTTAAAAAGGCTAAGAAACTTTGTCATCCCCAAACTCAGAAAATTAAATGATACGTGGATACCAGTATAACAAAAAGGACCAATGTACTGCTCTATGAGAATGATTCCAGACACTCTCCAGTTGTATTGTCATTGTTTGAAGACAGGTTGCCTCCCACCAGATCACTTGTGCAGCCACCTCACGATCTAAAGTGGTTGCCCAGAGGTTCAGAGTGTTACCTGCTCAACCTACCATAACACTGTTGTTTTGTTTGTGTCCTAGGCCTGGCCAAGCGTGTGGGCGCAAGACTCCTGCTGGCTTCTACCTCTGAGGTTTATGGAGGTAAGAAAGATCTCTTAAGCCGGTTTTGTTTTCCACTGCCATTGTGAGCCTTTCGCACACCTGATGTTATTTACTGCTCATTCCTATGATCCATCCTGCATCTTTCACTAAAACGCAGTTTGGGTTTCAATCACAGCAAGAGCTCAAGATTGAACAAACCTGGGTGTTAGCTTATGTGTATGTGTGCTGTTATATTCATTCACACACGGCAACTTCAGTTAATCAGATTTTGAGAGTCATAATTGATGAAGAGGTTTAAAAAATCCAAATGATTTCTTAAAATTTGTGCTTATTGTGAGGCTGAAGTATTGTACCGTGTTTACTGTGAGATTCAGAAATGGCAAATGAGAGCTTTACCCTGAATGCTAATGAAGGTATGTCATTCAGCCTTTTCTTACAGGCCTTAATTATTTATTGCAAATGTTTCATCTTATCTGCTAAGTGGTAAAATGCAGCTGTATCTTCTAGGCAGACATGGACGTGTCTGTATGCGCACCAGTGAACAAGCAATTCTTTCTGTGTGGAGAAAGCTGAGCTGAAATTATGTGAAAACTGCTTGATCTGTTCCTGAAATAATTTTGTTTCAGATCCAGAGGTACACCCCCAAAATGAGGATTACTGGGGTCACGTGAACCCGATCGGTCCTCGAGCGTGCTACGATGAAGGGAAGCGTGTAGCGGAAACTATGTGTTATGCCTACATGAAGCAGGTATCCTCATCATTTAACATTTACTGTGCAATAACATTATCTATTCTTGATAATTATTATAAAATAAACCCTACAATTATCTAAAAAACATTTAAATACAAATGAAAATCTCTACAATAATTGAATGTTTCTACTTAAACAGACACTTAATACTTTCTGGATGAGAGGACTAGAAATAACTATCCATGCAAGTGGTGAAAGGGTTTCTAAGATAAACAGGTTTCTAGCAATATATTTTTTTCATGTCTTGCTATGAGGCTGTTTTTAAGGCGATAGCTTCCCATCAGGCATGTCGACCTTGTGTTGAGACTTGTGTTTTATGATGAAAAATTCAGCAAAGCTCTTCATGATTTCAGTTATGTTAAGACGGATTGGTATTGACTTGATTGACAACAGCCTTTGATGATCAGATATGATTGACTTCTCTTGCCTTTCCTTCAGGCAGGTGTTATTTATTTATCTGCCTCGTCACCCGCGCCCCCCTCAGCACTTTATTTTTTTTTTTCACACTTACTGAGAGAATTCTTGGAAACGGCTGGCTTTCAGAATCAAATGTCAGCTGTTTATGCTGCGGGACGAGAATATCGCACATAACATCTATTGCCCGGTCATATAATCAAAACTCATTAACATTTAAAAAGTGATGAATGTGGGTTATGCAGCAGATGAAAAGGCATGTCTTACCTGCCTGTCGCCATAAAGAAATATTAAAGGGTGTGTGTGTACAAAAATTACAGAACAGTTTTTTCCAATCAAGTTATTTGATTGGACAATATGAAATTATGCTTAAAATGTCTCTTTACTTGGTTGTTATATTAATGATCATATGCATAACTGTGTTACATTGTAACAAAGGTGAAGATGAACAAGATTTTAAACAAAACATGCGACAGAGAGAGGAAAAAAAATAGAGCGTATGCTTTTGTGGTACAAAAAACCCTCCGATCATTCTCTTGAAAAATACCTGTGAGGAGAAAAAGAAGTTAAAGTGTCATCACAGATTTTCAACAGCAGGGAGTACACGTTTCTTAAATTAAGCACAGACAGCCACTTCCTTATGGGAAGTGCCTGATGTGTTTTACATAAAGACAGTACTGTGCAAGTCTTGAACTACTTCTCATTTCTTTGTTTTTTGTCAGGAAAATTGGGAAATAGTTTATTGAAACGTGCAGCCATACATGGAAATATATGAGGCAAAAACAGAGTTTTTACAGTTGTACAAACTTGGAAGTCAATATTTGGTGTGACCACATTTATTCTTTATAACACACTCTCTTAGGCAGATTTTCTGATAATTTCTTTAAGTCTTCAGGAATAGTTCGAATGTTCTAGAAGAATAGTTTTTTTTTTTAAGGACATTCAACACTCTTTTTTGGATGTTGGCTGGCTTTGGTTCAGTTCTCTGCCAAAATGATCCCACACTACTTCAGTAATGTTGGAGTCTGGGTTCTGGGGAGGTCAGTCTATGATTGTGCTCCACTGGCTGATTTTTCTATCCAACTATGTTTTTACTCCAGCAGCAGGGTGTTTGGGATCGTTGTGATGCTTAAAAAAAACAACCTCAGCCAATCAGAAGCTTTCCAGATGATATTGGATTAAAATCCAAACTTTCCTGCGTTCATACTTCCATCAGGTGTGATAAAAACTTAAACTCCACTGGATGAATTGCAGAATGACAGAGTCTCCACCATGTTAGATACTCACTGTTGGAAGTCTAAGGAAGTGTCACTGTTGTACCTTGCTCCTCACGACCTCTGGTACATATTGACAGTGATTTGAACATAAACCTAAAAATCTGGATTTGTCACAGAAACACAGATTTTTAGTCCAGTTCTTGTGTAATCTCAGCATTTTCTCTCAGTTATCCTTGGTGTCTTTACAGCTTTACAGATTAACTGAAGGGACAGATGCAATTTTTTCCCCAGTTTATTAGGACATGAATTTCTTTTAATCCGTTGCAGCTATATTTGGGGCGTGTCACTTCTTCTTTTGTCCTCAATTTGTCCAGTTTCCTCAAATTTTTAAGGGCACACTG